>NC_081563.1:55111035-55263728 GCF_022355385.1 Mustela nigripes | reverse complement strand
TCATATATATATATATATATATATATATATATATATAACCACATCTTTATCCATTCATCTATTAATAGACACAGTTGCTTCCACATCTTGGCTATGATGAATAATGCTGCAATAAATATAGGGGTGCTTATATCTTTTCAAATTAGTGTTTTCATTTTCTTTGGTTAAATGTCCAATAGCAGAATTACTGAAGCATATGTATTTCTCTATTTAATTTTTTTGAGGAAACTCCACACTGTTTTACACAGTAACTGTACCAGTTTGCATTCCCACCAGTGCATGAGTTCTTCTTTTGCTCTTCATCCTCACCAATACTTGTTGTTTCTTATCTTTTGATACTTGTCAGTCTGGCTGGTGTGAGGTGATATCTCATTATGGATTTGATTTGTAGTTCCCTGATGATTAATGATGTTGAGCCTCTTCTCATGTTGGTCATCTGTTCAGATCCTCTGTCTACTTTTTAACTGGATTATTTCTTTTCTTCAAATATTCTTCAGAGTATTTCTTCAAATATTTTTATGACCCATCTCACTCCCCTCTTGAGAACTCTAACATGGATATTAGGCTTATCAAAATTGTTTCACAGTTCACTGATGTTCTTTTCATTTTTTTTGAGCTTTATTTCTCTGTTTTTCCTTTGGGATAGTTTCTATTGCTGTCTTCAAGTTAAACAATCTTTTCCTCTACAGTGACTAATCTGCTGTTAATCCCATTAAATATCCTTTTCATTTCAGGCAGTATAGTTTTCACCTTTAAAAGTTTGAGTTGGGTCTTTTTTACATTTTCCAGCCTCTACTTAACTTGGTCAATCTTTCCTCTAGCTTCTTTAACATACAGAATAAAGTTATAATAACTGTTTTTAGTGTCCTTGTCTAAGAATTCTAAAATCAGTCAGTTCTAGATTAATTTTGATTAACTGGCTTTCAATGCAGATGGGTTATATGTTCCTGTTTCTTAGTATGCCCAGTAATCTTTAATTGGACATTGAGCTTTGTAAATTTTATTTTGTTGCATGCTGGATGCTTTTTGATTCCTGTAAATATTTTTGAACTTTTTTCTGAGATATTTAGTTATTTAGAAAATTTCGTCCATGCTTCGTTTGCTTTTCAGCTTTGCTAGATAGTCTTAAGTCTAGAGCTATTTATTCTCCATTACTAAAGCAAAACCCAATGCCCACTGAATATGTGAAGTCTTCCAATCTGACTGGTAGAAACAGGCACAATCTCCTACCTTGTGTGAATGTTAGCTTCTGTTTTCTCTAATCTTTCTAAATGGTTCTTTCTTCCTCCTGGGTAGTTGCTTCACACACATGTGCTGATCAGTACTGACTATTCGGAAGAAGAGCTTCTACAGATTTCCAGAGTTATCTTTCTAGCACCATCCCACTCTTTGGCACTCTGTTCTGTGACCTCTACTGCCCTGGTCTCCCTAGATTCTAAGCTTCAACTCTTCATTCAGTAGTTGTGCCATAACCTATAAACTTTCTCAAGGCTACAAGCTGTAGCAATTGTGGGTCTCATTTCATTTGTTCTCATGTCTCAGGGATCTCTGTCCTTGAATGGCTGATATCCAACGCATTGAAAACTGTTATTTCATTTTTTTTTAATTTAATTATTTCAAGGGGAGAGCATATCTGGTCCATGTTACTCCATCTTGGCTGGAAGCAGAAATCCCATGGTGCATATGAATATGCCTAATCTTCTTTCTCTTAAAGCTACTATCTGGGGAACTGTTCTAATGGATAATAAAATGGTAACAAGAAGGAAAACATTTTAAAAAATCAGAGAAGGAAGAATGTACCCTGAAGACCCATCCCCTAGTTATGCTGCAGCTGGATATTAAGGAAAGGAGAAAGGAATCACCTTTATTGATTACTACATTATTTGGAGTATATGGAATAAGCTATGCTACATGAAATTGTTTTCTAGTTTGATGGGGAGAAAAAACAAACAGGTAGAGTTAGTAAGGTGAAAATAAAACCACTCTTGCAACCCACCCCCTTCCACACACACACAGCCTCTTATCTCATTAAGTGATGTGACCCTTCTCACAAAGGAGGGTCATCAGCAAACACAATGGTTTGCGAACACATCACAGGATGTGCTCATTATACCACAAAGATAGAGTAGGGACCAAGCAATCACAGGGCAACATGGAAAATTGTTTTATAAGCCGACTTTTACAAATTGATTTCAAAGCTGGGGAGCAATTACCATTAAGCAAAATAATTTGCTGCCCTGAAGAGGGTAGGGCAAGGCAGTAGGTCCAAAGATAACCTAAGCCATCATTAGAGAAATCCAGTTATTTAGTCAATTTTACTTATTTACAGGACTAAAGATTAATGAGTTCAGATACTCATTCAGACAGTAATTAGGTTTCAAAAACATACTATAACACAATCAATCATGGCTCTTGAACATAATGGCATTAGGGCAGAGCCCTCTTTCAGCTCTAGTTATTAGCAAGTGATTGGTGAACACTGGGCTTAAGCTGAGAGACTACCCCAGGGCCCTGAAATAAAATGAAAGAAGACCCTTAAACAAGAAGAAAGTGTACCTTTGATCCTTTATCTTTTGCTTGGATGTTCCGAAATGCTGTGCTCAGGATATAGGGTTTTGTAACAACATCAAGGACTGGTGGCATTTCAAAATGTAGTTGGTGCTTCACTTTATATATCTTTACTTGATAATCTAACTATTTATCATCCTTTGAATCTAATCTTTGGGGGAGTAGTATCACTTCTTTTTTAGATTTTTTACTTTTTTATGACTTTATGAATAAAGATAACTCAAGAGTTTTGTAACTATATTGGAAACTTGTGGCATCAAAGAAAAAAACAGAAAATAAAGACAAAGAGCTTTTTGGTAAGGGACAAGTTTTCACGGTCTCCTTTTCCTTAGCAAAGAACACCTTCTCTTATTATAACACGGAGAAATTAGAAATAGGTATGTCTTATCATCACAGAATCTAGGGTGGAGAAGAGAGAAGAGATAAAGGAAAAAGCAATAATCATTTGCAATAATTTTAGATTTATAGAAAAACTGAAAAGATATTAGAGAGTTCATATACACCCTTCACCCCCTTTCCCCTAATGTTAACATCTTACATCACCATAATATACTTGCCAAAACTAAGAAGTTGACATTGGTACATTACTATTAACTAAACTCTATATTTCATTTGGATTTCACCAGTGTTTCCACTAATGTCATTTTTCTGTTCCAGGAGCCAATCCAGGAGCCATACCATTTTTTATTTAGCCATGCCTTCTTAGTCCCTTCTGATCTGTGACAGCCACTCAGTCTCCTTGTTTCCCATGACCTTCATCATTTGGAGGAGTACTGGCTTGGTATTTTACAGAACATTCTTCAGTTTATCTGAGGTTTTCTCATGACTATACCAGAGTTACAGACTTTTAGAAAGAATAGTATAGAGGTGAAGTACCCTTCTCATTACATCACATAAGAGGCTATAAGGATATCAACCTAATTTATTACTGGATCATTTGGTTCAAGTGGTATCTGTTGGGTTTCTTTACTCTAAAGTTACTACTTTTCTGTTCCCATGCTCTATCCTTTGGAAGTGAGTCACTACATCTAACTGCTCCTTGAGATGGAGGAGGGAATTAACCTCTCTCTCCTGGAGAGGGGCTATCTACTGAAGTTATTTGGATTTCTTCTCTAAGGAAGATTTGCCCATTCTCCCCCATTTATTTATTTGTTCAATCATTTCCCTCACCTATTTTTAATATAAATTTCTTCCTAAGTGCCTTACTCTATATATTGAATTTTACATCAAAGTACAGCATGTAAAAAGCTTATGTTGTATTGCAAAGACTCACCAGACCTCCTTGGAAGACACATGCTTATCCTTCATGAAGCCACTGTACAGTACCGAACTTGTAGCTTTACCCTTCACATTTTTTTCTTTGATTTTTTTTTTTTATGTAAAGCTTATTTTTCTGTGGTTGTTTATGCAGATTCCATGCATTTCTTTTGAGAGTGTTAAGACTTTCTCTGATGTAGTTAATTTTTTCCTACTGAATATGCAGACTATGGAATTAACCTAAGACTGTATAAACTTAGGCTGTGTCTCCACAGTTTCTAAGAACAGTTGAAAAATAAAAATATAATATTAGTATCATTCAATCCAGCAGTTGTTTGGTTTCCATAACAGCAAACAAAGGCTTTGACTGACTTTCTCTAAACTAATCGTGTTTCTCTCTGTTTCTGCTTGAACCTACAAATCCTTTTATTACATGAAGGTCCTTGCAAAAAAAAAAATGAAGAATTGCCATGTTTTCCCCTACATAGTCTCCTCCCTCCCTCCCCTTCCCCAAGGGAAGAAACTCCTTTAAACCTTTAAATTTGTCCTGAGATAGACAACCTTGGAAGAGCACAGGGATTTGCATTTTATGTTTGTGGTTTATCTGAAGCTCAATCAACTGATTCCTGAATGAGCCATACCAAATTTCTTGTGTCCTATGCCAGGCTCCATGTGAGTCACAAGTCTAGCACTGGTTTCTCACCAGCTTTTCCAGGGGAGAGCAACATGAGACTCATGGTACCTCCTTCATCTCAGCTCTAAGAAACAGCTCTGTCAACAAGGCATTGATTTCAAGTAAGGGTAAAGGCAACCCCTTAGTATGTCTCCCGGCATGAATATTGCCAATGTTAACATGTGCTGTAAGCCAGGCTTTCCCTCATTCTGTCAACAATAAGAGGTGTGCAGGAGCTCAAGGAGGAGCAGAGAAGGCTGCCACCCCTGTAGGATGCCATCAAGTCTCTGGCACAGAACCAGACCTGCTGAGAATAAAGAGGACACAGACCCCTTTATCCTTATCCCTGCCCACTGATGTTCCCCCTGTCAAGAACTCCTTGCCTCTTTCTTTCCCAATCTCATTCATCTTTCCAGGCCAAAAACACTTGATCTCTTTTCAAAGCTTTCCATAGCTCATGGATTTCCACTCTGCAAGTTTTGAGTGTCTAGACATATATGCTTTTTATTATATACTGTCTTGTATTTGCTCCTTCAGATATGTTCCTTTCATTCCAATCCAACTTCCAAGGTTTGAGGTTTGAGGTCTAAACACAGTGTCTTCCACATTTTATCAGTCCTTTCTGCTAGAATGTAAACATCATGAACACACTGAAGACTTGTTTATACTGTGTTGGTTCTGCTTACCAGGAGACTTAGAAGACACGGACTCAAAAAATATTTGCTGCACAGGAAAGAAAAATGAAAGTCTCCTCACAGTGCCTAGTGCATCATCTGGATCCTCTACAGTCTTGCTGACTACTTGATTAACTCATGCCTGTTCTTAAGCAGCTTAAGATCTAAAGTAGCCATAAGATAACTATATCTGGTATATTTCCAGTAACTGAACTATTATATGATAAAAGCACTCTCTTCCATTTCCCTCAGCTGCTTTCTTATCTTGTTCTCTGAGCAATTCTATGATGCAGGTTTAATGTCTGATCTCTTAGCATCCTACTCTGAGAGAATATGATTGAACTACCTTCAGTACTTCTGATCCATTGGCAATGACAACACTAAGCATTAGCAATGAAAGGGCTAGTTTAATAAGGAAAGTTAATTTCTGTACCCTTTCTTGTTTATCTAGAAGTGTGAAATCATAACAACAACAAAATCAGAAGTCTTCCCAAAGTGTGGTTTCCTAAAATTAAAACACAGGAATTTTCTCTATATAAATTTTATGTCTCCTATTCTGAAACTTGACCTTTTTATCTGTCAGTAGGCAAGCTTGGGTTGAGCATATTTTGTTGTAGGCATAGTCTTTTTTTCTTGTTGGAGGCTTGTTCAGACCCTCACAACTCCAAATAAACCAAGCATGGCCATTTTGTGAGCATTCAAAATTCTTCAAATATTTAGATATATTTATGCTTCTAAATTGACAAAATGACTTTAAACTGTAATGGAACTACAGAGATATGTATTATACATTGTTACAGATATGCATCTTGTTTCTTTTCAAAATTTGTTTTTCCTCAATTAAAAAATTATTACTACAAAGGATTTGGAATTTTGCAAGATTTTTTTAAACAACTCTATCCATTATTCCGTCCTCCTCACAATAAGTGTTCTTAATCCCTTTATCTATTTCACCCATCCTCCCATTCATCTCTCCTCTGGAAACTTCCAGATTTTTAATAATTTCTCACCCAATGTTTTTATGCGAGTAAAATTTCTGTGGATGAGGGCCGGGGGGAAGCCTTTTAAGGAGTTCATATAAAATTCGATCTGGTCAAAAGACTATATTCAAGTTAAAGTCTCAAAGGCAATTTGGTGAGAGTTAATCTGTTAGGGTTTGGGTCATGTATGTTTGCACATACACATTTATTAAGATTAAATACCCAGAAATGCTTCATTGCATTTCCTTCTTGGAGACTGTGGTTTGCCACTTGACTTGCCCATTTGGACTGGTTCACTTCACGTCAGCTTTCCTCATTTTGCCCTTATCTCCCTTGTTTACTTATCCCCCAACCTAACCCGACCCCTAGATTCCACGATCCTAGGACTCATACTTTTATCAATTTGTCTTACTTGCAGACAAATGGATTTGATAGGCCTCCCTAAATGTCCAACGTGCACTGCATGGGGAGGATCTCCTAACCCTATCCCTTCAGCACAACTTGATCTGAACAGCCAGCCGAACATAAGGAGATAATGAATAATAGTGATCAAATCACCAGGACCAACCTGTGCAGTACAAGAGTCAAGAAGACCAGCCACTAAGCATGCCAGAGTCAGAGATCCAGGTCCCTAAAAGGGAGACAAAGAGTCTACTGCAAGCCTTTCCTGTGTCCCAGTTGTGCCTGGAGATTCCCCAATTCAAAATTTCTCCCTGCCTCCATATCCATGCCCAGTAAACTCAGATTCCAGGGTTAGACATTTTCCCTTTCTGGAAAAAAATTAACCCCTACCACTACCCCACCATAGTGAATACAATGTCTATTCACAAAATTAGTTGGATGAGGATCATGGTTGGATTCATCACTGCGGAGGCCAGAAAGTCTCCCCAGACACAGAAGTGACCATCAGCCTGAAGCTTATGGTCAGTCCTTCATGTTCAGAGTTTCTCACATGCTGTCCCCTCCTCTCTGCCAATCTGTTTAGTGACAACTAACCCTGGGGCGGTGGAAGGGAGTAGGAAGTGAGAGGGGGACCAAGGCAGAGTTTTCATTTTCAAGGCATAAAAGATGAACTTCAGGCCACCAAATCCAAATCCACAACCAAGTCAAGGCTCCGTACTGGTTTGAGCCATTACTCAATGTTCTATGCCTTTAATATTTTAAGAAAAGTTTATTATGACAAGTCAATGACAGCACTTTTAGTAGGTCAATAAATCATGGACGTATCATATCACAGAGATGACAGCTATGTAAAGCATCACAGGCAACCTGATATTATTTCAACAAAATAGCAACTAGAGTCTCTTGGCACTACTATAATTTTAAGTCAAGGTTTAAAAATATATTATTATTAATATTACTGAATGGGAAATTTTCTTGGATGGGGTAATAAGAAATGAAACAATTCACTGCAAACGTTAGTGTGCAAAGGAATAAGTATTAAGTGGGGATGCAAATCCTGTTCTTACATTGGTGTTCTGGTTATATTTTACAATTTGCTAATATCAGGGTGGGGGGAGGGAAAAAAAAAACCCAAACCAAATGAAAAATAGGGTAAAAAAGATTGTCGAGAGCTTCCCTTCATGGCCTCTTTCCAAGCAAATGGAAAGAGAAGAGATGTTAATTTTTTAATATGGTTGGGGCATGGCAGAGTAGAGTCTGGAGGCTGACCCAACCCTGTTTTGAGACTTTCATAGCACGAACTTCGAAGCAGCTCTCAGAGCTGGGGGTGACAGATGTTAGCAGTGAAGGGTGCAAAGGCAACAACTTACCCCTCCTTCCAAACTGTGAAAATTATCCTGTGCCAACATTTTTCTGTTCTTTGAGAGGAGAGGGCAGTGAAATAGCAGGATTAAGAAAGAATAATAAACCCTGATATTTGGGTTTATACTACTTTCCAGTTTGTAAAATGCTTTCATATATTTTATTTCATTTGACCCACAAATCAACTTTCTATAGTAAGCAATTTAGGATCTGTTGTAATTTTTTCAGCAGAAGACATAGGGAGGATAAGTGACTTTCCCAAAGCTACATAGCTACCCATGGTGGAAAAGGACAATAACCCAGTCTCCCCACTGTCAGTGTGCTGCTTTTCCCACTTTTCATCTGGCTTGGGCTTCTCTTGCTACCTGATCCTGATATTATTAAATTATAAATCATAATCAGAGTATCAATATGAGAAGCCATACTTGCAACCCCTTCCCCACTTAATACTTTATCCCCTCTCATACTAAACTATTCCCTCTCAAACAAAACTAAGTATGTTTCCTTTTTCAGTACCTCATGCACAACTACGTTAGGCTCACATCACTATTTCTTTTAACATCTTTTTAAAGATTTTTTTTTTTTTAATTTGTCAGAGAGGGAAAGAGAGCAAGCACAGGCAGACAGAATGGCAGGCAGAGGCAGAGGGAGAAGCAGGCTCCCCACCTGATGTGGGACTCGATCCCAGGATGCTGGAATCATGACCTGAGCCGAAGGCAGCTGCTTAACCAACTGAGCCACCCAGGCGTCCCTCTTTTAACATCTTTTAACCTGGCACACTGGAATTCAGCAGTTTGGTGGTCATGGTGCCTTGGGGATATCAATCCTTGGAGAAAGAGCACCTCTTATAGTCCTTTTCCCAATCCTGGCCTCAGGTCTGGCTCTCTTGCTCTGGTTTCAGACAACAGAGGATGGTATTTCACAGCAAAGAGGGCATGGTGTTCAGAACAACCTCTTGGCAAAGGTAAACAACATCCTGCCTGCCCCTCGGCTCCTGGGAGATACTAATAAAGTGTTCAGGGAGAGCCCTATCATCCAAGTTAGTCTAATGTTTATCAGATTAAGGGAGGTCCTCAGATCCCAACTGTGAGCAGAGATGAAGAAGGAAATGTAACTGAACTAGGTTTACCGTGTCAATACACAGATAAAAATCCCCAACAATCAAAGTAAAGTGAGTCAAGCTGCTGTTTCTCCAATTTATTTACTCCCCCCAGGCTGCTTTGTGTAACTTCTCTTTCCCTCCACAACTCCTCTAGAAATATAATATAAATCTCTATAATAATATAAATCTATGAAAACATACATCCCCACCCCTGGAGGTCCTGGCAGTTAAAGCCCAGCATTCTGTTCTCAGGCCGGCTAGAATGTGCTTCCTAAAAACAGCAAGAGTATCCTTTGCTTGATTTCCTTTTGTGGGCCAGGCTTGGGAACAACCTGAAATGAATTCAGCATATAACTGTCAACAGCCCTGCTGGCCAAATCTGTGTCTGAACAGAAATAACCCAAACTGGCAGAGAGGTGAGGAGTGCAGCACTGTGATTTCATCACAGCACAATCCTGCCAGGCGATCTAGAAAGGGACAGCTCTAGGTAAGAAGGCAAGAACCCAAAGAGAAAGAAGTGGCAGTAAGAAGGGACAGGACACCAACAGGCACAAGGGGCTTCAAAAATAAACAAATCTACACAGCCAGTCTGAGTCCAGCACTGAAGCCACCAAGGGACTGAGTGCAAAACGCTCAAATTCTGGGGCTGGCACTACCCCTTCAGAGCCTATGGCATATTTTTGTCAGCTGCACGAGTCAAGTCACTTGTCTGGTTTTTCATTTGTTTGTTTGTTTTGACTTGATTTTATTGTTGTTGTTGTTTTTTATTTTTTATGTTTTTTAACAGCTCTGTGAAATGAAAATGACAACATCTACTTCCTGGGGCTATTGATTTCATACAATGGGTGGGCAGCACAAGCACAATAGATACAAGAAAACACTTTCAGGCCACCAGAGGTTTTGCTTTTACCCCTTACTAGCTATGGAAATTTGGTTAGCTTACATAAGATCTCTCAAACTCAGACTTCCCAAAAGGGGATAAAAATATCATCTTCATGGGAACAGGGAGAAGAGTAAATAAGATAATGGATGTAAAAGCACTTAACATAATGCTCAGTTTATAATAAATATTCAATAAATGGTTAGAAAACCACACACACATATACACATATTTTATATTTGGTCTGAGACTCCTAGATAAAACTGAATATGGAACAGCTTCGAATAATATAAAATATTCTATTATTTTATAATTTACTCTAAATATAAATACATGTTGTTCTCATTAATATTTGACCTGTGAAAGTCCAACCACCCTTTATGTGACTTAGTCTTTGGATATCCAATAGTTTTGATTATTATTTTATCAGAGCCTATGGCATATTTAATTATTGGTTCCAATCTCCTACAGTAATATTAAACCTCCATACCCTCAATATGGCCTCCTGGGTAAACAAAATTCTCCTTCCCACACCTTGCCTGAGGGTTTGATCACATGGCTTACTTCAGCTAATTGGAGTCTGCTAGAACAACTGGAAACGGCTTGCACGGGCAGTTTGCCCTCTTATGTGTGACTATAAAAATAGCTTCCTGGAGTTGCAGGTCCCAGAATGACAAGAGACATATGAAGCAGACTTGAAACCAGCTACAGATTAAGCCGAGCCCAGCTAAAGCTGGATCAACCAACCAACACACATGTAAGCAAGAAATAAATGTTTATTTTTGTATGCCACTAGGTCTGGGACTGGTTTTTACGGGCCATTACTGTGGCAATAACTGAATGACAAAAACAAAACAGCTCATTTTTAGAGGTAAGCAGGGAAGTGCCGGCCCCTCCAGGTGCATCTGCCCTATCTGGAACTTCTGTGCTGAGTGATAGAAACAGAAGCTACTGGAGGGGCGGGGTTCTCTGACCCCCTCACAACTGAAGGGAGTGAGGAAATCAGGGATATTTTCTGATGATTCTCCCATAGCACTGGACTGATTCCACCAGTCTGCTTTGCAGATTTTGTCTCCACTGTAGTCAAGAAACATCATATTATAGAATATGGAAAATCAGGGGTTCTGAAAAGCAAACTAGGCTTCTTCAAAGTAGCTGAAACCCAGCAATAAGAAAGACTAAGAAAACGCAAAGGCAAAATTGTGAGAAAATCTGTTTTCAGTTCCCTCTGCAACTAAAGCTTCCCTTTCCACGTTTTCCATTACCACTGTCTAGTTCTCTCACCCAGCCTTCAAGAAACCAGGATGTCTCTCCACCACATAGCCACATGCAAAATCTGCCCAGGCACAAATCCCATATCAGTCATTTAAACCTTGGTCTAAATTTTAATCTTTATTACTCCTAGAGCTATTTTCATACTAACCCTGTATTTATTTGTGGAATAAAATGTTTTCCCTATTAAAAAAAAAATCAGGAACTACAATAAGCATGGTAAAGTTGTTTGGTGATCTTCTTGGGATTGGAAAGAGAAAATTTCCCCAAATTCTTAACAGTGGACTACACATAGACAACTTTGAAAAGATGGTCCTGGAATGAGAATAATAACATCATTGTGTAAGTCCAGGTATGCTTTACAGGATAATAAATGATTTGGCATCATATTTCAAAAGTGATCATTTTGAAGCTGTGTAACTGAGACATAGAAAAAATTGTAACTGATGGCCATCAAAAAATTAAAAAGTCCCCCACTTCTAGAACATTCTGTAAGATGTTAGCACAGGTGAAACCTATCATCTTAGGCATTATATACTGGAAATTCCAGAAAACTTCAGAGAGAGCTTTCAAAGTTTCAAAGCTGGAACTCTACCAGGCAAGGCTTTGAAATCTAAGAGCATAAATGTAAATCTACTTAACTAGAAGTATTAGCCAGTTCCTTCTCCTTACTTCCTACGGCTATGTCTTCCCATTCTCACTGCATTACTGGGAGGCAGAGAGAGAATGAAAACACTGCCCTCAAGATATATAAATTGAGACAGAAACCTCAAGGGTTAAGTCATTTGTTCCAGGGTGACAGAGGAATAGCTCCTCGAGAAAAACCCAACCCTGCCAATTCCCTTCCACAAGCCATGGATGTTTCAACGATGACACGGGAAATTAATATTCAGGAAATCTCTTAACAGTCAACAGTAATAAAGTCAAGATTTAATAAATAGGTATGGACCATAGCTTTGGAAAATTACTTCTATCAAACTCTATGGAGTGATTATATGGCCATTTTAGCTCCTTTCCTCAGAAAGGTGTTGGAATAAGGAATCAATTGATCAATTAATCGATCACAGAGGTTATCTCTGTAACATATATCCTACCAAAATATACTTAACTGCTTATTTTTTAAATTTCAAAGCAGTCTTATAACATCTCTGGAGAAGGATCAGGTCCTATGTAAGCCCATGTAGCACCCAAAACTGCTTACAATGCCCTGGCTCTGCCACCAATGAGTGGCTGGGTTTGAGGCAATGCCAAGTACTGCCTTTGTAAGCAGTGTAGAAAGTAACCCTCACTATGTACACAAAAAAACCCAGAGATAGAATTAATTTAAACAGAATGGACTTTTTTATTTTAATGTGAGCTTTTATTCATTAGTTGGAGTGAGAAAGATCCTAAAGCCTATATTTGTATTTAAAATCTTCTAGCCCATCCATTGAGGAAAACAAACTAGTCGATAACTCAAAACTGCCTTCTTTGAAAAAGCAGCATAGGCAGAGGTGAGAGTAGGAGTAGAAGAGAAAAACGGTGATGCTCTCTAGTATTATTGAAAAATCAAGTCTCTGTGAGCAAAACATTTTAGAAGAAAATTAGAAGAAACATTTTAGAAGAAACATTTTAGAAGTTGAAAGTGGATTTTTATGAAAATATGTGCTCCCTGGGGATTTTAACATCTTAGACTTCCAAACTGTGCTGGGGAAGTGAAAATTCGTGAGGAGCAAAACATTGGGGAATTTTTATTTGCAGTCATAAGTTATCCCATATGGTTGAAGAGTGATTTCTTTTACGATGGATAGGAACTTGAATTAACTTGGCCGTTTATTGCAAAAATAGAAAGAAGAAAGAGATGGGTGGGCTGGATTTCTATGCCATACCCGGCCTGTGAAGAGGCAGCAACAAATCATCTCAAGTCAGAATAGTCTTAGGTAGCTGAAAAATTATGGTAAGAGTGACAGTGGATAAAGTAATAGGATGGAAAGGAGAAGAAAAAAATGGAAAACTAAGATAAGTAATTACCAGCCAATAGGAAATACACAGTAATAAATACCAAGGCAAGGGAGAGGGAGATGAAGGGAGAGAGTCAGTATTGGGAAGATCATTCAAAGGCAAAGAAGGGGTATTTGGACAAGTATATCAGGTAGAGGAAGCCCTCAACTACTACAGAAAAAAATGAAGATACTCTAAAAAATGATAAGACAAGCAAAGGTGCAGAATGAGCACAAGATAAATTACATAAGAGGTTGAAATAAATAAGGTATTTTTAAGTACACAAGGAACAAGAGGTCAGATAAATGGCAAGGGAGATTTACTGCCAGAAGATTAAAATGAAAAAAAAAAATTAAATGAGTTCTGTGCCTGAATGTTCACAGAAGATGGGGCAGATGCCAGAAACAAGCATAAATTTCCAGAAGGAAAGGCAAAATGTTTAAGGAAATCAAAATCAATAGTAGACCCCACCATCAAGAAATTCTAATGTCTGCAAGCCTCAGAAAATTCCAGAGGCAGAAATGGCATCCATCCCAGAGCCTGAGGGGAAATGGTAAAAAGGGTCTTGGGAGCCTTCTCACAGAGCTTCTGCATAACTAGAAAAGGAAAGGCAGGTGCAATCTAGCAGAGGTGACATGATATCAATTGGGGATGATGCATGATCCACTCTTGGGTTACCATGTGATGAGGCCTAAATGCAGATAAAGGGTGACACCCAACCCTTTCTTCATGACTGGCATTTTCCCTTTGAAAAGCAGTTGTCAGTAAGAGGGCTCTGTGTCAGTAATAAAATGGCTGGTATTTGGATACTCTCAAAGGCCAGTTGTTCTCACCCTGGCCTTTAGCTAAGGCACCAACACATTGTCAACTAAGTGATCACAGTGCTTTTTGACTCTTGAGCCCTTGGAAGTCTTCTCTGACGTGTTTCCAGGGGAGGAATATCATCAAGACAAGCAAGAGGAAAAATCAGGAAGTCTCTGGAGAGCCTGACTCATAGGTGAGGTGTTTATTAACTCATTTCCTATTCATGTCACATCATCTATTCTGATTCTCCTCCTCTGTCACTTTTTAATTTATTTCTCTACCTTCAGCTTATTGTAAGCATCTTTGCAAGCTGCCTTAAATGCTCTTTGAAAATAACTGAGAAAATAAGATAAAAAAAGAACAGAGTAGAGAGACAAAAAGTGGGAGGAAAAGGACAAGGGAGAAGTTGTGAGATCATTTCTCAGGGGAGACAAAGGGGCAAAGAGAAAAAGCAAGTGCACTGGTCTGAATAGGGAACAAAAGGGATTATAAACAAGAAAAAGATCTAAGATTTGAGAAATCAGACAGAAAGGTAAAGTAAACATTAAGAAATGAAGAAAGGAACTGAGGTAGAGGGTTAATTAAGTAAGAAGCACCCAGGGGAAGTAAAAAAAGAAGAACACAATGAAAAAGAAGGCTCATGAGGGTTGAGAATGGACATTGGAAAGGGTAAAATCAGAGAGAAAGAAGGAAATCATTAGCAGATTTACACTTGACTTTGAAGATAGCACTAGAAGACAAGTAACAAAGCTGGTGAGAGAAAAGAGGAGCTACATCATGAAACCAAAATAGCCAGCAAGGAGGAAGAGGGAAATTTAGGGATCACAACAAGAACTTTGCATCACTGGAGATGGGTGTCTTACAGTGAATTTCAGCAATAGCATTGGGTCTGTAATCACCAAAAACAGCTCTTTGAGGACACACACACACACACACACACACACACACACCATCTACCATCCACCATCCACCATCCACCGTCGACACATATACACTGTACCATAAATACATACAAGCTCACTCTAGACAACACATACACACCATAGACATTTCTACTAAAATAAATCATTTTAGGCTTTCTTTCAGAAAATAAGATGGGTAATCTCTGAAATTTGCCAGTGGGAGACAAAGGTTATTCTAATATTCTAATTATGTAACACCATAAAATCTAACATCTAAAACTATAAATTTTACACAGAAGTGACTATAATTTCATATATGGATAAATGATACTAGCTTTAAAGATGTTTGTTTCTTACTCAATCAGAAGTTCTTAGCTTAGTCTAACCAGTTCACTCATAAGGAAAATATTGCATAAAACCAAGTCAATGATTTGATCTCACAAAATTTCAGTGTTGAAAGTGAGAAATGGTGCGGTCACTTAGGCCATCTACTCATTAAGATATGCCCAATCCATAAAATATGTCAGCACGATATGCATATCTTTCACCTCAGTTTTGATAAATAATAGCCAAAAAGTTGTGCTATTTCATCTTCCACATGTGGTACTGTTCATTGCACACATCTTAGTCAGAAATGTCTGTGCCTACTCCTTTATTTTCTAATCCTAAATATGAAGTAAAGATTAGAAGATTTTCACTTCTATTGTGTAGTTATGCAAATAGAGTCCATGAAGAAGGAGCTATGTGAAACTAGTGTCAAGTAAATTAGAACAAGAAAAAGAGTTGCCCCATAACCTAATGAAAAAGGAATCCACTGACTCTAGTTTGTAAAAATAAATTGAGTCTGAAAATAACATTCCTAAGATCTCTCCCCTCCTCTCTACTTTCATCCGTGACTCTGCCCACGCAAGAACCAGGGTACTGGGTGGAGATGGGCAACCCATGACAATATGTTGCCATAGATGCTTATTTGCTTTTGGACAGTAGAATTTTTAAATGTTTGAGTCACTAGCCAGTGTTCCAAATCTCCCAGTGAAGATGAGATCTACTCTTTTGGAAAAATCAGAAGTTCTGACAATATCCGCTCTCATCAGTGATCATCAGTCATAGAGTAGGGCTGCTACCCTACCCTACCCTGGTTTGAGACCAGACATGACCCTCCAGTTCATCCCAGTCCCCACCTGGGCACATACTCATTTCAGTAGGCTATAGATACTTGAGTTTTAAGTCTGTGCTGAAAAAAACCATAAGAACCCCCAAACACTTTGCAGTCTTTCAAAATGGGGGTCGGTATTCTGATTTGCCTCTCTGAAAAGGCAGAGAGCAGATGACAGGTCAACACTACCCAGTCATGCATGGTGCTCCATACACAGTTAATCCTTGAACAACACAGGGTTAGGAGCACTGAACCCCACCCCCGCCATGGTCAAAAGTCCACTGATAACTTTCACTCCCCCAAAACTTAACTATTAATAGCCTTCCCAATAATGCAGTCAGTTAACACATATTTGAATGTTATGTGTATTATATGCTGTATTCTTAAGTAAGCTAAATGAAAGAAACTGTTAATAAGAAAATCATAAAGAGGAGAAAATATATTTATTTTACTGTTTTTGTTCTGTACTGTGTGTATAGAAAAGAAAAATCCATGTATAACCCAAGTTCAAACCCATGTTGTTCAAGGATCACTGTATATTTACAAATAATAGCTATGAAACCAAATGACAAGGCCTAATTGGTCCCTGCCTCACTTAAATTACAAAAAAAAAAGTAGACTTCTGGTTTTTTATATTCTTTGACAAATGAGATTAAGAATTACATTTTCCTTTTTTCCCCTAACTTAGCTACTTGTGTTTTTCTCTTATTTTATTGTTATTTTTTTATTATAATATCTTAAACCTGATGTTGATAATCTTGCTAATATTTATAACTATATTATGAAACATTTCCTTTCCAATGTCTTCTTTCAAATGCTCAAAAAACACCTTATTATGACTTGACTGAAGTTTATATAAATAAACTAATTTGTTATAATGTTGGCATTTTTCAACATTTACCTTGAAAAATAACACTCAGTCTTTTACATATAATGACCTGAAATTTTAAAAGTCATTTGATGATTTATCTTAAATATTATCTACTAGAAGGATGATAAATAACACCGAAACTCCTTACTTCATTATGAGGTCTCATTCTGTACCCAAGGGGAAAACAACAGATGAAGTGTCTGGGCCTTGACCCATGGTAACCTGACTGCCAGCAAGGCCAGCACTGTCAGAAAAGGTCATACATTGGAGTCTCAGGATCTCTAAGCCAAAAATAGCAGAAGGCACTGAGAAAAGATTAGTCTTTTAACTCATAAAGGAAAGATACCAAATTCAATGCAACCATAAGCTTTTCAAATAGTACAGATTTTTGCTGTTACTCTGAATTAAACATATATTCTTATGCCAGAGCAGGTTTTTGTAAAAAGGCTATAAACTAGAGTGGGTCATACCTCCCTTACAAACATAAATCTCCCACGTACTTCTACCACAAACCACATATCCCAAACTGGTTTGCAGACTAGGCAGACTACATGATGTGCAGGGCCTAGTACAAAATGAAAATGCCAGGTCAAAAAAATTATTAAGAATTTTAAGATGGCAATAGCAGAGTATTAAATCAAGTGAGGAGCCCTTCTGAGCTGGGTGCCCTACACAACCGCATAGGTCACATGCTCATGAAACCAGCCCTGGCAGCAAGAAAGAAGTTTTGAAATTTTTTGAAAAAAAATTCTTTCTTTTCAATGATGTAAAACCATTTAACTTTTACTTCTGTATCCTCAGATTCAGCCTTAGGGAAGACAGCACCCACATTCCAGAACAGCATGAGGCTACAAAAAAGAATCAACCATCTCCCCAGGTACCTTTGCAGCTGTGGTCCCCACCCTCTGCATCCTAATGGGCCCTTTTACCTCCCTTCACAGACCAGAAAACATTTGCTCAGGCATGAATCCTTTGGGTGTGCATAGTGGGCAGCTGATTAAGTAACTAAGGCAAAATTTCAATGACAGCCTGCACCTCTTTTACCTCAAGACAGATTTCAGTTCCTTCAGGGAGTTTTAATTAAAAACTACCAGATCCCTTTCTCTGAGGAGGAAGCCAAGAAAGAGGAAGAGGACATGCAAAAGTGAATTCCCTTTTTAAAAAGCCTCTCGGTACACCAAAGCAGAAGAAACCAGACTATAAAGTCCAGCAGGGCAAGAAGAGCATGCTAGGTTAGACCTTGAAAGGGATCATGAGTTGCCTCGGTAGCAATTAAAAATGTATGAGAAGTTCTAAGAATAGAGCCTTGGGCATTTTGTAGCCATCATTTTGGGAGAGCAGGCTTTGGACTAAGCAACTGTTGCATCAGCTGTTGGCAGGAGCTTGGAAGGGTCGGGGCCATTTCCTAGTTGCACCAAAAATTTGTTTCTGTAGAACATTCTAGTTATTCTCTGGGCTTGGCCTACTCTGTTGCCTGCCTCTTGGCACTGAGAAATTAGTACAACAGAATTTCAGGTGCAGGGAGGCATCTTGGTGTTGCTATTTTGGGAGTATGGAGTTAGCAGTGGCCTGGGAATCAAAATGGCTGGGCTCTGATACTGATGGGTTATGTGACCTTAGGCAATGCTCAGCACCTTTCAAACAGCTTCTCAGCTTCATCGACCAAGGACATGTGGGAATTTGACTAGATCAGAAGTGGCTGGTCCCCTTAGGGACCCCGGGGTGAGGGGTAAGAACTGAATAGTTAAGGTCTAGATTGCACCCTATCTTGGCTTCAACGAAGCAGCCCCCTGATTTTCTGTTCATTTTATCCCACCCAGTAGGGCACGGAGGTGAAGAGCACATTTGAGAGGATACACCCCCAGTGTCTAGTTTGTACCTCACCAGCTCTGATACCGATTGCTGGGGCCCATCCCCATTCACCTCTTCCAAGCTGTGTGACCTCACACATGTTCTTTAGCATCTGTGTGTTGGTTCCCTTGCCTGGAAAATGAAGACAGTAACACCTACCTCCTGGGTTTTTGTGAAGATAAATGAGGTAATATGTAAAAAACATTTACCTCACTTCCCAGTTTATGCTATGGGCTAAACAAATGTTAACTATAACAATTTTGATTCAACAAAGGATTTCCTGGTGAAAACAAAACAAAACAAAACACTGGGTCTGATATCTTTAAAAAATTTCTATAGTACTAAAGTTCTGTGATTATTATTATTATTATTTTACTATTTCTTTCCTTATTTCCTTTATCTCATTACTCTCTCCCTATAAAACCTCTGTCACTCAGGTTGAACCAAAGTCAAACAGGATTTGCTCCCTTGGCCATGGGTGGTTGATGGCAGTGGGACTGGCGGAAGCATTGGACATGTCTACCAGTTTGAAAGTATTCCTGGAAATGTTGGAAAGCTGGTCTCATGAGATTTTGCCTGGCCTATTTTTGTGGTTACAACCAAACCACTCCTCCTGTAGGAATTGTGATGGCCTGTGCATGCTGTATGGGCAAGGCCTAAATCTCTAATTACCACTGCAGACAATAATGCTAACACTGATGGCAAAAACTGTCACAAAGGAAAGATCTAGGACAAGGCAGAAGCAATAGCTAAAGCCTTGCAGAATACATAAAATTTATGTCCACTTCATGGCACCGATTCCCAAATGACCTCTCAGCTAGCAGTTCCCTTCCCCAGCTTCTGCTTTCCACCTGCTTAGTGAGAAAACAGCCATCGATGACAGCAGCCCAGGATAAATCTGTCAGCAAGACTTACAGGACAAAATCTCCTGAGAAAGGCTTGAGGAATCCAGAAAATAAATCTCTGTGTCCCAAACAGTAGCAAGGTTACCCGAGTTTATAACATGTCCTTTTAACCCCTCGGGTATGGGCCTTATTGACTATAATGATCACCAACCTCAGATGACACCCTGAAGTGGCATGTCTTTTGCTACCAAGAGGACTGCCCCATGCAGACCTCTTCCCGGATAACAGCCTTGAGAGCAGCAGGTTTAGACAAGCGGCCATAGTTATCTTCTATCTGACAGGTGAGTTGGATGCTTCTAATCTTCTAGGAGGGGACAGGGCATTGGAAATGGAAGTCAGGCATTTAACACAAGTTGGGGAAAGAATTTCAAAATACTCAGAGACTCAGAAGACAAGAGGGCAGCAGCAGGGTCTCTGGCCACAAGGTAACAACAGTTCCATGGCTGTCACCCAAGCCTGCAATAGGTCCTCGACTAGCAGACTTGCCCAGATACCGCACAGAGATTCTAAAAGAGGTTTGAGGACACCCAGAAAGGTTCGACCCCCATTTTTTAGATCTCCTTTCAGTTTCCTCCTTTGGAGATCTAGGGTACTTGCAGCCATATCCAAGCTGCTAGAACACTGCAAGTCAGCAGCAAGACAAAAGCTGCTCAAGGAGCTACACTGGTTAGATAAAGGAAACAGTGAAAGAGTGTGGGGTATTTAAGATTCCTCGCTGCCTCGGAAATAAAACCCCAAATCCTATGCCTGACACTCAAGGCTCTACCCAGTATGGCCAGCTTCCTCTTTTCAACTATTTCATCATCACCACCCAGATGCAGCTCCAAAGTGATAGTTATAGACCTGGCAGACCTCGGAGTTAGCACAAGGGGCCCACACACTTATACATGAAGTTGTCCTTACCCATAGCTATCTTACTACACACACACACACACATACACACACACACGTAAAACTCTGGCAGTTTTACATATATATATGCATATATGTATATATACATAATATATATACATATATATGTAAATATATATGCATATATATATATGTAAAACTGCCAGAGTTTGTATGAAACCCATTCAATATGGGTTTAGAAATATTACTGAATTTTTGGTTGCTTTTGGTACTGAATGAGCAGTTACTTTCCTGTGGAAGTTTTTTTTGTGGGGGAGGGTTGTTTTTTTGTTTTTTTTGTTTGTTTGTTTTGTTTTTTGGTTTTTGCTATAACAGTTTCTTCTTGAAAAGCAGGAACCTACTGGGCTAGACAATTTCTTAAGTTAGGCATTCTCTTCCCTGATACCTTTTCCTCTTCCAGCGCTGTCCAATAGAAACTTAATGCAATCACAAATGTAATTTTAAATTCTCTAGTGGTCACATTTTTTAAAAAAAGCAAAAAGAAACAGGAAAATTAATTTTAATAATATAACTTAATATATTTAAAATATTTCAAAATGTGATCAATATTTTTAAAATTATTCATGAGCTATTTTATATTATTTTTCATATTAAAACTTCACAATCTGGTATGTATTTTTAGGCATAGGATATCTCAATATGAACTAGTCACGTTTTATGAGTGGCTACTAGCTTGCACATGTAGCTCTAGTCAGTCATACTTGGTTCAGTCTTGGCTCTTACTGCACCCTCCTACTTTCCTACCTTCCACATCCTCCTTTTCATACTTCTCTGCCTGTCTGCAGCACAGTCCTCCTCAATGTCTAATGTATGCACCATGATATCTAGAAACCCCCAAGCCCAGATCTCCAAGTCTCTCCTTCCTCATTTCTTCTAGCATTCAAAGTCTATGCCATACATTTATCCCAAAACCCTATCCCACCTGGTCTCATTAAAGCATTAGTCAACTGCTTTATATGCGGGGGTCTTGTCTCTCCAAGAAGTTTGTGGCTTATTTGTGGATAAATGTGTCTTTTATCCTTTTTATCCTCCACAGCACTAAGCTGAGTGCTGAACACACAGTAGGCTCCATTAAGTACGTGTTCAATGGAACCAATTTCATTTTCTTAGACACTCTGCTTTAAGTTCCAGGAGAAGTAAGACTTCCATTTACCAATGAAGATAACATGGCAACAAAAGAACAAAGAGATGCCATACTCTTCTTCTTCTGTCATCAAGAATATCCTGAGACTTTTCATGGCCTCATGTATACTACCTTGGGCCTCTCTTTAAGGCTCACAGACTACAAATATGTATAACCATGTATTTTCAAAATATTTTCCAATGTATATTTCTTTCTGCCTTGTACTCATTTCTCATTTTAGCTTCATTGAAATAGAAAAGATAGGGTGCACTTTAGGGGAAAGGAGAAGATGGCAAGGAAAAACTATCTTTCTCCATGGAGGTCTGAAAGAAAATCATGGAAATAAGTAATCAGATATGCATGTATCAAGGGCCATAGAGCCTTACAGGAGGCAAAGTGAACCCACAGGCTGTGTAGTGGATGGTCTGATCCGGGAACCCTTTGGAGCACTTGACAGCAACTCAGAGTGATCTACAGAAGCGGGGAGAGTCGAGAGGAGGTCCGTCAATAGGGAGAAGGCCCTGGACCGTGATCAAACCATGAAACATACCACAAATTCATCACATGCAGCATGCCCTGAGAAAGTAGTCAGCAAACCGGAACTCTGTGGATACCAATCAGCATTCACCCCAGGAGACCACCTTCTTCCCAAACCTATGAAGGTCTTTCTCCTTTTCACTGACACCATCTTAAAAGAGGACAAGGGTGGAGGGAGGAATCTGAATAATACTTTAACAAGAAAATTTACCCTACTGGGCTAAGTTAAAACCAGCCTGCAAATATGGAAACTAATTTCTGTGCAAGCCCAGGGTAGTGTAGTTCTGTGCCCTTGATATAAATGAAGTCGCTAAATCGACAAAGCTAGGAAGACAACAAAGTACAGGGTGTGTATGAGAAGGTAGTAGGAGGTGAATGATTTTCAGATGATGTTCACCTTCTCTCAAGAATCTATAGTCACAGAATTTACTTTACTGGAACAGCATTGGCCTTGGGGAAAATTCTTTTTAGGTGTCTTGTTCAAAACAGCATTCACTGAGCACTTGTGCTAGTCACTGCAGATACCCTATTAAATAAAACATGCCAAAAAAAAAAAAATAAATAAAATAAATAAATAAATAAATAAAACATGCCCCAGCACTTGGACTTCAGCACCATCTTCCCCTCCCAGTGTCAGCAAGGAGGTGCTCATGTTTGTCATGCATACCTTAGTGTAAATTAAATTAATATGTTTTGCCCTCCATAATTTGTGGTTTGTTGTGGTGGTGATGGTTTATATTTTTATGTCATTCTCAATTATAAAAAGCAAAGCTAAGATCTCTGCTAGAGCAACTTTCAGGCAACAGTAAACACCTATGTAGCTAAATATCTTTTCACCCAGGAAGTCGTCTTCCCCCAAATCCATTCAGCAAATATTAAGTACTGGCTCTCTTACAGACCCACAGTTAAATGCGAGAAAGACATAGATATCTCTCTGACATCTCCACTTGGAAGTTCCATAAGTACCTCGAATTAAATATAACCTAAGAAAAGTATGTGATTCTCGCCCACCCAAACCTGTTCATTGCATTTTCCTACCCCACTAAATGGCAGAGCCCACCAAATGGTATGAACCCAGTGGGTTCAAGTCAGAAATCCTGGCATAATCTAATTCTTCCACTTTAATAACACTGCCCCTCAGAAACACACACTAGTGCATACACTGACACACATACCCACCTGGGTACTGTTAATTTAATAAGGAGGCACTTAGACTGATATGGTTCTAATGTCAGGCAGCTTATATAACCAAACCAAAATCTATGCCTACAAATGCTTCAAGGTTCCAAAATCAAAGCCTAAGGAGGATCAATCACAAACAGCCAAATAGACTTTAAGCTTAGCCAATTAATAATTCCCTTGACTCACTCCCACCTCTTCTCTATGAAAATGTCTCCCTGAGCTCCTGCCCGTGGAACACTCCTAACAATTTCCAGTTTGGTACTACCCAATTCAAACAGATTTTTGCTCAATTAAATTCCTAAAATTGTTAGTAAGCCTTAGTTTATCTTTTAACAGTACATGCATACATACATGCCCAAGGAATCATTTCTGCTGATTCCGTCTCCAAATCAGATAGTGGAGGAAAAATAATTTTCCCTGAACCCTTCTGAGTTCTTGGCTGAGACCCCCGGTGATAAAAGATGAAGAAACAAACAAGTTTATTAACAGGTATACCTCATGTATACGTGGAAGATACCCAGGAAAAATAACTAAACGCCTGAGATGACCCAAGCCACCACCTTAAATACCATCTTCAGCTAAAGACAAAAGAAAAGATGGGATGCGATAGCCAATTACAGAG
This sequence comes from Mustela nigripes, assembly GCF_022355385.1. Lineage (NCBI taxonomy): Eukaryota > Metazoa > Chordata > Mammalia > Carnivora > Mustelidae > Mustela > Mustela nigripes. The sequence goes on along the minus strand of NC_081563.1, from coordinate 55,239,713 downwards.
GAGGTTATCAGGAAAAGCGTATAAACAAAGGTATAGTTGTTACGCAGATTTAAGTGAGTGTCTTCTCTATTGTCAAAACTTTCTTGTGATCTATATAGTCTTTCTTCTCTTCCTAATACAGAAAGAAACACTTTCCATCTGTACCCACCTCTCCATGCCCTCTGCCTTTGCCGTCTCTCAACGGGTTGTCTCACACTGACTTGTGCTGCTTCCTAGTGTCCTCTCAGCACTTGAATCAGCATTCAGGTCACCTTACTCTCCTGCTGACACACCCTTACTGGCTTCCCTGGACACCCAGAATCCCCCCTCTGCCCCTGTCCTCAGAGGCTCTGTATCAGCTACCCTGCTTTTATCTCCCTGTGGAATCTGCCCTTCCAACCTCCCCAGCCTTGCCTCTAGCCCCTTCCCCCCCCCCCCACCATGTTCCAGGCATGAGAGTCTCAAGCAGTTCTCAGAATGGACCCCATTCTTTCAACTTCTGGGACTTTGTATTTGCTATTCCTTCTGCTTAGAATTTGCTCTGCCTTTCCGCGAACGTGTCCTTCCCCTCCTCTAGGTTTCGATTTAAATATCCTCTCAAAAACGCCTTCTCTGGCCAGCCCACCTAAGGTTACTCCTCAGTTTTAGTTATCACAACATTCTATCTATTTCCCTAAAAGCAAAATTATAGGTTGTAAATAGCTGGTGTTTTTACTGGTAGCATAACTTAACAGTTAAGAGTCTGGACTCTGAAGCCACAGTCCCTGGGTTCAAATTCTGGCTCTACCACTTACAACCTGTATGGCCTTGAAAGAAGGGGGTTGGGGTAAATTGGAAGGAGAGATGAATCATGAGAAACTATGGACTCTGAAAAACAATCTGAGGGGTTTGAAGTGGTGGGGGGGGTGGGAGGTGATGGGTATTACAGAGGGCATGGATTGCATGGAGCACTGGGTGTGGTGAAAAAATAATGAATACTGTTTTTCTGAAAATAAATAAATCAATTTAATTAAGAAAAAAAAAAAAGAAAAGCTTACTTAACCTGTTGTACCTAGATTCCCTTATCTCCAAAATGTGAAAAACAATAGTACCTGCCTCACAGAGTGATTAGATGATTAAATGAGTCAATGTGCATGAAGTACTTCAAATAGCAATGTTCTGTAAGAAGCATAATATGTCTATTTGTTAAATAAATATAAAAATAAAATATGATGAAGGCAAGAATGTAGTCTTTCTTTATTCAGCACTGTCTGCCCAGGGCTTTGCCCCATACCTAGCACAGAGCATTCAATAAAGACTCAGATAAAAGAATGGCTAAATGACATGACTTCTGTCCTTGACATATTTGTGGTAAAGCCCAACAATTGCAAATTTTAAGGCACAAACAAATCACCTGCGGAGCTTGTTAAAATGTAGATGCTGAGTCTGTAGGCATGGGGTAAAGCTCGAGAGTCTGCATTTCTAACAAATGCTAGATGTTGCTGGTGGTCCACGGCCCACACTCAGAATATCAAAGTTCTAGCTGAAGGTTGGCTCATCTAGAGCTAAAAAGACAGCTCCTGAAAACTGTCAGAAACAGCCTTCCTATTGCAATACATTTATATCTTATAGATGGTCACTTCATAATACGGTCATCTGAGAGTTAGAACCTTCTGGAAGTTTGATGGGGTCTCAATGGACACTGCCCATGACCTCACTCAGGTATAGCGTCATCTGAGTCAATAATCATCCTACCTTTACGTCTGACCACCTGGGAAGGTCTGGAAAAGGTCTCCTTATCTATTTCTCCTTTATCATCACCAGGCCATCTATATATTTCATCTGAAAAGAATCTTTTCTCTTTAGGGCTCTCTTTGGGGCCTTAAAAGGTGTAGTAAATGTGTTCCCTTTACGCTAGCATTTTCAGTAATTTATCCCAGATAACGGTCTTGTATTATTTAACTCTTAAATGCTTTCAGATTTCAAATATGCTTCATATCAGCACATACAAACAATGTATGTTGGCACTGGCATTTTAAGAACAAGAAGTTAAAGTTTCAAAAGAAACACCCTGATTTCTTGGATAGGATGAAAGTGTGATTCCCCCCCCCCCCCCGCCGGCTCCCCTCCAAAGGCAGGGTGTGTGTGTGTGTGTGTGTGTGTAATTGTTTACAACTGCTCACCGATTGCTTCTCAAGGATTTCTTGAATTTAAAATGTGGCCCATTGCCTCTACTGCAGCGTATGCTCCAGAAAGGAAGTCTTGCCTTCTTCCAAAGCCCCAACTAAAATAACCCCAGGGGCACTTGAGAAAGTGAGCATAATCTTCATGCAATAAGACATTTCACAGCACCATATTTGAAGTCTGAAACCTCATTGTATATCTTCTTTAAACAATCTCAGCCTGCAATGCCTAATTATCTGCTTCCAAAAGCATTTGGTTAGGCACACAACACATCTCAGTAATGGAAATGGACTCTAGTCTCCTAGAGCCAGTTCATAAAAGCAATGGAGTCGTTTTAATATTGTCAATTCTCTCTCGGCAGTACAGTCGAGTAATGTAGCAGAACTGTCTGATGGCCAAGGTAATGATCAGAAGGGATATAACAGAGAGAGACATCTACTGGCTGATATGGTAGAATTAGCTCATTCATTCAGTTGGAAGAGTTTGGCTGGAGGGCCTCACAGCACTTGTTTGACATTCCAGTGTCCCCTCAACAGCAGCACTGCATTTGGGGCTGTGCAGGATCATGGAGTAAATGTCCAGATCCCCCTTACCTGCTCCCTGGAACATGACTGCATCTGTCACTCCAGCGAAACCTCTCTTTCCCACATGCATTCATTGCTTTTATTATTGAGTACCGATTATTTTAGTATTTGAGGATGCTAACTACAGCTATAAATAGATAAATAAAGCTGTTAGAATTTCCTATCTGGAAGATTCTTCAGAACTGACAACCAAGTATCCAGCTTGACTAAGCAAGATGATGGGTTTTCCATTATCAAATTCTCTAATGCCACAGTGCACTTCTCGAAGTTTGAAAACTCCATGAAGTGCTATAGAATCTATCACTCATTGACAACCCAAAGTCCTTGTTTTATCCTAAACTAATTCCCCTCCAAAACACTATGATTCAATCTTATTCTTACTGCTATTGGTGACTGTCCATGTTGATCATTCATAATTCCCTGTCAATAACCATGCCTTCAGAGAACTTGCTTCTCCTTGCTTTTTTTCCTTCCACTTTAATCTAGAATTGAAGTGGACCAGCAAGAATAGAAGTACTATACCAAACCTCAATATTTGTCCTACCCCATCTTATTCAGCATAAAGGGATACCATGGTACCTCCCCACTCTGCTCCCAGTCTCAGAGGTATGCTTTAACATTTACATAGGCAGAATCAAAATGGCCACGCTTCTCTACAGCAGGCAATCAGATTGCCCTCCAAAAGAAAAGTCAAGTTATTTCTTTCCTCAACAAACATATTTTAAAATAGAAGTCACTGACCTTACAAGGAAAATGAGGGCACAGCATACCCAGAAAGACCCTGGTGTGGCACCCAGCACAGCATTTGCAAAGTATGCTAGATTTTGCTTGATAAAGACCCCACACTTAGCGCCTGTACTTTCTGCAAAAGAATGAGCAAATATTCAGACTCAAGAGTTAATATCAATATTGCTTAGAGGCAAAAAGCAGACATCCTTGTCCAGAAGGTGTGGGGCACAGAGAAGGCTCCAGATAGTGTATGAACTATTCCATTAAGCAGCTTTATATGTAAAGATGGATCTCAAACTATGTAGCGTTCTCTTTACAAGATGTGTGCTCACTCAGTACCCATTAACCCTTTCTTGCCTTCATAAAGACCCAGCTGAGACCCCTTCAGCATTGTGATATAAGACTTCACTGTCAGGCACCTGACCAACTATTAGACAATAGTTAGCTGCCCCCCTTGTGAACATCCATTCTACTCTCCAAATCCTGAGAGTATTGCGTGGCACATGTGAGGTGTGACTTGTGTGGCAACAGCAGATCTCCTATCTCCCAGGCAACCTTGGTCTAAAGCACAGAATGTTCTTGGTAACTATAAGGGGCTTTAAAAATATTAGTGGCAATTGTCATTGCCATTATCGAGTCTACGGTTTGGAGCTATAACTATGCAATTGACAACTTCGCCAAGTCCAATTATTACCACTACAAACCAGACAAAACAAAACTTTTCTCCTAGAAATCTTAATCCCTTTCTTCAAGAATAGTGACTTTCAAATGGGTATGATTTCACCTCCATGGAGTTTTAAGAACATCTGGAGATAGTTTTAGTTGACACAACTGGAGGTGGCAGGGGTGTACTGGCACCTACTGATGGACACATCAGTACATGGGAGAGCAGTGAAGAACTACCCTACCCAATACGTAACTAGAGCTACAGTTGAGAAATCCTATCTCTTGAGATTATGAGAAGGAAAGAAAAGGATCTTTTCACCTCATTCTCCACCTAGACCCTCATTATCAGCTTTTTAGGTTAAAGTGGGACAGGGAAGAACAACAGAGTCCTAGCCTTAGGATTGGAAGCCTGAGTGCTGAACACTGGTCACTTTGTCATTGTATAACTTCTGAAAAATCGAAATTATCAAGTCCTAATTTTTTAATGTTCTGTTTCTGTTGTCAAGTATATCCTGGGTTGGTATTTACAAACATGTTTACTGTAACTCAAGTGACATCATAATGCATCTTCCATGTTTGAAGGCAAAAGGGGTGTTATTAACAATTGGGCTGGGACAACAGGCATGATCTGGAAGAAAGAATTCTCCTGTGTTTATCCGGCATTCTGTTCATTTCAGAAAATGTGCACATTAATCAGCCATTCTGGTGATTACACCTCCCCTTTATATAGAAAGAATAAGGATTATTATTACTCTAATTGGAGGGCAAGCAAACTGAGAAACAGACTGGGATGCCAAGTGCTCATGTGCCCTGGTCTCCTGAGTTCTACCCAGTGTTCCTCCCTCTGCAGTAGTGCCCATCTTCCCCCAGAAGCACCATGGCGATAGGAAACAAGGAGTCAGGACCCCATGGTGGCTGATTTGCAGGTCCATATCTGTTTCCTTAATGAAGTTAACAAGCCAGTTATGTACATTAAGCATCAGTTATGTAAGAGAGCCTGCAAGACCATCTTAATACTAACCAGGAGAGAAGCTGGTTAGCATTAAGCACCCAGAGAGTCCTGAACCAGGAAAGATAGCCATCTTTTCTTCATTAATGTTCAACTTCCTATAGCATCACTAGATGGCAAATCACATCCATCTTTATGGGCAGTTTAGGGGGAATAAAGGAAGAAAGACACAGATGGGTAATAGAGAACATCACCACACAGAAAGCTGTCAAGTTTGGTCACCTGATTTAGATGTGGTTTTATAACTTCACATTCTATTTGTTGCAGAGCCTGATATCTTAGACCCTGATATGGAGCAATGGATTAGATTTTCCCTCTTTAGTAAGGTAACCTGACTTAATTGTTCTCTTGACATGATCTCCTAGCACTGAAGTCTTAGTACTAGACCATACTCTAATTCTAGTGGCCACATAAAATAACCTCACTCCTTTGTCCTAAAGTAGGGTTGCCAGATAAAATACAGACTGTCCAGTTAAATTTGAATTTCAGACAAATAACAAATGGTATTTTAGTCTAACTATATCCTAAGATATATGACATATATACATGATATATACTAATACTAAAAAATTTTGAGATCTTTACCAAAAATACAAATTTAATTAGGTGTCCGGTGTTTTGTTTGCTAAAGCTAACAACTCTATCCTAATTTAAATGCACCATGACTTCTTTCACAAAATTACAGTCCTCTGGCCTGCCATCATTTGAAATGTGTTATAGTACAGATCACTGCAGACCTACTTAAAATTAGAGGCCCTGAATCATCTAGAGTCATTAAGAAGTGGTATTTCAGCAAATATAGAGAACAAAGCTGGTGATCATTGGTGTGAAATAGGAAATCTCTACTTTCCACTTGAAGATTTTAACCAAGTACTATTTAGTTAAAATACCCGAGACTCAGGATTTCACCTAAGAGGAGGAAAAAAATCAGCTTACTGAAGAGTCACAGTTTTCTGGCTTGTGGCTGGTGACCAATAGCACCTTCTGGGGCTGGCTAAAAGAGTTTGAAAAAAATAAATAAATAAAACACCTGGAACTAAAGAGAGTACAGTCCTGGCTCTTGCTTGGGTGAAAGATCTATGAACAGAGAAACACTTTATGTTGTATTTGGGTGGGGGAGCTAATGCTGTATGGGGCAAATGGCAAATTTCAGGGGGAAAGCTCTATGTCGCCTCTAACCAAAGGATGTAATGACATTGAATGACGGGAGAGGTACTTGAAGATGCTTTTAAAATTCTGTGTAATAAAGTCGTAAGGCAAACTGAAATCTCTTGAAGTTCTGCCTCATACATCTTTAGCAAATAACTGTTTTTCATGTCTAAGGGGATATATATATATATATATATATATATATATATATATATATACCTAAGGGGATATACCTTTATATCCCCAAATATATATATATATATATACACTCACCAAAGCATACACTCCCAATGTCCATAACCCCACCACCCTCTCCTGACCCCCCTCCCCCCAGAAACCCTCATTTTGTTCTGCGAGATTAAGAGACTCTTATGGCTTGTCTCCCTCCTGATCCCATCTTACTTCATTTATTCTTTTCCTACCCTCCAAACCCTCCATGTTGCTTCTCCACTTCCTCATATCAGGGAGATCATATGATAGTTGTCTTTCTCTGCTTGACTTATTTCACTAAGCATAATGCCCTCTAGTTCCATCCATGTCATCACAAATGGCAAGATTTCATTTCTTTAGATGGGTGCATAGTATTCCATTGCAAAGAACCTAGATGTCCATCAACAGATGAATGGATAAAGAAGATAAAGAAGATGTGGTATTGGTATATATGGTATATGGTATATATATATATATATATATATATATATATATCACATCTTCTTTATCATACACACACACACACACACCACATCTTCTTTATCATATATATATATATATATATATATATATATATATATATATACACACACACACATTTAGGTTCTTTCCATAGTTTGGCTATTGTAGACATTGCTGCTATAAACATTCAGGTGCACGTGCCCCTTCGGATCACTACATTTGTATCTTTAAGGTAAATACCCAGTAGTGCAATTGCTGGGTTGTAGGGTGGTTCTATTTTCAACTTTTTGAGGAACCTCCATGCTGTTTTCCAGAGTGGTTGCACCAGCTTGCATTCCCACCAACAGTGTAGGAGGGTTCCCCTTTCTCTGCATCCTCGCCAGCATCGGCCATTTCCTGACTTGTTAATTTTAGCCATTCTGACTGGTGTGAGGTGGTATCTAATTGTGGTTTTGATTTGTATTTCCCTGATGCCGAGTGAGATGGAGCACTTTTTTATGTGTTTGTTGGCCATCTGGATGTCTTCTTTGCAGAAATGTCTGTTCATGTCCTCTGCCCATTTCTTGATTGGATTACTTGTTCTTTGGGTGTTGAGTTTGCTAAGTTCTTTATAGATTTTGGACACTAGCCCTTTATCTGATATGTCTGATATGTCGTTTGCAAATATCTTCTCCCATTCTGTCATTTGTCTTTTGGTTTTGTTAACTGTTTCCTTTGTTGTGTAAAAGCTTTTGATCTTGATGAAATCCCAATAGTTCATTTTTGCCCTTGCTTCCCTTACCGATGTTCCTAGGAAGAAGTTGCTGCCGCTGAGGTCGAAGAGGTTGCTGCCTGTGTTCTCCTCAAGGATTTTGATGGCTTTTCATACTTTTAAAAATACAAATATTTTAAAATGTTTTCATATAATTGAATGAAAACCATATGGGGCCAATTTTTTTCAGAGGTCTGTGCTTAAAAACATAGATTACATGGGGGTAGTCAACAAACCTGTGGAGTGGAAGAGTGACTACAATCCAAGCAGGGAAAGGGAATATCTGATTAATGGGAAATGAGATAAAATTCTATCCTCCTCATAATTAAATGACCCACAACTACCTTTAACAAAGGACTCTTGGGCCAATCTTCTTGTAGAACAAGGTGGGATCCCTGCTTTATTCATTTTTGAGAAACTTGAGAAGCATTCAGTGCCTTTTCTGTGCTTCCAGTTCCTCCTCTGAAAGTGCTGGCCTACTCCAGTGTGGAGGGACATCTGCTGATTGCCAACCCTGGTGCCAACCACACCACACTTGTGACCCCTGAGGTCTTCCATCCTGCCACCACCAGACCCAGGTTCAGCTGAGACAGCAGAACATGATGTGTGTGGCTGGAGATGTTTTCTGACATCCTCACTGCTTACCTGTGTACATCAGAAAACATCTCCAGCCACAGTCTTTTCCACCTGCAATTCCCAAATTGGAACTTGATCAGCCATTTACCCGATCATATTTGGAATCAAAATATTACTTCTTCTTTCAACTACAACCGGAATTAAAATCAGTGCTAATGCATGAACCATGTCATTTAAATCAAAACCACACAAAACTACCAGCCATACTCTCTTATGCCTTTAAGCCCAGCTTCTCCAACAGTGAACACCTGTCCTGAAGTGGCAGCTTACTATAACTATTTTATGATTCAATCCCTTCCATCATTTTGCCAGGGAAGGTTAGTGAGTCTGTATGCATGAGAAATACTCGCAACATGGCAAGGCCCTCATACCCACCTGCGATTAATGCTAAGAATTCCCAATGGCACATCCTTTAATCAGGCTCTTTGAATCATGGTATCTGATCTTGGTTCTATTACATGTCAAAAGTGCTTTAATCTGCCCTGGGTTGAGGGCTCATCCATCGATGATGCTGTCTATCCAGAGAAGCAACTGCTGATTTTTTCACTCCTTACCCCAAATATTCATTCTTCTTTCTATTTGCCACATAACATAGAAATGAAAGAAGCAAAGAGTGTGTGTCCTCTGGAGTCAATTGTAACTACTGCTATTACACAGGTCATTTGGCCCAAATTGAGGCATTCTGCTGGTTTTTCTATGCCTTGATTTCAAGGCAACAGAAAAAGGAAAGAGTGGTTCCCAAGAAAGCAAAGTGCTCTAGAAGCACTTCCGGGGAAAGGTCATGGATACATCCTGGGATATATCAAGGCCAATTTCAGCTTATTGTTATACTACCAGAGAGAGAATACACCAGTGCCACTTGCTTGTTTTAAATGTCCTCATGTTTGTAGTGTGTGGATGATTCCCACAGCAGGAGGTGACAACTAGCCGGTTAAGTGGGAGGCCCTCGCTGCATACCTGCTTGTCTTTTTAAATAAAGTGCATCCAGTTGCAGAGCTGGCAGTCAGCACATTCTCATTGTTTCATTTAATGCGGTAAGGCAGCACCATCAAGTTTTCCTCCCAGCTGACACCCACAAGCCATGTCACCGTGGGTGGATCAATTAAGTCTTCTAATCCTCAATTTCCCCTTATGTCAAATGAGGACGTTAAACCACTGGGATCATGAAACTCCAAGTTCTGATTCCATGGGGCCCCTGCCCTACCATATTTCCTAAAGAATTAAGAATATGTTTCCAGGTGGAATTTTTTTTTTTCTTAAAGATAGAGGCAGTCATATTTATCATCAGAGCAAGTACCCTACTGTGAAATATTTCTTCTATTAAACCCAAGCTACTTATACTTCAGTTAGATCCTATGGACATATCACAGCACAGAAATTACTCCAACAATGACAAGTGAAATCACAAAGCTAACAATGGTGACTCGGCTGATTAACTTTAGCACCCGAGCCTCACAGAGAGAAAGTTTTGCTGGTAACATTTGTGTGTACGTCCCAAGCTCATCTAATCATTCAGATAGAAGGGGGAAAGTGGGAATAGCCAGAAATGGCATCACTAAGAGGCAGCTGAACTCTTAAGTTGTCCCCATGAGAAGCAGTGGTAACAGGGATGGGAGTAATACAAGTGAGAGAATTTGGGTATAAGTACTCTTGGAATTTAGTTGGGGAAAAAGGAAATAGACATGTCAGGTGACATTAATTCACTTAAAACTCTTCACTTTCTCTGGATAAACAATGCCCAAGAGGGACCTGAGCATTCTGAAAAAACAAAAACGAAACAAAACAAAACAAACCAACAGAAAACAAGGATACTAACACCCAGAGAACTTTATGCTTTTGTTGGTTTAAGTTCTTTTACTCAATTTACCACTGAATCTCAAATTGCATAAACTCTGAGTTCTGATACTATGATTTCAAAAAGTTACTTCCATAATCTGAAAATTAGTAGATCTTTTAGAATAAATTGGTTTTCCAGAGAAAAAATGCAAAACGTGTATTTTAGTCCAATTCAGAAACTACTTATATGGAATAAGACCAATACTTAGTCTTTGAAATTATATTTCAAATACAAAACTTGGGAAAGATACATTATTTAAACGAGTGGATATCCTAAGCCAATACTTTAAAAACTTTAGAGTATGCTATGGACTGGATGTTTGTGTTCCCCCAGAATTCATATGTTGAAACTTTAATCTCAACGTGATGGTATTTGGAGGTGCGGCCTCCAAACTGGGAGATGGTACTTGCAGGTGATTAGGTCTTGAGAGTGGGCTCCCACAGTGGGATTAGTGCCCCTACAAGAGGCCAGACTGCTTGCTAGGCCTCCTTCTACCATACGAAGTCACAACAAAAAGCTGAGTTGCATCCTAACTCAACAATGTTGGACTTCTAGTCTCCAGAACTGAGAAGTACATTTCTGTTGTTTATAAGCTGCCAGGTCTATGTTATTCTGTCACAGCAGCCTGAATGGACTATAATAAAGTGCAGCTGAGTCTCTTGAAGATCTTGTTAATATAGAGATTCTGATTTAATGGGCCAGGCAGAGGCTTGAGAGTCCAGACTTCTAATAAGTTCCCATAAGATGCTGTTGTCACAGTACTCAAACTATACTTTGGGTAAAAAGGACCCCGATTGACTAATTTTCAAAAAATTTGACTACAGCTATCTACATCTGGATTAGTCTAAGGACAATTTGATATCTGAAGATTTGGAAGGTACTTCTAGTCCTTGCTGGTCTTTGGTTTCATTGATAATTATTGCAAGAAAACATACCCATTATTGAAGCTTTCTCACTGTTTGGGATCTGGGCCATTAAAGATCTAAACTCCACAGAGATGAGAAAAAGTCAGGGCACGAATGTGGAGAAGAGTCTTTATTCCCTCCTACCCTTCCTCTTTCCCTCAAGTTTGACTTCACATATAGATTTTGACTTGAGGAACACAGCAGCATCAGACTAGGGGTAGTAAAAAAAAAACCGGATTGCTGTCCTGAGAAATGTGGCTAAAAATCCCTCCTCATCAGCCACTGTGAGGAAAGAATGGAGACAGGCCTATGATGAGGACAGCAGTCAAGTTCCATCTTATGTACTCAGCTTTTAATGTCATTTTTGGAAAATGGATTGAAGACAGAAAGGGAGCTTGGTTTGTAGGTGGCCTGAAGATAAGAGAGATAATGTAACTCTTATATTTAGAGAACTTTTAATACCAAGTGGTTACTCTGATTTCTTCAAAAGCCTTTTTTTTTTTTTTTTTTGTTAAGCTCTGTTCCCTTCTCCTGTCTTCTAATCCACTCGGCAAATATTTCTAAGTACTTATTTTGTTCCTGATACTCTTCTAGGAATGGAATCATAGCAGGGATCAAAATAGACAGAAGTTTTATACCTTATATTTTAATAGAAGAGACCAGGCAAAAAAAAAAAAAAAAAAAAAAAAAAAAAACAAGTACTTAATTTAGAATATGACAAAGTGAAAAAATGCTAGGAAACATGATCATAGCAGCACTATTCACAACAGCCAAAAGGTAGAAGCAGCCCATTTGTCCACTGACAGATGAATGGTTACATAAAATGTGGTATTTACATACAATGGAATATCATTCAGCCTTACAAAGGAAGGGAATTCTGTCACATGCTACAACATGGATGAACCTTGAGGCCATTAGGCTAAGTGAAATAAACAAGTCACAAAAAGACAAATATTGTATGATCCCACACATAAGAAATACTTAAGAATCATCAAATTCATAGAGCCAGAAAGTGGAATAGTGGCTGGGGGAAGGGGCAAAGGAGGTTGTTGCCTAATGCATATAGGTTCTTCCCATTTTGCAAGATGAAAATTGGGCAGATAGGTTGCAAAACAAGGTGAATATACTTAACACTGCTGAACTATATACTTAGAAGTGGTTAAAATGACAAATGTCATATTGTGTGTATTTCTGAAAATGCTATGGAGAAAAATTAAGCAGAGAAGTGACTTAGTTGGGCCTGGGGTGGGGAAATTGCCATTTTAAGTAGAGTGAGTAAGAAAGGGACGCCTGCGTGGCTCAGTTGGTTAAGCAGCTGCCTTCGGCTCGGGTCATGATCCCAGCGTCCTGGGATCGAGTCCCACGTCGGGCTCCTTGCTCCGCGGGGAGCCTGCTTCTCCCTCTGCCTCTGCCTGCCGTTCTGTCTGCCTGTGCTCGCTCTCTCCCCCTCTCTCTCTCTCTGATAAATAAATAAAAATCTTAAAAAAAAAAAAAAAAAGGCCTCATTGATAAGGTGACTTTGGCACAAAGACCTGAAGGAGGTGAGAGATTGGGCCGTGTGAGACAAGAGCCGTCTGGCACAGGAGACTGCAAAAGAGACGGCAGGAATGACACCATTCGATTTGTCCCGTCACCCTCACCGACTGGGAGGCTGGGAGAGAGCCGCTCTCTGCTTCCATCCCTAGCACAGGTCCACTGATGGAGCCAGTACTGGAGAATCACCAGCAAACACCTAACAGAGGCAAGCAAGGACTCCTTTAGGAGCGCCTAAGCGTCTCTGTTGCTCTGGCAGCTGGTCACTTCTTTACAAGCTTTTTAATATTTAAGAAGGGAAGTAGAAGGGCAAGTGGAGTAGTGTGCCTTCAGTGAACCTGAATCAGACTGATAAACTGAAAGACCAGAGTATGGGTTAGTACCCAGCTCAGGAGCTAAGGAAAAGCCATTAGCGTAAGGCACTTGGGGACCCTGGAAGACAGAAGGGCCACTGGGGAGAAAAGCTCTCCCATTCTGGCTCCAGCATAGTGCCGTATAAAGGGTACAAGGTAAGGATGATGCCCTGGGCTTCTAGAAAGTCCCAGAAAGGGATTGACCCCCAACGGCCCCAGCTGTGTGGCAAGATTGAAGCTCATGGCTTCAGATATTTAAAGGAGAGCAGAAGAAGGCCATTGGTGAATGAATACATCTGAGATGCCCCTGGAGACTCTTAGGAATAAAACAGGGAGCGTAACGTTCAGTAAAATGTGGTCCGACTCATACTGGGAATTCTTGCTGATCAAGGCTGGAGAATTTCGTTTGCTGAAGGGATTCACCTCAAGTTTTATGTGTGTGCTCAAAGACTCTAGCATTTCAGGGTCTAACCGAGCTCTTTCCTACAAATGTGGGTTAGTTTAATTTTCAGTCAATTCCGTTATCCTCTTTGTGTTTCAATTTCTTCATAAGTAAATTGGGGGCAATAACACCTGCCCCCCTTGGGGTAGCTGTGTGTGTCAAATAAAATAACAGATGGAAAATCACTTGAAGGGACTAAAAGTCCTAGCTCAGTCAATAAATAATCACGATTATTATTATCTTCTTTTCATTGTCATTTCATTACAGAATTTTCTTCCCTCTCTCCATCCTGGAAAAAAAAATATATATATATCTGCCAAGAGGCTGAGCAAAACAAGCTTCTAAAGTTAGGTGTGCGATTTATTTGTCGTGGTCCCTTATGAGGAATTTAGTTTTAAACCTTTTTCAAACATCTGTTGCATTTCAACTCAGTAAGTGCAAATAGCAGAGAAATAGTAGCATCTGGGCTAGAAATGAAAAATATCTGCTCCTATTTTGAAAGAGAGAGAAAGAGAGAGGGAGGGAGACAGGAGAGAGAGAGGAAGTAAGACTGTTACATTTCTCATACTGAATACTGAGCACTGATCACTAGAAATCATGTTCTACCTGACACGCAGGAAGCTGCGTGATTAATGTGCACGTGCAGCGGCCACCTGCTCGGGAGTTGGGCTCTGAGTCCCAGTGCCCCGCGCTGGGTCAGCACTTTCCTCTGCGGTGCTGAGAAGTGACTTTCTCTACTCCTCACCCCCTCCCTTGTGCAAGTTTTTGCTTCTAGGAAAAAAAGACGAAATGGTCCATGAAGTTTCATTTGCCTTGGAAAACAAAACAAAACAAAACAAACAACAAACCAGAAACATCTTCAGAGAAATTACAGACCCTGGTACTGGCAGAGTACAGCAAAGAAGGGGCCTTTGGCCAGCCCAGCCTGCTGCCTGCAAGAAGCAGAGAAGACAGACAAGGATAATGTACCTCAGGCCTCAAACCACACCAGAGCAATATGGCCATTTGTGGACAAGCAAAACCCTCAAAACAAAAGATCTCCTAAGTCACATAGGTTTATTTTTTTTCCTCCACTTTTGAGTGAGTGTCCTGCAATAGTTTTTGGGCCAGCCTGAAGGAGGACTGCTCACAGCAGAGGGGCAAGCTGGCCAACTAACTCACCACATCCTACAGCAGACATTAGTCCCATGAGCTGGATCTCAGTACAGGGACCTATTGTCACAGAGAGAACTGAGCACACAGTCATGACACCAGAGACAGATGCTGGGGTTAGCTTAGGAGCTCAAGGAACAAGGGTCCAAGGTGGGGGCATTAGACTTCAATTGGTCTGACCCCTTTATTTGCAAATGGGCACCCTGAGGCCAAAGATGCTGTGACATGCCCACCACAGGCAGTCAGAGCTGGACCCATGGCTCTTTCCATTTCAGCAGGACATGTCCCTGGGATTGTTTGTCCCTAGGATGCTCATGCAGCAACAAAAGGTTTTACTGACTTGGATCCATCTGTATGCTTAGGGTTACATCCACATCCATTTCCTTCCCAAAACAGAGTCCGAAGAATACAGGAAACAAATGTCTGTGATTATCATCCACTAATAACACCTGCTCCATGTTCCCGGTCACAGGGGGATGGAGAAGAGACAGAACAGAGAGGGAAGGGAACATAGGGTGCAGGATAGGCAAGAAGAACAAAAGAAAAAGGGATGAGGTTGTGGTATAATGGAAAGAGAAGATGATGAGGAGAGAGATGGGGAAGAGGCAAGGAAGGTACCCAAGACTTGGATTAGAGAGAAAGTAAGAACACTGGAGGTGAGAGGGAGTGAGATTTGATGAGAAAGGGGCGAGTCAAGGGAAAAGGCTGGCCAAATAAATTTATGAGAGTCAGTCTGAATGACCAGTGAAGTCAAATTAGTAAGCCCAACCAGGTATTGGAAGGGGTCATTGACAAAATGTATTCCCTTGAACCCCAACCGCAGTTTTTATCACAAGGGATACAGAGGTCCCTGGTAAAGGACCAACTTCCCCACCCTGGATGTGCAGAGCCCTCCTCCCTGGGCCTTCTCACCTCACAAAACCTCCTCTAGGCACAGGATAGGAGGCAGGAGTTTCAAGTTACACACCAGGGGCCAATAGGGCTGCACAAAGCTCATATTGTTCCTACTTTAATCGTGGTTTTTTGCTTCACAAATCTTGCTTTGAAACCATATACTGTGCTGAAGTTTTATGGCAGTTCTTGGGGTGGTTTATGGTTTTATCAGAGATTGTTTCTTTATTTTTCTCAAGTTGCCACTGAATTTCCTTTTTCCCCTCCTCAAAATAATTATTGACAAACAGGTGTGTAAACGTACACCTGGGTAAGTGATGACACCACTCCTTGGGTTTTCTCCCAAAGTAAACTAAGTCAAGCCTCCTGCTTTCCCATTCTCTTATTTTCTTAAGAAAGAAAAAAAGAGGGGGGTGGAGGGAGGAGGGGTGGGGAGGGCAGCAAGAACACCTTTTTTTAAAAAGTCAGAAAACCGAATTCTCACAATATTTAATGACGCTTTTCCCTGTGTGCAGGGACTGAAGACTGAATTATGCCAAGGTGTGACCATTAGAAAAATTCTGAGTCAGGGAAAGTTTACTTTCGCCTGATTTTATGCCTTCAATACGTGCTTAGAGTCTAAGACCTGCATTTAGAATGGGGATTTGAGATATTAGAGAAGAAACCAGGGAAGCCAAAAAGACACATTTTTCTCTAAACCATATAAACAGCACTGCTTTCACTCACAGAAGTATTCCTGGGAAATGGAGCGAGGGCTTACTACTTACTATTGTGTGGCTGCCACTGCACTGTGGTAGGTTAAGGGCTGTAAGAGAGAAGGGGGTGCCTGAAAGACTGCACCCCCTGATCCATCTCCACCATCCTCCAGGTCACCTTCATCTCTCCCCTGGACTAGGGCAAGAGCATCCCCCTGCTGGCTTCTCTGTTTCCTCTCTCTTCCCTATAGTCCATTCCCACATAAAATGCACAGTGATATTTGAGTTAAACTACGCGCCCCAAACCTTCCAAATTCTGCTGCCCATACTGGGAATAAAAGCTGCACTCCTGACTCATAACCTGTTTAACCTCCACCCGTGTTTCCGCCTGTGCTCCTCTGCACTCCGCTCCCCTTTGCCCACCAAGCAACGACACAATGGCCCTTTGGGTTTTCTGTTCCTTCAGCAAAACTAACTTGTTCTGCCATAGAGCCGTGTCTCTCAAATATTTTGGAGACTCTTCTTGTCACTAAAATGTTTGGAAAAGCTATGCAACCAGCCCAAGTTTTTTTCAAGGACGAATAGCCCAAGAATCAGGTTCTGAAAAACAACGGCAGAAAAAACTGTCAAATTGTTTCCTGCTTGCCACTTTTCAAGTTCAACTCCTTGAAAATGCTAATAATTGCATTTGCTGTGAGTGTCTCCCCTTCACTAGACTGGAAGCCCCAGGGGAGCAGCGATCTCATCTGTCTCATAATTCTCCCTACCTAGAACCATGACAGGGACTCAGCGGATACCCCAGAAACAGTTCAAAGAGTAAATAAATGAAAGAGAAAAAAGGGCACTCGCACATTACAGTTTTAAATATAGATTCACAGCTATTCTTTGATTAGGTATAAGAATGAGTACAAGTTCTAAATTGGAAACAAGTTCCTTCTTGCTTAAAAAAAAAAAAAAATACAGGAACAAAAATAGTGACATCATCAGCTCCTCATGAATCTACCAAGAAAAGTTCACTTTCCCCCAAATCTTCCAGCTGAGGCCTTTTACACACTCTAACTTACCACTCAAGATATGTATTACTTCAAAAGAAAGTACGTGACAAATGGCCTTTTTTTCATTTGAGGTCATAGATTCAGCATTCTAAGAGACATCCTTTTGCAGCAAGGCAGTCTGGCTAAGCAGAGAGGGTGTTACAGCAGAGTTTGCAGAGGGAGCTGTTGCTGTATGATTCAGGGAAAAGCTTTTGAGTCCCTGGATCCGCATCTGCAAAACATGGCAATAAGCTCTGCCTCGACTACCCTTGTTAGCACACTGGGGATATATTAGATTCAGATCAAACCCTAGGAGTTTCTTTGGGAGGGAAAAAAATGAAATAAGCACAAAATATACTGGATAAGTGAGCCATCTTGCTTTCAAGTTCTTATCCACGTGATTAAGCTAGAAAGCGATGAACTCTTGTTTCAGCAAAGTGTCCTCCTCCTCTAATAGTATGATTTGATTATTCCCAGTCCACAGAGATCTAAAAGTCAGTAAATCGAGAGAGAGAGAGAAGCTCAGTTTAGACAATGGCTTTATAGAAATCTAAGGGATAATTCCAGCCAAGAACCAGGCTGAAAATATAAATTCAGTTTCTTGTTTCTACTGAGTCAGCTCTCCATAGTGTATCCTTGTGGTTTTGCTTGATTTGATACAAATTCTAAAAATATCCAATTTGTTCAGATTAAAAGCAGCATGTAAAGACAGACTGCAACAGTGTCCAGACGACCCCACTATTGGCATTATTTGGCCCACCCTTTCCTGTGATTACATGAAATAGCACAGTTGTCTAACACTCAACAGTAAATCTTAGGTAGATGGTTATGGCATCCTTTGCCCTTTGCCTAATTGATATGAATTCTTCTCTCCTTATTTGCAAAACTCTGTTTTCAGGAGCAAGATGTCAGCCCGAGTGAGACACTCATCTGCCCAGCTTCCTTAGAAGTTCAAGATGGCAACGTGATGTGATTCTAGTAGTTAGATGAAAATAAAAGCCTACTGGAAGCCTCTGGGGCATCTTCGTTTTTCCTGACGTAAAGGGGCAGGTGCCCATGGCTCAGTCCCTCCCTTCCTGCCTTGTACAGGAGGAGACAAATGCAATGGCTGCTGCTAACTCCCAGAAACAAACAAAAAGAGAAGCACTCTGGTATGGCGAGCATAGCAAAAATATGGAAAGAGTCTGAATCCCTGATGATATCACTGAGCACTTACATCTACACCAGAAATAGCCTACATCGGTCTTCTTGGTATCTGAGAACAAGAAACACCTACTTGCTTAAGTCACTGAAGTTAACTCATGCAATAGTCGTAGCCAAAATCATCACAAATTGATCCAATGACTGTATTATCTGAGAGTTGAGAAATGGGTCTATAAATAGAAAAGGATCCTGGATTAAAAGGACTGAAGGGTCCTTGAGAAAACCCTTACATCCAGGAAATAAGATCCTTATATCATCTCCGCCATTTAGTCCCTATCCTTCAAGGCTGATACATAGAGATGGGGAATTATCCTAAGATTCTGAATCCTTGGTCTCTGCAGCCTCGCTGTTTCCCACCAGCCAATTCCCTCAGCTGTTCCGCATCTGCCCTTTATTATTTTCCATCCATTAATCACTTGCATTGTCCAGGTTTACAATTTTCCAAACTCTGCCCATTTCAATTAGATACCAGTGTCGCAGACATAACCCGGCAGCCCTGACCTGCACGGGGCTAACATCAGAGGCGGCTGGATTCCTGCAGGCTCTATTTCTTCGTATGCCATCTTCAGGCCAGGACTAGATAATTTCACTCATCTAGAAAATTAAGGTGAATAAGAGAATAGAAAACTGGAATGGCATATGGTCTAGCTTCCTGAATTTGTCTGATTATCCATTATCAAATAGCAGGCACTGAGTTATTAAGTCTATTGACAGATGCAATGTAATTTTCTTCAAACAGATAACTGATCCTGGAACTGATAAGTTCTGAATGTGCAGTACACACTCCTTGATATTTTGATCATTCTTCACTTTCCTCATTCAGTGCTCTAGGTTATCAAATTACCAGTACAAATACATAAACAGAAGGAAAGCAGCATAGGGTGTCTTAAATTTATACTCGGATGTCTCATTTTTTTACTTAACATTTTTCTGACTCTGAGCAGCATTGCTTTATAGTCTTGGGACCAAGAAAAATTAAAATAAGTAGGAAAAATTACAACATGAAATGTTTAAAAAAAATCAGATCTCAGAAAAGTTTGAAATAAATTGTACAGAAATAGGTGGGAGAGGGCTCTAGGCCTAGACAAAGATTTTGAGGCTTAGAAGCAACATTGTTCCAATACTGCTAAATGTGGGAAGGGCTTGCCTTTTCCTTTTATAATCCCTGGCAAAAGGATTCATGCAGGTAATAAATCAACAATGAAATGCAGCTTAAATTACAAAGGCAAAACAAAATCATTGGGACAATACCTAATACAAACCGCCTGGAGAAGACATTTTGCAAACATTTAAAAAATACCTCTCTGAGTACACACAGTAGACAGTCAAAAAGCACAATGAAAGGGCATGCCTGTTTTCCAGCATTTGGGAATAACCTTCTAAATTGTGAAACAGAGGAACAAAATCCTTCTTGTCGCTCAATTCAGCTTTGGATCTTAATTCAAAACTGTTTATCTCTCTGATCTTTCTCCCATGCTGAGAGGACTTTGTCAATGCTCTGGGTTCCAAAGACTTAACAAAAAAAAAGAGCATCTTAGATGTTTGCTTTTCAATGGGTAGATATAGAATATGCGTCATGATTAAAATATAAATCCCAGAGATGACATGACTTCCTTGGGACGGAACAACACGGATTGGAAGTCTAGTTACTCTTCATTTGTGAAGATATAGGGGAGACCCAACGCCTTCCCTGTAGATACTGTAGACTGCAGCTGAATTCTCACTTCCGGAAACCAAAATATTTTAGAAATTCAAACATGTTACCATTTACTCAACAATAATTCACCATGTCATTTAAAATAAATTTGTTTTAAAAAATAAAATAAATTTGTTTAAACCTGAAGTTTAAAAATTATTGATTATATCTGACTGTAAGAATATTATCAAATATGAGATTGTATAAGAATCTTATTTAGTTGGGACGCCTGGGTGGCTCAGTTGGTTAAGCAGCTACCTTCGGCTCAGGTCATGATCCCAGCGTCCTGGGATTGAGTCCCACATCAGGCTCCTTGCTCAGCAGGGAGCCTGCTTCTCCCTCTGCCTCTGCCTGCCATTCTGTCTGCCTGTGCTCGCTCTCTCCCCCTCTCTCTCTCTGATAAATAAATAAAATCTTTTAAAAAAAAATCTTATTTAGTAAATGCTATGATCATGATCCTTGGGGTATCAAATCCTCAGCTGTCATTATACCTTCAAGAGACACTCACCTGGTATATATTTGTTTTTCTAGCTAGAATCCCTTTAGATTTGAGGATTTAGATGAATTAAGATTTTCCCTTTTCTAAACCTACAAGGCAAACAGTCTATTTCTTTTTGGCTGGGCATTCACAAAGACTTACAACAGGCTACCTGTGTTCTCTGCTTAGTTGAGTATGTTTATTTGATAGAAGTGGAGTTCCACAGCAAATTCCAACTCTCGAACTTTTCATGAAGTGTTTTTAGTGTAATACATTTCTGGATGATTTTGTTTATTCAGAATTTCTCTTCCCTTCTGGAAGGGCCACAGTACAGATGTGAGTGACAGAGTTCAATGGAAGAATAAAATAAAAATATTATCTACCCAGAGCTGCCTGAATCCTAACAGCCGTGCTGAATGTGTGCAACACCAGCATAGGCATCCAAAAAACATCAATATTTATTATGAAGATGTGTGTATTGATTGAGCTGTAAAATGATTCAAAGTAATATATGCCATCTCAATAATTGAACTCCATTCAAAAGAACACCAATGTAGCCACAATGAAAATTGAAAGAGACGATTTTGATTTATTAAATTACTCTATGCAGCCACAAGATATTGAACAAAGAGAGGAAAAGTTAATATAAGTCTATGGTGATGTTGCCTTGCTGTAGAAAGAAGACCAGCAGCAAACCTGTTGTCTCCCTTACACAGGGATGCTTGGTTTTAAGGGCCTGGCCCCATATTACTTTGAGAACAAGCACTCTCTAAAAAGTGAGCATTTGGCAGTCCTGAGGCAGAACTATGAGGCCACATCTTCTCCTATCAATGGCCTGTCCCCGTAATATGTCACCTCTCTCACAAGACCTTCCCTGGTCACCCCAAACATTCCTTCCTCACCTCTCTGAACTTCTGTGTCTTCAAGGATGCCCTTATGGGCATAAGAGGAGGAAACAGGGATGGAATTCACATTTAAGGAAACTTTAATGGGCCTACTTATTCAAAATCCTCAACTCGCCAGAGTCTCTCCTTACATTCTGCTTACATTCAAGACAAATCCAGCACATTCAGGGAGGAGGTGTGGCTAGTTGACTTGTTTTTAAAGGACTTTAAAATTCTTTTTTTTTTTTTAAAGATTTTTTATTTATTTGACAGAGAGAGATCATAAGTAGGCAGAGAGGCAGGCAGAGAGAGAGATAGGAGAAAGCAGGCTCCCTGCTGAGCAGAGAGCCCGATGCGGGACTCGATCCCAGGACCCTGAGATCATGACCTGAGCCGAAGGCAGTGGCTTAACCCACTGAGCCACCCAGGCGCCCAAGGACTTTAAAATTCTGAATTGAGGTCAATACATTCATCTCAGGCTTCCAGTTCTCTGAATCTTCAATTAATAGTGCAAATTCATATTCAGATCGGGAACTCTGTGATATTATAAAAGTACCTATTATCAAAGAAATCTATAATTATCTTTATCATATCATAACTTCTGAGACATGGAAGAAAATAGAGAGGTTTTAAACAGATTAAAACGAAGATATTTTATGCAACCATCAACCCAAAAATGTTAATTGCCCAACAAACCCCACCTCATTGTTTCTGTTAACTGTTACATACCAGGTTGAATGGTAGCCCCTCAAAAGGTATGTCCACCAGGAACCCATAAATGTAATCTTACTTGGGAAAAGGGGTCTTTGCAGCTGTAATTAAGCTAAAGATATTAAGATGAGATCATCTATCTCAAGATTACCGAAGTGGGCCCTAAATCTAATGACAAGTGCCCTTATAAGAAGAGAAGAAGACACTGACAAAAGAAAAGGCCATATAAAGATGAAAGCAGAGTCTGGAGGTATGCAGCCACAAACTAAGGAATGCTACGGCTACCAAAAGCTCCTCCCCTAGGGCCTCCCAAGGGAGCATGGCCCTACTGACACCTTGATTTCAGACTTCTGCTCTCCAGAACTGAGAAAGGACAAAATTTCTGTTGTTGTAAGCCATCAAATTTGTGGTACTTTGCTACTACAGAAGCTCTAGGAAATTAATATATGGAGTTTTACTATATTTGATTAAATGCCACTCAATAAAAGAAATTAAGTATAATTAAAGATGAAAATTCTTCAGTAAGTCATTCAACAAACACTTATTAAATGTTACTATGTGGCAGATAACATGTAAGACTCTGGAGATACAATAAAAATTTTAAGAGATACTACACTATAAAACCCTCATCAACCTCACAATGAAATCTGAAAAGGCAATTTTTCCCCCTCAGTCTTAGTAGAACAAAGAGAAAAATATCAGAGATTTTAAAGAGGAGGATAGTCAATGGGGTAGAGAAAGGTGGAATCCTTTTGATATAAAGCTATGAAGGCAATACTAATGTGCAGAACCAATATTGTTACTAAAGAGCTCCAGAAAGGGTTAGACATTCCATTCAAACTCAGAGTTTAACAGTCTCCAAAGAATGCAAATATTTTTCACTATCACCTATTAATTACAAAGGTAAAGCACCATAGGAACCCCCACAAGACCTGATACTTTCCTAGGTAACTATCCTAAGGAAGGAGATTTTTTCCCCCTCTATCCTATTCAGAGAATTAGAAAGTAAAAGTGGCTTCAAGTCTTCTGTTGTTTTTCTGCATTTTCCAGATGATATTTTACATTATAATGTGTCATCCCATGTTGTATCAATCACATTACAATATGTCACTTAATGTAACATAAAGCAACATGATTGACACAATCTACTAAGGCTTGTCACAACATTGCATGTCAACCAGGACATTTTTATGGGTTTTGTAAAGAAAAAAAAGTCAACATATTTCACTGAATATCGCATTCAAGGTGTGGGGAGGGGGAGGCAAAGGAAAGCTCCTTTGAAGATTTTTGCAACATTCCTGTTGAGAGAACTGATAAACATCTGCTAAGTAAATGGAGTCAAATGTCTTCCCTATGCCCATATCAAATGGGCCCAATAAACTACTGTCAGCCTGTTTCAGGTTCATGGTCAATTCTTATTGCTTCCTGTTCCTGGTTGCTACATTTAATCCAAAACACCTTTAAAAGAAGGAATAGAACTACCAAATAGAAGGCCCACATCTGAGGCAAAGGAAGCAGTAGAGGCAAGCAGTCCTCAAGAGCAAGTTGGGAATGTTCTAGAAGCCATTATTGGTGCAAATGTGGCTGTAAGTAACAACTCAAAACAACCTGAGCAAAGGCCGTGGGGGGAGGGGGGTAGTTATTATAAAGACATGGGAATTTCTCAAGGAACAGAGGGCAGGAACAGAATGAGACCACAGGAAAGGATTAATTACCAATAATTAGAATTCTTATTAGAAAAATTATAATAATCCATCAGCATCCTCTCCTCACCTCCTCCCTGTTTCTCTACCCCACCTGCTTTCTTCTTCCCTCTTCACTGCTGTCCAGTCCATTCGGTAGAAAAAGCCGCCATTACATCCAATTGTGTAAGTTAGAATCCCAACCACATGGGAGATGCTAGTGCAATTTTGTTGATTTCCTCTGGGGGATGTATTTCCCTCTCCCTAACAGTATTCCAATTCCCTAGCAATACAGTACATGAGGGACGGACCTTACTTCTAGCTCTAGAAGGAAACTCAAGTTGGCTCAGTCAGCCAGTGGATTTCATTACCCTGGCCAACAGTTGGTTCAGTGAAGCTACAAGGCCTAAATAGGTGCAGTCAAAGTGGATTCACAGACAAAAGCTGGGTCACAAACCCATTCTTCTCCCTGGGGTCTGAGTGAGAATGTGAGCTTGGGACTGCTATAGCCATTTTTACGACCATGAAGGAAACCAGCTTGAGGATCCAGTCAACTGAGAGGAAGAAAGCCAAGACTTGGATCCTGCTGACATCTTTTGGGTCCTTGACCAAATCATTCCTGTTGCCTAAATCTGTCCTAGAATTTGAGGCCAGGAATAAAACCAAAACAAAGCAAACAAATAAAAACCTTTATATTTAATACAGTATGAGTCCAATTTTCTAGTCCTTGCAACCAAAGGAATACCAACCTATATAAGAAACCAACTTACTATCTTCAGGAATACCTCTAGCCAACCTAGCTTGATCCAGCCAGTCTAATCAGCCACTCCAGGGTACAAACACAGTTGCTAGTGCCAGCCAAACCCCATGAACTGGGTGGGAGGGCATTTCTCAGAAAAGAAAGTGAGTGGCATTTTGAGTAAAATCTATTATCAGTGTAGGTACCCATTATCTGGGTGAGTGGATATAATAGTCCTCTGTGCTCTGATTCGTTTCAGTATTAAGTTGGTTGGTCACCATCTCTGCAACCTGAACTTCTTCCTGGTATGTCAATGATAGATTAACTGTATATTCACTCTAAATCAGATGTCATACCTCACAGGTAGATTCTAAAAAGAAAAATACTTTATACATTTAATGGGCCTTTTCCATTTTGCACAAGTCTTTTCCCGCTTTCTTTTTGCTGTTGCTGTTTGTGCATAGAGAAACATAAAGAAAGATTTTCAGACCTTTGCATCTCATGATTCCACTCCCCGCCCCACCGCCATGAACTCCTCAGGTATCTGGACACACTCTTTCAAGAACATCCTGTTTCAGGGGCAGTCATGTGGCCCCTCCATTAGAGCTGAGGATGAAAGGGTCTCAGTCTTTCTGGATGAATCTTGGATATGATGGAACAAGGCTTAAATATGCTCACATCCTTTACTGAAAAAAACACATTTTGAATTTAACAGAAGGCAAAAATCTGAGGCATGCATACAGAGTTATGCATAGAGCTGCTCATTCAAGTGTTCTGTTCTTTTAAAATAATAATTAAAAATGGATTATTAAAAACATTAACATTGTTAAATAAAGTATGATCTATCCATGTGACAGAATTCTATTAAACAATCAAAAATCTGATTTCTGTAGAATATTTTATGAAATGGAAAAAATCCAGTTAAATATGATAAAGTGAAAGAAGCAGGTAGCAAAGTATATATACAACATGATGGTCACAGACCCAGCATGTCCTCACACACACTACAAACTGGAAGGAAACTGGTGTTAACTGTGGTTACCTCAAGAGTCTCAACAGAGTAGAATGATGAATTAAATTTTTTTCATATATATATCTCTTGCATTTCCCAAATTTGCCCACAGTGAATAAATAACACTTTTATAATTAGGGGGAAGTAAGTTATTAAGGATTCATTCCATTTTCTTAGATACTTACTATATTTTTATTCTTCGAATTTTGTTTACAGAGAGTGAAAGCATATCGACATGAGATAGTTTTAAGGCAATGAAAATATGTCCTATCAAAATCATACTCAAGAAAATGCAATAAAACATTTTTAAAAGATAAAAAAATAAGCCTTCCCCACTTAAATAAGGAAAGGGTATTTTTGTTCATTATATTTCCTAGTTAAAGAATTTTGTGAACGAAACGTCCACTTTAATTTCTGCCTTTGAAATTCTTCCAAAGGTCAGAGCAACTTCCCTTCTGCATCATCGTATTGTGGCAGCTATATGATTTATAACTCTGATTACATTTTTGTCTCTAACAATATGCTACAGTGAATGAGGTCAGAGATTCTGCTTTCACTCAGTTTCCTTGTTTTTGTGGCTTGAAGTCAAATTATTCATATTACTTTAATGCAGTTTTGTTTAGCTTAATTATATACTGAAAGTCTGGCACACATAATTAATCAATGTATTGCTAGTGACTGTTGAACAGCCCGTATCTGTTGGAAATTTTATTATAAAATACCGGATGTGAGGGGAAGGAAGATAGGAACAGATGAGAGAGAAAAACCATGCCATCTTTTCCTCAGAGGAGTGTTATCAAAGTGGTCATGTGTGTTGAGAGAAATCAATTTAGTTTTAAGGTTTGTCCTTACTTCTGGAAAATCCAAAATATATCTTTTATTATTCTGCCAGGCTGACACACCAACAAGAGTTACCTTGTGTATTTTTTCATTCACGTTACACAGAGAAAAACATCATCGTTTTGTAGGTCACACAGGAGTACTAGGCACAACTGCTGTGATTATATAATCCAAGGCTTTAACAGGGTCTTACCTTCTTCCCAGCATTCAGTCACTATTCTTACACACTCTCTCTTATTTTCTATAAGCAAGTTGGAGAGAGAAATGGTACTCCAAATTCTTTTTTCCAATAAAGGTCTTTTATTCCTAGTGTTCTTAGATTTTGTTGACATTTAAGGAAGTCTGTTGTAAGAATGTGTAAAAACCGACTTAAATTTTTAAAAATTTGCTTCAACATACATCGCCATGAGGAGCTGACATACAGATATCAGAAAATCTGGTGTCCCTTTGAGCACCTCTTTAATGATAGAGTTCAGTTTGTCCATCATTTGGCTGCTTTATGGCACCTGCTGTGGACCAAGTGCTAGGCTGGGCTCTGTTTCATTCGCTACAAGATGAGAATCATAGTTCCTACTCTCAAGGAGCTTACAGGTTAGTGGTGGAATGGCCAGATAAACTCAGGGTTACATGTAGTATGATAAGTGTTCTCACCAAGGTGGGTGGGGGTCCCCCAGCCTCCCAACAGCCCAGGAAGTCTTTGCTGAGGAGGCGACACATGACAGCATCTTGAGGGACAGATACAAGACAGCCAGGAAGTAAAAATGCAGTGCTTTCAACCACTGGTTCCTCAGTGATCTTGACATCGTTATTAAATCCATTCCAGAAATAAGAATACAGAGGCACAGAGAGGTTAAATAACTTGAACAGTGTCACACACCCAGAGAGCAAAAAGTCTGGCTGCAAACCAGGCAGCCTGCAGACTTAACTGTTGCTCTTCCCACCAAGGCAAAACAAAGAACCTATGTTTTGCTAGGGTATACAATGCCCACACAAAGGCACTCCACAGAAAGTGCATTATTTGTAAATAGAGATCTTTATTACCTCCCAGAGATACCAAGTCAACTTAAAAAACTGCTTCCTCCAAGCACTTTCCTCAGCCAAAACCAACGCAGCACACATTAAGTACCTGGCCCAAGATGGTGATAATGGGGAAACTGGGAATCCCAACACACATGCTCTTTCACTCCCCTGAAACACTGGTGGTTCTAGCATGGGCTCCTGGGCACTGACCTGGTTATTGCTCCATTTTACATAACCCCAACTGCACCTACAACAAAGTCCCTTTTCTCTTCTATTTAATTGTTATGGTCATTGCCACTGTTGAGTGAAAAATAAAATATCTCTGTGCTGACATGTCACTCTATTTTGTTCTGTTTATTAAAAAAGAGAAGGAGAGAGAGAGAGAGTAGAACTGAGCCCAGCAGAGAATAATCCTGTTTGATGAAAGGCAACAAAATTACGAAAGTGGTCAAATTCCACAGAATCCAACTAAATATGAAGAAACTGGGATCATAATGTGTTTCTAATAGAACCGCAGGCTTGAACAAGTGGCTCTGGTTAGAATGAATCACTACCCCATCAAGTCGCAGACATTTCAGCAACTTCAAGAAGGGAGGGCAGAAGACTTAAGGAGGTACCTTGATTTTGGTCACCATGGTGGTGATGATTCCTTGTCATTATTGAGCTGGATTTAGAAAGTTAAGACTCCATCCAAAATGGAGAGTACATAGCAGAATGGGTGGTTCCTGCGCTCTCAGCAGCACACAGCCTATATCTGAAGTCCATTTCTGGGGTTTCCATAGGTTGGAAATAATCTAATGTTTGACATCATCTTGTCACACCTTTCAGAAATTTTCCAGAGCCCAAGAAGGACATTTATATTGAGGGAGTTGGCTTCCATTCTCTCCCTAGTACAAATATTGCTCATAACTTGTTTTTGATGTTTGTGCCAACTCCTAGAAAATTTTTAAGCAAATATAATTGATCAAACTGCAGTTTAAACATAATCAGAAATGAATCTGAATAAGATCTCTCATATTAAATAGTATGTGTTTGGTCAGGGGAACCCAGAGGAGAGAAGTATTTACCAGGCTAATATTCCCTATATCTTGGAGAACCACATTTCTCCCATCTGGCACTATTAAACATGAATACATTGACATGTAATGCAATGAAAAGACACTCTCCCCTATCTCTATGACTCATTCATGGTTTCTGTTCTACACTAAGACACTATGCTTCTACTGGGCCAAAGAATTCTACTGGGAAAGGATGATCCTGTGTCCTTAGCTAGAGACAAGTTTATAACCATACACCTATTGGGCATCATTTACTGTGTTGATGTTTTATACCCTCTCCTTTCTCTAAGAACTGAAATGGAATGGAAGATTGGGGGAAAAAAATGGAATACAACTGATTAGTTCTATCCATCCCAGATTAAACCC
Organism: Mustela nigripes; assembly: GCF_022355385.1. NCBI lineage: Eukaryota > Metazoa > Chordata > Mammalia > Carnivora > Mustelidae > Mustela > Mustela nigripes. Next base: position 55,210,844 of record NC_081563.1, on the reverse strand, counting down.
TATATGAAAAAAAGAGAGAGAGCAGGAGCAGAAACACACTTGGGGCTCTGTGAGTGAGTGGGGGAGGGGATGTGCACACGCAGGCACATGTGAGTACACACTCACTCCCTTACGCCTGTGTTAGTCCTTACCCGTGGTCCTAGAGAAAGATAAAACGTGATCCTCACTTACTTACAGTTAATCTCAAAGGTTAATTTTATTGCCTATAGGCTGTAAACAAAGAAGATATTTCTTTCCCAGCACGGGGCCTTCTGCCATAAGCGAAACAGAGAAGAAAGTCAGTGTGTCCTGAGGATTAAGGAGAGGTCGGAAGATCCGAAGAACCTGGTGCTGACAGACCTGCTGATTAAAAAGCGTATTCTGGTGGCCGGGCTGCCGCTGATGGCCTGACGTAGCCGGACTTCAGAAGCCCGGTGCACAATCAGTGGACTGTGCTGCTCTGGGGACAGCGGGCACGGGAGGCCTTTTCTAATTTGTCAAAGTTGTATCTAATTCCACAGAACAAAGTTCGCAAAGAGAGATGAGCAGAATCCACAAATTATTGCTCATTCGCCAAGCCCTAGATGGAGCGATAGGAGCAGTGCACAGGTCGGGTTTTGAAAAGTAACTTGACCCCTGCCAGTCGGCTTTGGGTAATTCCACTTTCTGGGCATAACAGTTTCCCTTGTTTTTTGTTTAATAGGATTATTTCTCAGAATATTAAAAAGATAGCATCAACATCTTTCAGTGGCCCCACAAACTATTTCTGGAAATATAAAAAGAATGGTTCAGGTGGTTTCTTTGCTCCTGATAGGACTTTTGTTCTCTCAAAAGCTAAAAAGAAAAGAATGTGGTTTGGGGAGGGGTGTGCCTGGAGCAAACAAAACAAAATGCTAGGTTTTCCAGAAAGACACGCTCATTCAAACTTACGCTGCCCGTTGAAATTCCTTCTGGCCCATTTTGAAAATGAGACTGACCTTCAAATGACAGCTTAGAATTTCAAACTCTGAAAACTTAGGAGTTGTTAAGGAGGAGAGCATAAGACATGTTCATTTCCATGTGTCAGGCAAGACTGTGAAAAGGAAACACAGTCTCTAGAAGAAAACATTTTGAACAATCTTCAAATGGAATCTTCAGGAAAATATTGCCCTCTGGATGGTAAGGAGTGGTGCATCGTTGTGGACGAAGGCGCAGACTGTTCGGAGTTCTGCTGGCTCTGTCAGCCCACTCCACTAAGCAGGGTGGTGAAGGTGGCAGGTCCACCCCCATCGGTGATTTCTCCACAATAGAACCTGAAGAGTTCTGTAAGAACTCTGTGCTTTACAATGGTAACAAAGGTAAGGGCTGGGAAGAACCTAACTCACGTGAAGGAACGCAGCACATACCAGCACCAAACAGTTCATGCACACGTAAACTACAATTCACATATGGGTAAACCAGTCTCGGGCTGGTCTCGCTACCCATCCCTCCTCATCAGAGGTTCAATGCTACTCTGCCTAGAGGCTGTCCTAGGTCTCCAAGAAGTCCCACCTTCTTGGGAGGGTCGTCTTCCTCCCACACCCAGTCTCATTCACACTGCTCACTCTGTTTTACCTAAGAGCAAAGATTCTCAGCTGAGACATGAAAAATTCCTCAAGATTCACGACCTGCCTTATAGTGAATTCATAGCCGTGGCTCTGCGATTCTAGATAACCTCTTCATTGGGTTCACCCATGCAAGTGTAGCGGTTTGGGGTAAAAGTGCCTCTTCAAACACAGGTGGTATCAGCTGACTGCCGCTACATAGATTTCTTTTGCCAGACACCCTCCCCAACTGTGAGGAGATTGATTTTTAAGAATCATCCTAGTTTTAGGCAAGAAAGGGAAAAACCTCCTGGTGGATATACCTGAAAGACAATTTTTCTTACTTAGAAACCCTTGGCTATTTCTGGTCCTCTACTGAACCAACCTTTGGACACAGGGCCAGATGTTAAAAGAGAACCTAACTAACCTCGTGAGTGCAACAAACAGTGTTGTTTGTTGCACTCACGAGGTTAGTTAGGCCTTGGGGAGGCAACCCGGATGAGTGAGCAGGACCCAGGATTTTGAATTAAGATCTGTTACTCTCTGTGAGACCTGGGGCATGCCTCTTGCCATATCTGAGTCTTAGTTCTCTCATAGAAAATGGAGCTGAAAACAATGCTTCCTACTTTGCAGGGGTGATAGGACAAATAAATGAGGCAGGGTATATGAGGGTGTCTTTTAAAAGATGCTGTAAATGTTAGTTGCTCTTGTTGTGTTGTTTGGCTTTGTTTTATGATTATTAACTAACTGCGTTGGCTCATTAGTAAGTTATGCCCCCCTCTGATCAGCGTACATAGAAATCTTTACCTCCAGCCCTTTGTAACACCTCTTCCCCTTTAAAATTAAATGGCCTATGAGGGTCGGATTTTCAAAGCCTATTCTACTAAAACATAAAATAAGTGCTTATATAAAAATCAACTTTGCCATTCTGATTGGACTTTGGGTCAAATTAAAAAAACCCCAAAGGTGTGTTTATTTATTTATTTTTTTAAGATCTGTTTATCTATTTGAGAGAGAGAAAGAGAGCAAAAGCAGGGAGGAGGGACAGAAGCAGAGAGAGAAGCAGACCCCCCCCCCCCCCCCCCCCCCCCCCGAGCAGGGAGCTCGATGTGGACTTAATCCCAGGACCCGGGGTTCACAAACTGAGCCAAAGGCAGAAGCTTAAGCTACTGAGCCACCCAGGCGCCCCCATAAGGTGTGTTAATAAGAAAAAACACCCACATATTATTTTATTTTCTTTACTTCTATTTCTCTACTCCAACGTATAGAAGAATTTTGAGAAAGCTTAAAACATAAGGCACAAATATCATAAAACCGAAAAAAATCATTAAAATGAGTTGTAAGACAAAAGAAAAATAAAAGCAAATCCATGCTGACCCACCGTTCTGCGACTGAACACAGGACTTAGCACCAAGGTATTGACCGTCAAAGCAAAATGAGCAGGACTGTGAGTGGCTTTCCTTTTTCAACATAAAAAAGATGTTAGAGGGAGAAAGTCATTTCCTAACTCTAAATTCTGGGAGAAATTTTTCTCAGGAGTCTTCACATGACTGATTTTGAACAACACTGTAGTCTCCTTAAAGGTTTTCTAAAAATGACCACTTTTTACTGGTGCCCACTAAGAGTGAATCTGAGTTTGGAAACCCAAACCGGAAAAGGCAGGTTTCCTCTTTGCAATAAAAACTTAGTAACTCTTACATACCTTACCATAATTATAATTGACTCATTATATCTTACTACGATTTATATTTTCAATGATAATGAGCTTACACAATACAAGTTTATAATGAATTTATTTTGTTTGTTGTAATTAGCTAAGACATATTTAATTTTCATTATGAGCCAGGCAACTGTAAAGCCCTTTATCTGTACAAACTCATTTAATCCTCCCCACAATCCTATGACACAGAGATTATTTCACTCATTTAAACATGAGAAAATTGAGACTCATGGAGGTATTGAATCCTGCCCAAGCTTATACAACTTGCAAGTCATCGTGGAGTTTGAACTTGAAGCCTGTACAATGTTATCTGTCAGACCCCTCACCACGGTGCAAACCCACCTCATACACTTTTAGACAGACTTGATAAGGACTTCAACCAAACATCAGATAAATGCAGAAGTGTAATGGGTTAGATCAGAAAAGCAAGTTTCCAGCCAACACAGAATCTACACTATACACTGAAATTTTATTAGGAGTAAGTTTATGGAGAAAGAAAGGGGTGTCATTCCTGGTTTGATGGTGGCCAAAACTGAAAGCCAATCAGGACACCTTAGGGGAGTAGGAACACTTCATTTGAAAGTTAGGTCAGAAGCCTACTGGACTTCTACTTTGTTTTCCTAGACAGTCAGGTAGACCCTTTCCCTAATGCTACAAGTCTCTCTTCCAGAGCCAGAGCCCTATGTTAAGATGTTTTTTCTTTACTTCTTGGTCCTTGCCCACATGTGCTTATGTCAACAAGCTGGCATTCTACCTCATTAGGCAGCAGAGGGCTTGGTGTGTTCTTAACCTCCAGCAAACATGAGATAATTTTAATCAATTCTGAGTCTCAGTTTCCTCATCCAAAATATGAGAAATCATTATGAGTGACAAATAGATCATGGTGCTTGAAAATTTTTAAATTATGATTCTATGATTTTGTCTTTTTTTCCCTGAGAAATTAAACAAGGTTTTACAGATTTCTTTTCTTCAAATCAAAACTAAATATAATTTTATGCAAGAACACCCTAAGGTCAAATACCTCTCTTCTCTTGCCTTCTGCTTCTGAGACTTATTTCGACAAAGGAATTAAGTGCAAACACTCTGGGTACCACCCACTTACAGTTTTGTGTCTTGGCAAGTTGTTTAATCTTCATACCTCAGTTTATTCATCTGTAAAACCAATATAATAATAAAATCTACTACATAAGGTTAATATGATCTTTCAAGTGAGTTAGTAGCTTAATGTGCCTAAGGCATGCTGACAAACTAGTAAATGCTAGGTAAATGATAGCCCTTAGCCATCTGTCTCAAACTCAACCCTTCCATTCTTCCTGAGACATTATGCATATGATATACATTTTCCCATCCTTTAGAGCTATAGCTTATCCCAACCGGACATACGGATCGTTCCCTTCCATATCCACAGCCCACCGAGACATCTCTCTTTAGTGATTCCAACAGTAACTGGAAGAAAAAACATTTACGAGACCTTCCCAAATATTAAGGCTTCAGATGGATAACTTCTCTGGATCTTAAATTCACCACTTCTTCTCCACCCCCTTCCCTGACTTGCCAATACATTCACCCTTCGTGTGTGTCACATAGCACCTATTTTACTTGCAGACAGGTCGGTATATGAGGTCAGTATAAGAGTAGACTGTCCTCCTTTTTGGCAGACTTTAGTTTTTATATGCATTTATAAGAACATCAGATAACTCAATACACCAAACTATGACTGAAACTAAAGTATGTTGTTTTCTTGAATTAGATAAAAAATAAATTATAAATTTTATCTGAACAAGGAGCAAAATGTATTGTGTCTGTTATTCCATCATTCAGAGGTACAGTCTGAAATGCAGAAGTCATCTTTGACTTTTCTGTCTTACTCCCTGGATCTAATCATGCTAAATCCTATTAAACTCTTCCTTCCCAAATCTCTCTGAGATGCACTCAGAGTACAGCATATGCCTCTCTCCTAGCATGTCTCACAGTCTGTTTCATATTAACGTTACTTATGCACATGCCTGTCTTCCACACTAGGCCTTTAGATTGGGAGGTTGTGCAGCCTGATTTGTCTTTGTATCTCCAGCAGCATAGAGCACACAAGGTCGACACCTGTACTTTACACACACACACACAGACATACACACACACATCTACGTACATACTCAGAGAGTTCTGGTTAACTCTTCCATGCTTTTTTATTCCTATTCATTTTTCCCCAAATGCCCTCACCTCTTACCCTCTCCACGTGGTAAAACTCTTCTCATGCTTCAAGCCCAACACCTATTCCTCACTCATACTTCCTGCAGGGCTCCATAGTCTATATGACAGTACAGTGAGTATCTCATGGTATTAGAGTTCTTCCATATCAGATTGCAATGTCCTTGAGGGATAGAACCATATCTTCCTCATCTTTCTGTTCTTTATGGCACCTGTCATAGACCCTCACTCAGTGGACACTCAAAAATATTTGTGAAATTCAACTAACTTGAATCCTTAGGACCAACTTCAAGTAAATACTCTCTTTAAACAATTACCCTGAATTTCTCAGCTAACTTTCCAGAAAAGTACTAAGGAAAAACTTTCCTTATTCATTGTATAAGTCACCCTAAGGCTCTGATGCATGAACACTGAGTTGAGGACAAAGCGTGAGTACGAATCAACAGAAAACCTATTCTAAGAAATCTGACTCCATGTGGGTTGCATGGTCCAGTGGCAAAGTGAGAGAAGAAGGAGAAACACCAAACCTAACACTTATACATTCAAACGTAGAAGCTTAAGAAATACCACAAAATGAGCCACAAGGCAGTTTTCAATAAATAATCAGTGACCCTGCTAGGAGGAGCCCAAAACTGTGCTTCATGGTAGGGCATCAGTAGGGCCTGGATGCCCTGAAGACTATGTGTTGTGTGTCCTCACTGATGACATGGGCCCTCCTGGAACACTGGCCTCTCTGCCCCGTATGTAACCTCAACTCTCTCTTCTGAAAGGCTTCAGGAAAAAGGGCATGATTCATCCCCCAGGAACAGAAGCTGTTCCCCTTGTCTCCAGAGCATGATATTAACCTTCCATTTTAGTGTGCGCTACAATTCAAAAAAATCTCCCTCAAAGCCATTTAACAGCCAGACAGATGATTTTGTAATTCTTTACTCGAATGAAATGAAAAGGTTGTGTGAAGTCTTCAGATGGAATTTCTATCCCTTCCCTTTTTATTTTATTAGATTAAAATGGTTTCAGGGTTCCTCTTAAGAAGATGCAAATTTATACCATCTTTCTGCATTCTTAGGATCACATGCTCCGCTTAAAATCCACACTCTGCTTCAGTTACACACAAGTAATTCTTCTTGACCTAGATGGAATGGAATACTCATAGCAAATTGAGAATACAGATCAGCCTGAAAGCCAAGGAAAGAAAGTTAATGGTCTGCATGTCATTCCCACATACAAGATTCTTAGGGACTTTTTTTTTTTTAATTGTGTCTCTTTTTAAAAGGAAAATAAGCTGTTCTTTCGTTTCTTATTACAGTCTAGGAAGGATCAGCACCTAAAGGGGGAGATTGCGATATTGAGAGACACATGTGGAAATCGCTTCCATGATGGCAATTTCCTGAACTGCATTCAAAAGCCGTTTTTTGGCTTAAAGAGTCCACGGAGTCCTTTTAAGATTTTATACAAAGGAACTGATCAGTTTCATAACGTTGTGATGAAATTAGAGCCCGTAGTGCTTAGCTGGAATGACTTTACACACAGTAGCTATCCTTCTCTTAGAGATGGGATGTAATTGTCTGGAGGGAAATCACCTCTCCAGAGGATTTAAAACAAGGCAGAAAGGACACAGAGTAAGGACAGAGGCTTGTACCTCATTTGCAGTAATTTGAAGGTTTAAGGAACATATTCTGACTCCCTGACTGTGAGCCCTGTTTTGATCCCTACAATCAGGGAAGTATTCTCAGTGAGGGAACGTCTGGTTTTCTCTCCTCTTAGTGGGAGCTACATTTGTATTCCCTGTATCCTGGAAGCTGTGCGGCCAAGGAGTCAATGCATGATAAGTCCTGGATTTCCATTTGATAAAACCTCTCCTACTTTTCCCAATCCCAGAACTTTTTTGACCTGATGGCAAATAAATCCCACATCAGTCCTCTGGTTATAGGAAATCAAGTACAAATAGAAGTAGTTAACAGACTTATCTCCATTCAGAGCCTAGGTCTCCTTGCTCACAGTTGCCTCCCTGGTATGGAGAGGAAACATTCTCATTTTGCTGTTACTAGTTCCCGTCACTTAGAAATCAGCGTTAAGCATTTTTGCTCACCGGCGGGGAACTTCCTTCCTAGTGTAGGAAAGAAAGATAGGTATTTCTGTTAAAATGGTGATATCCACATTAGCCATTGAACTGTCAAGGCAGACATGAAGTCACAGCTGTATATGACCTTCATGGGCCTTAGGGGCACTTTTATCTTCCTCCTTAAACAAAAAATATTAAAGATTATATTTTATAACTGTATTGTTATAAAAATGCATTTATTAATATTATATATATACATATGCATATATGTGTATATATACATATACAATATATATAAAATATATATAAATGCATTTATTAATATTATATATATATATAAAATAAAATTTCCTTCACTCTAGAAGTTTGCTTTTTTCTTCTGGCTTAGAAGGAAATTAAGATATTTTCTTGGGTCTTTAAAAGCATTGTGAGCCCTAGGCTCTGTACATACTATGTCTACTGGGTAAGCTGGATCTGATAGTAAACACTTTTCACCACTTGGATGGTTCCAATTCTCATATCTTATCCCTGGGGTTGGCTGAGGGACCTTGACTTTTTTCAGTGGAAAGTGACAGGACGTGGACTTCCTGACCTCCATTATCTCACTGACTCTGCCCCTAACCAGGTGAAATGGGCATTATTATTCCTACCAATCACAGACTCAGAGATTGTAAGTGATGTCCCAAATTGATTATTTCTTGGGAAAGAGAAATAAATGAGAACAAAGAATCATCTGTTACCCACTGCTGGATGTTTCACACACAAACCACCATTCAACCTCCACAAGCCCTATGGGGTGATATCCGAATCACCCTTCCAAACCAGCCAGCTGATGGAGAGTACGGACAGGAGAGAGGGCTGAGTTGTCCCTAGGAGAAGTCAGGAAAACTTAATGATAAAATTAAGTCCAAAGGGTAAGAGCAAAATGCTCCAAATAAGAGACTAAGTCAGGGTCTTTGAGACTGATAGAAAATGCAGTGAAATTGGAGCCTGGCTAAACAAGAAAGGTGATGACCTGTTGCTGCAAACAGGCCAGCATGCCCAAGGACCCACTTGTCATAAAGGTTTAGTAAAGGGGAATAGATAATAGCACTCCCATTTTGCCGCTAAAGAAACCGAGGCACGAAGTGCTTAGCTACGTAGTCTCAGGTCACACAGCTATGAAGGGGCAAAACTTTGTTTGACCCCCAATGCCATGGTCACTCACAGAACAGACATCTTCATAGAGGCCAAGTAGCCATTCTGAACTTGTCAACGGCTTCCTGAAAAGATACCTCACTCTTCAGCATTTCCATGCCAGATTGGCTTCCACCAATTTGAATGATTATGAATATCCCCAGTATAATACTTGCACATCACACTCATATAGAAAGCATGCAAGAGCACAGCCCTTGCCAATATTTTATGCTCAGTTAACACACAGAAACTATGGAGAAAGATACACTTTCCCCTTTATATCTTTTCAAAGGAAAAACTTGGGAGAAAATGGAATCCTAAAGAGGCAGAGAAACCTGACCATTTGGTCCGCAGTAAAGAGAGTAAAGGGGCCCAGGGCATTTTAAGTCATCTATGTATTATGTGTTTGACATTTCCCAATCAATGGAAGCCCTTGGGGTCCCTGTATCTGTCGAAGAAACTAGCTCTGATATTGGCTGCAGGGAAACTCTCTGAATGAGAGCCCATTTCAGCTGCCTCCCTCCAGCCAGTTTTCTGAGTCCTCGTGGTCAGCCGCCTGCTCACAGCACAAAAGGGCGGGGGGGGTGTGTGTGCTGCAGGAGTGGTGATTAGGATGGGCTGGCCAGAGAAGACAGCCATGCAGAGCCACAGCACAAAAACTAACCATATAAGGTCTCTTCCATTCCTGCCAACAACTGATTTTAGAAAAGAAATTGAGTTCACTGGGTTTGTTTCCTAAAAACCCAAATTTCTTTTATAAAATTAAAAATATATGTATTTCACTATAATCTATATCCAGCCTACACCTATTCTTTCATGCAGTTTTCCTAAGAGTCATTCACATACCTGCAATGATTTTTATTAGTTTCATAATCATTTAGGAATGTATCACCTGATTAATTCAGTTATTTAACGTGTAAACCTAGGCAGCAAGAGGCCTTTCACCAAATGTCTACACACTAACTCAGCTAACACACTAAGTGTTCTAGCATAATCAGTTGAGAACTATGTCACATTCATAAAGGCACAAATATACTTTTCACAATTCAAATTCCTGGAGTTTGGTTAGACCTTTTTTTAAAGAACCAAAAGGACACAAAGCAGCATTCTCAACTGCTTTCAGGAGGAGAGATGGGTTCCAGCCTGTGTGTCAGGAGTCCTTTCCTGGTTGTGATTGCTTGTTGAATGGTTTTGGTAGGAAGCTAGGAGGAAGGAGGACCTTGCCCTGCCACTACACTCATGATGAGAGTTTCAGTGTATCCTCCCTGAAGATCCCACAAGATGTTGATAAGTTCATCCTGGCCTAGTCCCCTGTCTCCATGCAGGACAACCTAAGTGGTCCTGCAAAACAGACTTTAAAGCTCCCCAGAAACCTGATGTTCATTTACTTAAGCATTTATGATACATCTGCTAGCATATGTACATCTCAGCTCTGGCATTTGATCACAAATACAGGCTGGGAACACTTAACAGCACTAACATCCACATAAAATATTGTGGAGTCCACCACCAAGAAGATCTACACAGAATCTTCTCAAGGCAGTTGGCCCACATATGCTCAGCACTCCATACGCTGTGTTCACTTGATGTTCAATTTGGGATCCAAATTCTAAAGGCCATCCAATGCCACATTAACTTTTCATAAGGAAAGCTTGTGTGTGTGTGTGTGTGTGTGTGTGTGTGTGTGTGTGTGTGTGTATCCGCACTCATGAATTTTTGGGGAATGAGGGGGAATTGAAGTCATAGTTGACAACATATGAAACCTTTAGATGGGTCACAGCTGCTCCAACTGGCATTCATCCCTTGAGCAAGGAATTCTAGAACATCACATTTTTAAGGAGTCCATTTTCACAGTGCACTTCGGCATCTCAGAATGCTCTCTTGGAGAGCAAAGTCAATCCTTGGTCACCATTTCAATGTAGTTTCCTTTGTACTAAATCCTACTTTCAAGAAAATTCTTGCCATGGTTCACTGGTGTTTAACCTATCATATAATATCCAGGTTTACTGTGTTAGAAGAAGCAGAACAGTATTAAGCTTTTCCCACAAGCCTGTGATTGCATTTGACCTAGTAACCTGTATTAGATTAACATTTATTCTACAACCGCACAGCAAGCCCTGCACCTTGGTGAGCTGCAGTTTATAGAGGACACTAACCATTTTTACAAGTAGAGCAGGAAAAGGGAATTGAATCTGAGGGAGTAATTCCAAGCAAGTATGTTGCTGCAGCAGTTAAATTGTTTATACGAGGAGTAGGGGAATTACTTCTGACTGACCTCTCTTTTTATCTGCTTAAAAGACAAAGTGCAGGTCCCCATCGCTGGGGCAAACTCTGGGGAATGCAGCTTTAAAATGTATAGGAGCCATAAGACCCCACCAATCCACCAGTAAGGAGCAGCTTCAAAGGCAAAGCAGCGCAGGAATGTAAACACGGTAGAGTCACTGCAATGAGGACAATTTTAACAGTAGCCAGGGTTCAAATGTCCTCCCAGAACCCCCACGCAGACCCTCCAGGTCAGGTGGGACAGAAGTGAAACACAAGTTCAGAATGAGAACAGGCTTTTCCATCACGGATATTTTGATGGAATGGCCTCTTGATTTTCCTTGGCCACAGCTCAGCGTGTGGCAGATTCATTAAGGAACAAGTCAGGCTTTGAGGGAGGCTGAGAATGGCAATAAGGGATCAGTGGAGGCATCTGTTTGGGACCAAAAAAATAAAAATAAAATAAAAAAAATTTAAAGGCTGAATCCATGAGGAAGCAATTACCAGGAAATCAAAATCAGAACTGTCTGAGCATCCACCCAACATAACAATGGGAGGAGGTCACCCTACGTTATACAGTATCATGTAATGAAATCCAATTTATTCCTTCAGTGAATGCCGAATTCACCAACAGGTCTGCAGTGATGGCTGGGGAGTGTCCCTCCTAATGGAGTCTGAAGGGAAGCTGTATCTAAATGATAGACCCTTCCAAGAAAGCCCAATTTTTTCTTGAAATGAAGCAAGCAACACAGCAATAAAAACGAGAAAGAACAAGGTCCTTACACTTGAAAATTACACAGAGAGAGTGCTAATGTATTTCTCTTCACATCCATGCAACCATATTCCCTCCCACATAACAAGATGTGATATGATTATTTCACAATTTCAGCATTTCTTTGTCTCCTTAACTTGGTAACTTTGTCTCTGAATTTGTGATAGAATCCTCCAGAATTTTCTGAGTATTCATTAGAATTGCCTAAAAAGAGGAGCTTATTAAAAATACAATTACCCAGCCTCCTGCCCAAACATTACAGCAGAGACAACTGGGATGAGGCGCCATCTTCTGTATTTTTAACATGTTCCCCAGGTGATTCTGATGGACCTTCTCGGCTGAGGACCAATGTTCTAGAACCCACAAAATGTGAAAAAGTTTCCAAATGAGGTTCTGTTAAAGGGATGCCCACCAGAGCTTGGTGATAGCTATTTAGACCCAGCAGCACATTAAAAGCTGACCCTGTTCTATTTGGGAACTGGCTCAGTTAAAAGTTCATGGAACATTCACTCCTACACCACAATCCATAGGTGCAAATCTGCAGCTGTCCATGTCACGTGATAACTTGGCTCTGGGGTTGCCAACCCACCACGATTTTCCTTCCCATTGTCTATGGAGCAAGGTGGAATCTGGAGACTTAGTGTGTCAAGCTGTCACCCCTTGGGCCCCCTCTTTTCCTAACTAAATTTGGGATTGGGTGGGGGCCATTGTAAGCTCCTTCATTCAGAGCAATGGGAAGGTATTTCTTGACCTCTCTAAAAGAAGCATGAATAACTTGCATAGCCAGACAACCCAAGGAGGTTGCTTTTTGTTTTGTTTTGTTTTGTTTCTTTCCTTTGAGGAGCAAGAGTCAGAACAGGTATTGGGGTCCAAGGAAGGAAGAGAAGGGAGAAATAAACAAGGTGCACCTGGGAATGTCCAAAAGCAGCAATGAGTGAGTTCTGAGGCTGGGATAAGAACGGAATCTGCCCTCAGAATGCCACCTCCCAACAGGCCTGAACAGAGAGAGAAAACGGTTCAGCTGAAGCAATGCCTGTCAATAAGATGATCGCTGGGATGAAAACTTAGTGTGTGCAAATGCCCTACTTTGAAGCCCCTCTACTCAGGTTGGCAAACAGGGAAGATTCCAGACGGCCAAAGGAGACAGCTAACTGTGAAGGATGTGATGTGATCCCCATTCCTTCCTTCGCTTGCCGCTGCAGGTCCTGAGCCTCCTTTTCCCCGCCGCGGGTGTTCAGAGCAAGAAAGGGAGAGAAAAGAAGGCGCTTCTTAGAGACAGATAATCCTACAGCCAGAAGGCTAAGCGCCTCTTTCACCCACCTTCACCTTAATCCCAGGCATGAATTCTGCAGGTAACCTTACCCCTGCTAGCTGACCTCTGGGAGAAAAAAATGCGAGAGGGATTAAAAAAACATGAACATTGATAGTAGAAATAGAAAGGTTTTTTGACACAAATCTCTAAGTTTCTATCGTTTCAACGACAGGGTGAGGGAGGAAGCCTAAACACATGTGCCACAAACAGGTAACACAGGTACATGTCCATCCACACCTGATTTATACCCGTAAATACCCGCAAACTTGTCCCCAGCTATAGCCATCCTTACGTGATTATGAAACGCGTAAGCGGTAATGGCGGTGTAATGATGAAGTGCAGAAAATCTCAGATTCAAAACTGGAAAACACTTTCCTGATTACTCTATCCAACCCCTTCACTTTACAGATAAGCAAATTGAGTCTAAGGGAAAAGTAGGAAGAAGTTTGCCCAAGGTCACCCACCACTTCCTAGCAATGGAGTCTGAACCGGACCCCTCTTCTTTCTCCGTCTGCTGTTCTGCCCGTGTACCTCGCTAACTCCACGAGGAAAGGGGATCGGAAACATGGGCTCTAATGTCACACTGTCAGTAACAGGGTGAGTCATAAAGCATCCAGAGACACCTCTCTGTACAGTGTGCAGAATTTCAAGTTGTCTGCTGTGTATAATGTGTCCATTTAGCCAGAGTTTCTAGTATTAATTACCTCTGTGAGATACAATATGGCATCATGCAGCTTTGGAATCCGTACCCTTCATTAACCGTTTCCCCATTAACCTTGACTGGAATCACATTCCCACTCTAACCGGTAAGATGTGTTCTATTTGTAAGCACTCCCATTTTCTCTTTGAAACCATTCTCATATTCTTATTTCATTATAAATTGTCTTACTTGCAATAAAGTGCCATTGAACGTATTTACTATTTGCTGCTTAATTTTGTCCTCTTGGAAGGAGACCGATGTCAGCTCCAACAGTAGTTAATATACCTTTGAGCACACACTGTGACCTTTCTCCTGCTCATGCCTGACTTCATTCTCAGATCTCATTAAACAGCAGAAATTATCTTCAGAAAGAGCAAAACCACAAATGTGCAGGTTTTGTGCTCAGCTATAGAGAAGAATTTGATTTAAGCGGCCTCATAATGGCATGCACATAGAAAACAAAAGAGAGGAGGAAACTTCCAGCTAAAATGGCCTGCTCTCTCTACCAGCTGCACAGAATTACATGCACTTACCTGGAAATGAAGAGGATTTGAATGATTTTGTGTACCTGACTGTCCAACAATGTGTGTTACAGTATGAGAAGTCCCCTATCGATACAAAAGCTTATTAGTGGGTGGTTTGAGGTAGGAATGAGCCTTTCGGAATAAGCAACCATAAGGGAGTCAGGAAGAGGAAAGTAATTTTTTTTTTTTAAATGAGTAGAAGAAGAAGGTTACGGGTTGGAAAAGAATGAGGAACTGAATCAGCTCTCAAGAAAATCAGATCCAGGTAAGACATTTCAGAGGCCCTGAGTTTGTGGTTCCCAAGCATCAGCAATAGGGAAAGGTAACTCTAAGAGCAAATAATAAAAACCTAAGATAGAGATGGGTTGGGAGAGGAGGTAGGCTGAAGAGAAGCTTACCTAGAGGCAACCTTGCCCCTCGACATCGACCCCATGCTAAGAGGAAAGGGCAGGGCCAGAAAGTTGGCCCAGTGTAACTAAAACACCCAAGTTCTTCCAAACCCTACCAACCTCCCAGTTTTTACCTCTGACTCACTGAATTTTCTCCACCATGAACCCTGCTACCATTTTTAGTGACTTCAACATAGGTGATTCTTCCAAGCCTCTGCCCTCTCAGTTCCTTGCTCTGGCTGCTAAGGATCCTTTTCCCCTATCCACCTCAGCAAGCACTCCCATGTTCATACCCTAAACTACTGATTCTCAACCCTGGCCATAAACCTGAATTATTTGAGACAATTTTCAAAATTATAATTCCCAGGTCCCATGCCAGACCAATTACAGTCAGAATCTCTGGAGGTGAAGCCAGTCATCAGTATTTATACAAACTCACTAGGCAATTTTGATTAAACGCCAGGTCTAAGAATCGATGACCTGGATATTGTTACTATTATCAACAACTGCATCAATCACAAATTTTCTATTTTACACCCTCTACTCTCTGAGCATAGTCCCCAATTTCTCACTCACTCATTCTAGTACCCCAACCACCCCCCATGCCTTGACTCCATAAGGGATTTTCCAATAACAGATCCTTCCACTTTTTCAGTCTACCTTCCTTGCTCATGCCCTCATTTCTCTCTTTCCTAAGCTTAGAGTCCTCTTTCTATGGTTACCTCTTCCTTTCATATACCCACAAATACCACGTTCATTTCTCCTCTGTTAGGCTTGCCTGACCATACCCTAAACCAGGTTTGTATCAGTCAAGGAATTTACCGATAAAGTGATGAAACAAAGAGAAAGCAAATGAAGAGAATTTCATAAAGGGACTATTTTCAAATGAGTCAGCAGATGAAGGTAAAATAATACAGAACAGGGACGCACCCAAGACTTCTACCTGGGCCAAGTGGCCATTCTTCTGTTCAAATCTGGTTAAACGCATGGACTGTGTCACACACCCAGTGTTCCATCCAAAACCAAGGACTGCAAGGGGGAGCAGTTATCAGCTCTAGACTTGAAGGAATGAGAGGAGGGGTGGTTTCTGGGACCTAAAGAAGAGTCACAGCTATGACACAGTAGCCCCATAAGAGCTGAGACCTTTAGACAGATGTAGCCATGCCAACTGGGAGCCATTTCAGAGGGAGTGGGGAGGTAATAAAAGTACTTCACTGCCTCCTGCCTTCTAATCTC
Source organism: Mustela nigripes (assembly GCF_022355385.1). NCBI lineage: Eukaryota > Metazoa > Chordata > Mammalia > Carnivora > Mustelidae > Mustela > Mustela nigripes. The sequence continues at coordinate 55,194,945 of NC_081563.1, read as the reverse complement.
CTGCCTGTGCCTGCCATTGGCCAAACTCAATCCAGAGGCCAAGGAATCCACTGAGTCATTCATAAATGGCAGTACTCCCAGAGTACTGGCTGGGTAAAGAAGAATGAAGAATAGGTCCAAACAAGCAATTGGAGATTTGCATGTCTCTAAGAAAAACAAATACTAATAACGGCAGTATCAGTTATTACCATTATACCAGTGGCTGCCAGGTTTCCCTTCTATACACTTCACCTCCCAGCCTTGGCCGTTTGTGTCTGTGATGGAAACAGGTTTGCCGAACTCCAACTAGTAGCATGGTGATTCCTACTTCATTAAACACTCTAGCGGAATCTGCTTGTTGGACCCCAATACTCACTTTTCCATTATTTTTCAAAATAATAGATCTAACTATTATATCTGGGCACATGACATAGAACAAAGACTGCATTTTCAGTCTTTCTCCCTTGCAGCTGTGCATGGCCATGTAACCAAATTCTAGACAAGAGAATGTAAATGGAGGTGATGCATTCACTTCCAGACTGAGATCTTAAGTGATAAGCACCACCCCCTTCCGTCTTGCCTCCATCCACTTCCATGGATCATGGATGTAGAGGATCCATTTAGGATCATTCATAGGACAACACCCTAAAGATGGAGGGGAAAAAAAAGAGTTAAGTCTTTAGAAAACCTTGTGAAACACAGGTCCAAATCTCAGTCCCGCAATCAGTCATGTGGGTGGAGGAATACAGTTCCATGGCAATGCCTGGGAACTATGACCCTCTAGCATTCAAAATACAAGCCTCACTTCTTACCTTAAGGGGAGGAGACCCTGGGAAAGGCAGCTGCAGACAAATGTGCAACCCTAGCTCCTCCCAGTTCTACCTCTACATGTGGCACAGGCAACACAGGGGATATCTACTTCCTGAGCCAATAGTCATGGCCAGGCCACACTCAGGAAAGGCCTTGGAATATGCTAAGCTCTGGTGAGGGAGACTTCTACAAGTGGCAGCTGAAACAAACTAGGTCTTTTTTTCCAACTATGTACATGCACTATCCTGGCTGCAGGACGGCCGTATCACTTCCCCACACTTCACACAGCCACCCACTTGCATCTCCAGTCCCAGGCCCCACTCCTCCCTCACACGCTATCCAATATTGCCTCCAGAAAAGAGTTGTTTCAGAGAGTAGTTGACCAGGGAAATACATTTCAAAGTAATTATACTATACCCTATAAAAATACAACTAAAAAAAATCTTTGTAGCAATCTTTGATAATTTCCTTTATATACCAAGTGGTTTTCTTAGGACCATTCATTTCTTCACTTGAAATCTCAAACAGATGCAATGCCCCAGAAGGGGTGTAAGTATGTACCCAGACACTCAGTCATTCTGTTAAAAAGGTAAAAAGAAAGCTCTCAGGATGAACACAGAGACTGATGATCAACCACCCTCTATTGCCCTGACTCACTCCTCCCTGAACCCTACTCACGTCCACCTTGGAAGATCAGAGGGTCTTAAGAGCAATAAGAAATCTTGCTAGTTTTTCTTGCAGCAAGTTACCCTTAATATAAATGAAATTTCATGTGGAATCCTAATGTTTAAGATAAATAAAAGCAGAAATATAATTTAATATATTATATTTAATATATTATATTATATTAATATATTATATTATATAACTTAATATATTCACCAGAATGTATTTGTATATTTTTATCTATCTATCTATTTATTTATTTATTTCATGAGTTTAAATATGCCACAAATATGTAATATAAAGTATATTGCTGACCACTCTGAGACTGATTTGGTGAATATAAAAATTTGGAATAATCGCAATCATATATTATCCTCAGCATCCAATTTATTATTTCATTTTGGCTTATTTGCACAATATTTAGAAAATACTGATTCATCTGGCTAAATAATTGCAAGAGGCAATAGTTTTTGCATTATTTTGTTTTAAAACAACTTGCCTTACAGCTTGAGTTTCTTTTCAACTAAATTCATCCAGAAGCTTGCAAGAAAAGTAGTAGAAAATATTTGTTTCAAAGTTGAATTGTTAGTACCACCTAATAAATTCTTGCATTTCTAATCATAAAGTCAAAAAGGATGCATTCATTCTGGCTCCAAAGTGATGGTTTCAAGATGTGAGAGAGTCAATTGTGGGTAGGCAGGCAAGTCTTATGCCATGAGAAGAACAAATGCAAATCAGCTTGATGTGGCACTTAACTGAGCAGGTGCAAATGCACTGTGTTCACAAACACACTTGTGCAATTTTCTATCAGTGGAGATGTGGAGCAATTATGTCAGAATTTAAGAGAGACAGACAGACAAACAGATCAGTGCAGAATATCAATATCTCTCATCAAATATGTACGTCCAGATGGTAGGATTTTATTCTAATGTTCACTCCAAATAAGTTAACCTAGCATCACATTTTAACATGCTGGTGTTTTTAGATATGTTAAAATGTGAAATAAAACACGTCTGAATGTGTGTTATTTTTATTGCAGTGTTTTAAAATAGTTAAAATGCATTCTACAAGGGAAAGTCAAATGAAAAGTTTGCAGAACTACCAAAATCCATCTGTGGAGCCCTCTAGGCTTCCATGGAACCAAGTCTGAAAACTATTCATGAGGTGCACATAAGATCCTAAGTCCAAAGAGGCTGAACTTAGTCAAAGTGTGGTCAGGGTTGGTTTCTTCCGAGGACTCTCTCTGACTTGCAGAAGGCTGCATTTTCCCTTTGTTCTCATATGATGTTTCTTCTTTGTGTGTCTATATCCCAATCTATTCTGCTTATAAAAACACCAATTATGTTGGGTTAGGGCCCACCCATACGACCACATCTTACTTTAATTACCTCTTTCAAGGCCCTATCTCTGAATATAGTCACATTCTGAGGTGCTGGGATTTAGGTCTTCAATATATGAATTTGGGGTGTACAATTCAGCCTATAATGGCCAGTTGGATTGTCAAGTTCCCTTAAGGGGATCAGAATATGAGAACCAAGATGTCAGCACCTACCAGGCATATGATTTCTCAGTACTCCTGCACCCCACTCTGGCATGATCTTGGGCACTCCCAAGGAAAGGCTGGAACTACATCCAAACACCTCCTTACTTTATATTTATGTGTAGATTAGAAGTGTGGAATCATCAAAAGGACACATAGAGGGGCACCTGGGTGGCTCAGTGGTTTAAGCCTCTGCCTTCGGCTCGGGTCATGATCTCAGGGTCCTGGGATCAAGCCCCACATCGGGCTCTCTGCTCAGCGGGGAGCCTGCTTCCCCCTCTCTCTCTGCCTGCCTCTCTGCCTACTTGTGATCTCTCTCTGTCGATCAAATAAATAAATAAATAAATATCTTAAAAAAAAAAAAGGACACATAGATTTGAAAAGATGAGGATATATTTTGGTACTTTCACTTTTCTAATTAGCACTCTAGATTTAATATGAAAACTAAACAAAACACACAAAAAAACCTACTTAACAAAAAATACTGGAACACTACATCAAAAAATAATGATGTATTGTATGGTGATTATCATAACAATAAAAAAAACAGTTAAAGATTAAGGAGGGTGGGTTTTGGAAGTTTCTAAACACCTAGAATCCTCACAGATTGGATAATTCATATAAACTTTGGAATCTATAGAAATTTAGGCTTTTGATACCAGCTTTGATGAATAAAACCTAATTTCATTATTAAACAAAGAACTCTTATAAGTGAATAAAAAGAACAAAAGATCCCCTTATCAAAATAGGCAGAAGGCAATAGCAGGTAAATAGGTAAAAAGGAGTATGAATGGCTGATTTGTACATAAGTGGTATTCAGTATATTTATTTATGAAATTCACATAAGATTAAAATAAGATAGAGGTGCCTGGGTGGCTCAGTGGGTTAAGCATCTGCCTTCAGCTCAAGCCATGATCCCATGGTCCTGGGATCAAGCCCCATATCAGCTGAGCAGGGAGCCTGCTTCTGCTTCTCTCTCTCCCTCTGCCTCTCCCTGTTTATGCTCTCACTCTCTCTTTCACTCTCTCTCTCTCTCCAATAAATAAAATATTTTTAGAAATTTTTTTAAAAATCAAATTTAAACTTAAAAATGATTAAAATAAGATATTGTTTTCTCCTCATCACTGACAAAAAAATTAAAATATTTAATAATATGCATTGTTAGAAAAGATATGAGATAGCACATACTATTGATCTAAATTCAGTAGGGAAATTTTACAGCATTTTTCATCTAGAATCAGCAGAAAACCTTCTAACATTTTCCTTACTAGATAAAGGAAAGTTTTGTGTCAACCTGTTGAGATGAGTCTGGCCAGGGCTCCAGAATCATCTGTTGTTCAAAACCCATTTCCCCTCACAAATTAGGGCTTGCTAGTTGACCATAAGAGAGAATTTTTGAGTTGAAGTGTATTTATTTATAACAGACTTACTCCAAACTTTTAGATGTTTTTAATGCCAAGTCAGTCAATAAAAAGAATTTTGGCTGTCCTACAGTCATCTATAACCAAGTCTGTCATTTTTTCCTTTCATATTCCACCAGGACAAACTCTGCTCCAATGCCTGACTCACAAGAGCCCGTTTTATACCATGCTACAGCCTCTACCAGTACAGCTACGGCTCACTACCCCCTCTACCTTAGGCTGCATCTCCCTAATCCACTGTTTGCAACAGGCTATTCTTGCTTAAGAAGCTTCAATGACTCCCCATGAACTACTCCATCTTTTTCAGACCTCTCAAGGGCCTCAGTAATATGGACTCTCCAAACATTATTTCCTATTATTTCTCTCAATACATCTTCCAATCTAATTAGTCAGATCTCCCTTTCATCTAAAACCCACGCTCATCTCCATCTCTATGCCTTTGATCCTACAATTTCTCCCACCTGTAATTCCCTCCCTCCTACCTTCCCAAACATTACTTGTCTTTGGATACTAATTCTAAAAAGGAATTACTTGAGTTCTACTGAGTATTATTGAGTGTTTTCATGGTCCATGATTTTCCATGGCAAATATCACAAACCTCTCCATTCAATCAAATATTCACTGAATTGGTTTCTCACTGGACACCTGTGACATACCTTCTGACAGATACTTGTGATACAGAAATGGACTCGATGCCACCCCTGCCAGATGGAGGACTGGAAGAAAGGCACCACAGGCAGAAGGAAGAGCATGAGCAAACACATGGGGCCATGGGTGTGGCTTAGGCAGAAAACAACATCTGATAAAGATTCCAGATGGAGTGGGTCAAATGGGAGATGAACATTCTCACATTTACTCAGTACATGTTCCTCATGTTGCTACAACAGCAATATTGACATATGCCATTAAAAGGACTTATGCTTTAATTAAAATGTGAACTCCTAGAATTAGACTCTGAGAGGCCTCCCCCTGTACCATCTTTCTCTGGTTTCAGTTTGGTTGGGTATTCAGATTTCCTTCAATAATTAATATGGCCTCAAGATTTAATTAACAATAACAACAATCAAAATCTCAGGAGCTATTCGTAAGAGGGTAAGGCTCAAACAAGGTAGGACGGATCATGGGCTGGGACTTAGGGGAGGGAGGTGGACAGAGGCAACAGTGATCAGTGCTTCAGGTGAGCTATGTCCCCACTTGCGAAAGGGGCTAGCCCAGTGTGGGGTAGGAGGTTTTATACCACTGTAGTGCCTTCCTGAAGGGGGTTTTAAAGAATTACACAGGTACTGTTGACTGGGCAACTTGTCAATTCCTTTGCTCTTGCCCTGAATCAGGCCCTGAAAAGGCTGCTACAAACTGCTATGGGCTCTGGCCCAGGACTTAAATGATACAGTAAGGGATAAAATTGTAAAGTGTAACTAGGTCCTGTCCACTCCAGTCAGCTGAGTGACTGGGTGTGATTCATATTTCTACATACATCTGCTTCCTCCAGTGCCAAAACCTGAAAATTCCAACCTGTTTTCCCAAAACCTCGGACCGTAATGCCCCAAATATGACAGCTTATAAAGTAATCATCTTGCTTTTTTTTTTTTTAATTCTGTTTTGCCTTTAAATTTAGGTTCTATGACTTCAAAAATACCAGTTCCATCTTGTTCCCTTTTAGCAGGTCCTGATAATCTTTTTCTGCCTTAGCTGGTAAAAATCACATTTTCAGGGTCACTGAAAGGCTCAGTAGTATCCTTCAACCACATAATTCACAGAAACGTCTGCCAAGCAGCTCAATTTTTCTACAACCCAAACAAACTCAAATTTACATGCAGGAGAGCATTAAACTACTAAAGAAAACATTCTCTCTACACCAAGATTTTCAGTTGTTTTCTAAGGCCATGCATTCACGGTGATCTGTGAATCTAGAATGTTCCCTCACCTTTGGTTGGAGAGCTTCTCCTCAGTAGCACACCATAAAAATGTTTCTCATTGGGGTCAATAAAAGCATCTTTTCCACTATGACACAACCCTCTGATATTGGAAATATTTAAACTTCGGTAACAACAAAAGTTTTTCCAACTTCATATTTCCTTTTTCCTATTCTTGTTGCTGGCAGCAAAAACAAAACAAAACAAGGCAAAACAAAACAAAATCCTGCAGAAGTATTTGACCATAGTTGTCTTCAACCTGAAAGCTTTCTGCCAGGGACTTGTGTGTTCCCATTGTCACTACCTTTCTCCTGACTGCTGTCTGGCTTTGGAAAGGCCAGAGTCTCAGAATTGGTAGTGACAAAAAAGAAGATAGAGAAGTTGCAGAGTGTCAACAGGGCCTGAGCTCTCAGCAGCTGCTGTTTGACTGGCCTTGAGTGGAGTGACAGATATGGAACACAATCAAACCTTACCCCATTTCGATTTTTAGAGAAACTCTTTGGATAAGCAGAAGCCTCCCAAATAATTAAATTAAACAGCAGGTTGGAGACAAGCTGGAACAGGAATGTGGCCTTGCCATATTAGAGCATATTTATGCCCAAGGAGGGAAAACAGCTGAGAGAACATAAATTCAGAAATCCATGAGCCCTGGGAATTAGTCTCACCGACCTCTCTCTTTTCATTGTCTTTGAATCACTAGCAGCTGCAACCTGCAAGACTTACCTTAAAACTACACCTAATCCAGCACCCCTGAAATCTGGGGCTCAGAGTTTACTCTTGGAAGAACCAGAGACCTTTAGACAGCTCAAGTAAAATAGATGATGGCTGCTGTATAGCTCAGTGTGGCAGCTGAGTACCTTGCTCTGAACTGTATTAGAGCGTTCATCACATCAGTGTAATTAATACCTATATCTCTCTCCCACTTGACCGTGAGCTCCCCAAGGACAGGAATCATTTCTCACTCATCTCTATCCATGGTGTCTAGCTCTGTTCCTGGCACAAAGCAGACTCCCTACAAAGGTTTGCTAGTGGATGGATAGATTGGATGGATGGACGGATGGATGGATAGATGGATGGTTGGTTGAGGAACTGATTCTGGACTTAGAAAAATAAAGACCTAAAACAAACACACAAGAACAAGAGAAAAAACACACACACTCACACACACAAAACCTCAGTATCCCAATCTTAGCTTGTAAATGGAAATCTTTGCATTATATAAAAACTAAAATCTGTATTAAAGGACATTTTCTTGGATAGTTTTTTCCTACCCTATCCAAATAATCTCACTCCAAAACTTTCCCCTTTGTCTTCGCAAGAAAATTACTTTGATAAATTCTCCAACATGTTCCAAATATTTCCAAACAAGATTTTGGGTAACCAGTTTTTGCTAGAAAGGCAGAAACCATTTTCTGCTACAGTGTCATTATAGCCAGCAAATATGACCCCACTTTAGTAAGAAGGAGGCAGCCAAGGGAACAGGGTAGGAGAGGGGCAGTCTTGGAGGTTTAACTTGTTAGTCTCTTTTCCACTTACCATTATATCATCCTGGGCATGATGACTTAAGAGAGTTCCTACCTGGAAGGTGAGACCCCCAGGCTTTACCAACCTCCATCCCCCACTACCAGTAATTTATAGCATCCACTCTTTACCCCACGAGAATAAAGCAGCAGGAAAATCCAAGCATCTTTTAAAATCATATAAAAAAAAAATCATGGGAATGCTGCTTTAGACCAAGGATAATGATTGAACCTAAAGTAGAGTCAGAAGTTATTGCTGGTTACAACTACTAGTTTAATCCCTTATGGACATTTTTTTCCATAGCCCCTCTTCCTTCCTAAGTCTCTACCTCTTCCCTTTAGCCCTTATACTTCATTCCTTCCTCTATGACCTATACTTTTGCCCTGCCATTGGAACCTATGGTCCCTATAGACCTTATTTAACCCTGCTAATGGCCCAGAAAAGTAAAGAGAGTTCTGACCTCTGGTCTAGACATATAAACATTCATTGCTATTTATTTCCACAGTCACTCTTGTAAAGGGTTTCTCACATTTCATTCTGGTCAGATGTATTCCATGAATCCCAAGAAACCCAGAGATGTAAGCCCAGATGGGCCAAAATATCAACCACAGCTCCCCAAACCTTCCCAAAGCCTACCTTCATCACCTCCCAACCCTCACTCAGGGACCCTAAGGTACCATAATTTAGAGGGAAAATGTGGTTCCTATTAGAGAGAACTGTTGTCTCATGTTTTGGAAAGTTGCTTTCCTTCCCCTTTTCTCCCAACTTCAAATTAAATCTGCACTTTTGTGAAGGAAACTAAATGAAGGCCCTTCCCCCGTGAGGGGAGGAGAAGCAAGCGATGGCTTTATTATCCTGCATATGAGCTCACACTTCATCTGCACCGCCTCACAGCTAATGGGAAGGGGACAATGGAGACATGAGGTCTAATTGTGTTTTACTGGAAACACATCTGTGCAAATTCCAAGCTGGGAACATGTCTCCCATCTCCCCTACCAGGAAAATGGAAAAGGAACTCCCAGGGGCCTCATTTAAATTTTATGGATATCTTAGAAAATTATGGACCTTTTGGTAAGTAAAGTGTAGGAAATGGAATCTGAAGAGACAGCCTGGACTAATAGGAGACTGTTATTTTTATGATTTCTAAGTCTTATCTACCTAAATTTCAAATGAGTAAGTTTCCATTATTATATCAAAGGTGACAGCCTCTCCCACAAGCTCCTGCCTCAGGCCATTTTGTGCTTCCTCTTTGGAGTCTGATTTGTAATCAAACAACCAATAATATAGGCAGATAGAAGGAAATTTTTGAAGTAAAGGGATAGCAGGATATCTTGACCTTTTCAGCAACAAACTAAATTTACATGTTAACTAGGCAGGAAACCTCTCCCAACCACTCCATGAAATCAGACCCCTACTGCACCAACGCCAGTTCAACACCATTCAGCATTTAATTGTTCTCTAAGTACTTGGAATCTGAGCATCTTGTCTTCCAAAATCCCTTAGAACAGAGACCATGTTTACATTTCTAGCAGAGAGCTTGTGGGACCCAGCGTAAGGTCAATGCATGTCTACTGATTGATGGCAAAAGGTGTCTCTTTTGACTTCTTTAGGTAAAACAAGATTGGCCAGAAATGATCAAAGCAATACATCTTGTACTCATGATAAAATTCCAGTGCCCAAATTAAATAAGAAGTTTAAAGAGAAAGCTCATATTGGAATACCACAAGAGAATTTGACCATAAGGAAAGTAGGTTTTTGAATAGATCATATAGCCCCTTTGGGCTCTTATAGTTTTGTGTTTACTTTAGACATTTGAGAATTTAATATTGTTCAGAGCTGTCACTTATTTCAGTTATGTTTCACTGGATTATAACTTGATCTCCAATTAGAGCCATACCTTAGAGTAAACACATTTGGGATGGTTTGGGAATAGGACCAAAAATGCTGTAATTATATGCAAACAAAGCTGAAAAATAACCAAAGGAGCTTTAAGTCACAGGCCTTCTGATTGAGCTTCAAATGTCAGGGATAAGTTAAAATATGGTGGGGGATTTAGACCCCAAGAGACCATAGGTGGTAGCATACAATGGGCATACAATGGGCTTTACAATATAAGAACTAATACCTTGCAGGAGATCAAGAAGAAACCAAGCTGGGATCAGAAAGTTAATGATTGGTGACGGTCACAGCAAGCCAAGGGTCTGAAACTGGGAGAGCAGAAAGATAATTGTATCAGTTGCTAGGGCTGATGTAGCAAAGCATAAGGAACTGAGTGGCTTAAAGGACAGAAGTACCACATTCTGGGGCCCCTGGGTGGCTCAGTCGTTAACCGTCTGCCTTCGGCTCGGGTCAAGATCCTGGGGTTCTGGGATCGCGCCCCATGTCGGGCTCCCTGCTCAGCGGGGAGCCTGCTTCTCCCTCTCCAGCTCCCCCTGCTTGTGCTCCCTCTCTCTCCCTATCTCTTTCTGTCAAATAAATAAATAAAAATCTTAAAAAAAAAAAAAGAAGAAGAAGTAGTACTACATTCTGAGGTTCTAGGATTAGGACTACAATGTGTCTTTTTTGAAGGTGGGGAGGTAGATAGGGAGGGACACAATTCAACCCATAGACGACAGGACATAAAAAGCAAGAATCAGTGGGGACACCTGGATGACTCAGTCAGTTAAGCTTAACTCAGTCAGTTAAGCAACTGACTCTTGATTTCAGCTCAGGTCTTGATCCCAGGGTCATGAGTTCAAGCCCCACATGGGGCTCTAGGCTCTACTTTAAAAAAATAAAATAAAATAAAAGCAAGGATCAGTGGTCAGGAGGTCACCAGCCTGGAGTCCAAGGATTCCTCTATTAGAAAAAAAAAAATCAGAAGCAGTAGAAATTAAAGCCATGGTCTGGAACTATGCAAGCATTCCTTAAATGTTTTTCCTGTCTTCAGTCTCTCCCTCCTTCCATCCACCTTCAATAATGCTGCCAGATTTCTTACTGTACATAGAGATGGTCATGGCCACTCCTACACTCAGGACCACCTATAGCTACCCACTGTTGCTGTTAAAGTGTAGAATGTGAGGCTATTTGATGAGCCAACTGTTCTCATTTTGCACATTAGGAAGCTCAGCCCAAAGAGAACGAAAGACTTGGCCAGTCTCTCATTTACCAAAGCAGGTGTCCCTCAGATCCAAACCCCTGCCTCTTGTCTGCCCTGCTCCTTGGGTCCTAATTAAAAGAAACCTCTAACCCAGATTGGTCAGACTCATTCACCAGAACTAAGTGCTCACAGGGCAGAGCAAGTCTCCCCCCGCCTCAGTCCAGAATCATTCTCTAGAATGCGCCTGGGAAGGACAGAACAAATAAAGCTGCCGCAATTAGAAACTATCCTCCTGGCCTCCGGAAGAACTGTAACTTGGTAGCTACATTTCCCTCTGGGCAACTGCCTCCATGGGGGCTTCCCAGGCTGGACACGTGCAAGTGGTCCAGGGTGGGCAGAAGGCAGAGATGACACTGATGCAGTCAGCCACATCAACAGTACATCCCTGTGGGTCCCTAAGTGCAAATTCTCACCAAGAGAGTCACTGTCCTTGGCATGGGGTGAAATAGCATCCATGTGGCCTTAAGAACTGAGTCCAAGGCTGTCCCTATATATGTTTCTGTCATGGTCTCCCAGAGTTCCTACCTCAGTGTCCTGCACACAGCGGTGGGGGCAGGGGTGGAGGGTAAGGAAAAGATCTCTATACAGTGCTCATTGGTTTTCTTTCTTTGGCCCCCTGACCGCCTCTCTCCCCCTTACTTTCCTCCTCTGCCATTGCTTCAAGCCTGCTATATTTGTTGAATCAAAAATCAGGACATGTGGTCTGGTAGGCACTGTTTCTGATGAGTTAATTCATTTCTACCAAAAATCTCATTCAGGTAGAAGCTTTAATCACACTTAATCACACAATTAAATGGTTTGGCCTCACTGAAGAGAGGACAGAAAACAAATCAGGACCTGAGCAGTAAATCAGGTTTTAAGGATGGATGCCATTTGCTTATATGTACAAGATAGTCTGAACCCAAAATACAGCCTTAAAATGTAGACAGTGCACTGACAGGACAGGCAAAGAATGCACTTGTAGGGCAGCTGCCAGTAGCCACCCTGCTTTAGGGTCAAATCCAGCCAAGGGTCAATAAATGCATTGTTTTCAATTCACCTGCCCCATGAAGGCAAAGGCATCCTGGAAGGCAAAGACAACTCAGTTCTGCTGGTTACACTCCGGTGCAGTCCCCATTTAGAGACCAATAATTAGGCTGGCTAAATCTTTTAATCTCGAAATTGGAAAACATGACTTCACGTGGTTCTGTAAATGTTAATGACCAATAAAACCAGCTGTAGCATCACATTTGGTTCAGTTTATTAATGTGCTATTTTAGATGAGCTGAAGTAAAGAGAGATTCCATTATCCAACTTGAGAAGGCCTCCCCTGTGTGCACCCATTTATGCAAGGTTTTTACTCTATCAGAAACCCAGATCCTCAATTTGTCCTTTTCTTTTTAGGATTTAGTTTTGTTGCTGTTGTTGTTTGGTTTCGGAAGAAGCAATTAGGCCAGATAAGCTGTCCTGAGGGGCCAAGAAACCTGTAACGCATCTCAACTCCCACAATTATTGATTCTCAGAACTCAGACATTTGTCTCTACTTCCTGCTCAAAGGTCTACATTTTTCAGTCATGAAGATCAGTTAGGTACTGATGTGCTTGAGTCACAACAAACATGAACAACTATCCCACTAACAGACATCCAGGTACTGTCCATTGAAAAAAACCCAAACAATGATTGCCTCAGCAAATTCTTTTTTTTTTAAAAAAGATTTTATTTATTTATATGACAGAGAGAGATCACAAGTAGGCAGAGAGGCAGGCAGAGAGAGAGAGAGGCGGAAGCAGGCTCCCTGCCAAGCAGAGAGCCCGATGCGGGACTCGATCCCAGGACCCTGAGATCATGACCTGAGCCGAAGGCAGCGGCTTAACCCACTGAGCCACCCAGGTGCCCCGCCTCAGCAAATTCTTATGAAGTATTTAATCTGTCAGGGACAGGACACATAGCAATTCAATTACATAAGAATAAGACATTCATCCTCTCATCTAGCAAATATTTAAAGGCCTACTGTGTGTCATGCATTCTCCAGATGCTAAAGATACAGAGCAATACAAGCCAGGCCCCCCTCTGCCCCCATCAGCTTATTCCGAGTCAGTGAGATAGACCACAGGAAAACATAAATATTTAATAGAATGTTAGGTAGTAGTAGGTGCCATGGAAAACATAACAAAGCCAGGTGAGACAGTAGACAATGATGGGATTGCTACTACAGAGAGAGAAGTTGAGAACTGGGCTGTATAAAATTACTGAGTAAGGTAGGTTCTTGCAGAGGGAAAAAGTGCAAGAGGCAAAGAAGAGAGGGGAAGGTTGTTCCAAGCAACAGTCATGGCCATATTGATTAGGCCCTTGTAGGCCATTAAAGAGTTTGGAAGAGGAGAATTTTATGATCTGATTTACACTGTAAAAGGATTACCTAACTGCTGGGTGCAGAAAACATTACAGGGATTCAGAAGGGGGTGGGGAAGGGCCAGGAAGAGAAGTAAGACCAGTTAGGAAGCCACTGCAGTAATCTCTAGGTGAGACATGTGAAGGTGGCTTAGCTGAGGTGGGAAGTGACAGAGGAGGTCATAAATGGCTACAGTCAAGCTGCCTTCCGTGGCAGCCCCAGTGAGATTTGCTGACGGATTTGAAATGCGGATAAAAATCAGAGACGAGGATGATTCAAGGTTTAGCAATGATGTAGGGTCTTTTAGTTTACAAGACACTTTCACATATATTATTTCATTTATGATTCACTTGGAGACCTTGCTTCTCCGACAGTGACAAGGACACAAGCATCATTGCATGTGCATTGGATTACCTGGGAGCCCATTAGAAACACAAGATCTCAAGCCCACTCTGATCCCAGGAAATCCATATGCATGTTGTAGTTTGAAAAGCACTGATCTGAGTGTCAGAAATAATGATGATTATGATGAAGTTGGTGATAATGATGATAAGAGAACAATCTCCTAGAGGTTAATTTGCCAAGGCCACACGGTCAGAATTCAGGATTCTGAAGGCAAATCCTGTGCTCTTTACACCACTTCATATTTCTGAGATATAATTCCTTCCCTTGGGGAGCTTACAGACTATCGGGGAACCCTAACCCATTCCATGTAACAATTATCATTTGACACATCACAGTTTCACTGGAGGTCACAAACTACAGATCACAGGACAGCCTTCAGCAAGCAGGCCAAATTCATCTTGGTCACAAACGTGAGTAGAATTTAGATAAGGAAAAGAGCAGAGCGAGGGAGGGGTGTGTGTGTGTGTGTGTGTGTATGTGTGTGTGTGTCTGTTGGTGTAAGAAGGGGGAAGTCACTGTGAAGAGAAAAGCCACATGAACAAAGCCCAGAGCTACCCTTGACACTGATAAATCACCCTCCCCATCACATTCTGCCTACCAGACATATTGATCCTGAACTAATCAAGTAGAAAGAGTCATTGGGGAAAAAAATAACAGGCTTAAAAAAATAAATCCCCCTCACACGATTACTGCTCCAGGAAGAATGAGCTGCACCCAGTTGATGGTGAACTTGCCAAAGGGCGAGGTGGGCCCACAGGATGGGGAGGAGGGGTTGCGGATGGGGGAGGGCAAGCCCCCAACAGGGAGAACCTGGCACCTGCCGCTGTTTGGTTTTAACCTGCATCTACTGCGCCGGCTCCAGTGTAACATCTGGGCTCAGTGCAGGCCTGATTTAATAATGTGTTGGGAGCTGGCATTTACTGCAATCCCGCAGCAGCAGTAAATAGTGGCAGGGAAGATGTGTACCAGACCTAATTTGCCCCCTTTTTCTACTTAGAAAGGCACATTAATATTTAATAGAAGAAAAATAATTCATGCAGATTTGAAAGCAAAATCCATGAAAAGGCACATTAAAAAAGCTGGGGGGAAATGGGTCTGTTTCAGGAATGCTTGATTTTTTCCCCCTAAATGAACTAAAAGCTCATGATTTATGCACATGGAGGCAACGTAGGCAAATTTTACCCACCTGCCTCCTCCTATATTTTGGTACCGTGGCTAGAAACATCCTCCAGCTTTTCACCCAGGCCCAGTATATTTCTGCCTTCCCAGCCGGGTGCTGGGAATTCGAAGCAGCACCTGATGCTCAGTGTCGGGCTGGTGGTTGGGAAGGGTCTCTCATTCTTTCTGTGTCGTAAACACCCTTTACAACGCTGGGGTCTGGGCTTGGGATCCCCATCTGTGAACCAAAGAGTAGGCATAGGAAGCAGCATGCTTAAGGTCCTTTAAGAAAGGACAGTATGTGGCAATACTGGTCTGAGTGAGAAACAACAAGCCCCATCCAGAGCAGGCCCTGGGAACAACAGCAAGACACGTCTCAGACCCTTCTTAGCCTCCTTTTGTTAGCTTTGTTTATGGAGATTCCAAGTACTCAGAGCCCTCCTGCTGTGCATGTAACTGTGTGGGCCCCACAGAAGGAAGACCTATGCCTAGGGCTCTCCTATTGTCCCTACACCTTTCAAAACTTACCAATTTTATGTCCTCTCCCTGCAGGAGCCTGCTTTTGGCATCCCAAGCCACAGATGACAGCTAGTCTATCCTGTGGGTTCATCAACTCATTGGTGTCACAGCCAAGGAAGCACATTTGTATTTTACCAAGGGTCCTTCAGAAATCAAGTTTCTTCAAAGACTAGCTCTAAGAATGGGCTTACAGGCTCAGACACATGTACCCCTTACATTATAACACACAGAAGGGCCTGGTTCTGCTTCCTGAAAGCAAATCCTATATATGCTGCAGTCAGTCTACACCAAGGATCCCCATGTCAACCTCTCTCCTGTCACATTAGTCAGTGGGGTGGACTCTGGCTTCTCTGTCACACCAGTGTCACTTCTTTCTGCATCTTAAAAACTACCTTCAAAGAGTGCCTCATACTTCTACAGCTCGGGATTTGATTCCACTTAGCCCGCGACATGTGCCCCCTCACTCAGATAACAAGAGCACAAGCTCATTTTGGAAGCAGACAGGAGGGCTCAGCCTGCACCTTTGAGACAAAGAGCAAATCCCCTGGGCAGAGGGCAACAACCCAGCCCCACGGGCACAGACGGTATAGTGTTCAGTCCTTTTCCAAGCCGCTAGAGGTAATTCCCAAGTCACACCAGCAGGTTTTCATTTAGCCCAATTTTGCCTCATTTCCTCTAAAATCATTACTGCAATGATTTAATGTCCAGGGCTGAGAACAACACATCTTCTCCTTTCTCCCTCTCTTACCATGAGCTGCTCTCCCTTGAGGGTGTAACAGAAACTTCAGCATGGCGGGCCAGAATCATTTAATAAACGTAAAGCAACAGGGCCTTCCTTACAGGGCAAATGTGTGACCACAGTTTTTCCATGTAAATAATGTAATTTTTGTGAGGAAGGGACCTAGGATTTTTTTTTTCTATGAATAGGCCCATTATAGGCCGCACCTGACCGAGAATCGTTTTAGAATTGTTCTTTCCTGAGTTCTCCGCTTAGCAAATATTTCCTAATGCTAAATCACCATAAGCCACATTTTATGTCACTGTGAATTTGCTCAAAATAAGTCCCATCCACTTCCTTGGATTCTACTTGGGAAGGTCCCTCCCCAAAGATCTGGCTGTCAAAGAGCCTTTTTTTGTTGTTGTTTCAAAGCTAGGAAGAAATTGAGCAAAAGGACTTAAGAAAGTAGGGGAGGATTTAGAAAGAGAGGGAAAAATCAGAATCCCTTGGAGTTTGGGCCATGAAGGCAAAGCTTATTTAGAATTTGCTTATTTTCTTAAAACCAACAGGAAAGAAAGAATCGCGCTTACAGAGTGGGCTGTTCTCCAGCTAAAGGCCCAGTGGAACAATTTGCAGGGAGACTAGGTCAGCTCGGCCTGTCTCTGCCTCCAAGAAAAATACTCAGGAGAAAGCTACAACTTCTCTAGGGGGCAATATCCAGGTAACCACGGATGGAAACGGAGTATTAATTATCTCTTCCTGTGTTTTATATTTTCAGATTTAACAGACATTGGAAAGCCAGACATTGATAAAAATGACAGGAAATATTCTTAGTCAATTAAATCGCCACAATGTCAGGACTAACATCTGTTCTATGAACCCTGCAGAAATGTGTGGCATTAATATTTAATAAAAAATGGTCCTGGTTTGGACTCAACAGCCATTTCACACTGTTCTCTCAGGACATTCACTTCAGATCTTATAACCTTACAAAATTTAAATACATATGTCTCTCACCTGAGCCACCCTCCTTAGCATTCAGAGTTACACTCAGAGGAAGCTTTACTTTTACTCTTACTGGACCACACGCCTTCCTGTCCTACGGCATTTCCCAGCAGTATCTGCTCACTGAAGGCAGTTGTCATAGGACTGGCTCCGAACAACATTCCTCTAAACAGAGAGACCTCTTCTGAGAGGACAGCAAGCTTTGAATCCCAGGGCTCAGCCCACCAATTGTTCCTTGTCCCTATGGCACCTGGTGTCCACTTATCTCCCTCTGGGAAGGGCAGGGTATCTCTCAAGCTACCATTTTTTTTTTTTTCTATCTCCAAGCCAATGTGAGGTGGCTCCCAAATGGTTTCAATGTACCTGGGCACCTGTGAGCAACGTGACTTTGCTGCTATTAGGAACCTCCACTGTCATCTTCCCTTCAATATCTATAGTACCTCAAGTGGAAGAAAAATCCACTGGGAAAACTCGGAGCCCTCTCCTTCAGCAGCAGCATCACATCTTCCTTTCCTTCTTTTCTAAGTAGAATTTACATTACTTAGTGACCATGGGGTCAGCCTCATGTTACTCATGGAAGCACCAGGATTTTCAGAAGAAAAACCCCACTTCCCAGAGTGAGTACAAGTATCTCTCCTTTTCCCCAATAGGCCTCTTTGGTGAAATCAGTTCTCTAGAAACCATTATTTCCAACCCCTTCTAATCAGCCATACAGCTCAGAACTCGAGTCCTAAATACAACTCAAGTTTAAAAGAGTGGTCTAAGAATTATCAAGGACATCCTCTTGGAACAAAAACAAAGCTTTTGGGGCACCTGGGTGGCTCAGTGGGTTAAAGCCTCTGCCTTCAGCTCAGGTCATGATCCCAGGGTCCTAGGATTGAGCCCCGCATTGGGCTGCTTGGGATCTCTGTCTGTCAAATGAATAAATAAAATCCTAAAAACAAAAACAAAACAGGGACACCTGGGTGGCTCAGTTGGTTAAGCAGCTGCCTTCAGCTCAGGTCATGATCCCAGCGTCCTGGGATCGAGTCCCACATGGGGCTCCTTGCTCAGCAGGGAGTCTGCTTCTCCCTCTGCCTCTGCCTGCCATTCTGTCTGCCTGTGTTCGCTCTCTCTCCCTCTCTCTCTCTGACAAATAAATTAAAAAAAAAAAAAAAAAAAAAAAAAAAAAGCTTTTATACAAAGCCTGCCTGGGAAGAGAGAAGGAAGGATAAAGTCTCACCTAGTTGGAGGTTGGAGCAGCTGAGGAGATGGAAATGATGCACTACTGGGTTTATATCTTTTAGGAGGAATTGGGGTGGTGGCCTTTGTTTCACTCTCTTCCTCCTGGGTTGTGACCAATTGAGCCAATCTACCAAGAATCTGGAGTATAAGGAGTGTCAAGTCATCAGTTTTATTAATAACCAAACACATGCTCAATCACTCCCAAAGACTGCACTCTCTGATAAAGCTAGATAGGGAGAAACCGCTTAGACTTGAGAGTAGTAGAAGTATTAGTATTAGTAGTATTACAAGTAGAGGCTTCTTTCTCCAACTCCAAGCTTCTCACCTCCTTCTCAAATCTAGTCCTTGAGACTTGTCCATAAGAATATGGAGTCTAGAGAACGTATTCTAACATATGGACCAATAGTAGGTAGAGAGGCCAGAGCAGGGAGAGAATTCAGTACTTGTTTAGTCTGATGAGCACATGGAGACTGGAAGTGCATATGCCTATCTTCTCTGGACATAGGCAGAGGTATCATACTGTATTAACAGGTGATTATAAATGTGGCCACATGATATCAGCCTAACAGCAACCCAGTTAACTACTCCAGCACTTGGAAAGAAGTAAATAGAGTAGGAGAACCCCAAAGTGTTCACACTTACATTCCCCACTTAAAGGAAATGGAGAAAAGGTCTCTATGGGAAATGAAAAGAATGAGAAGGGCTCTACTCTTATTTGATTTAACAAAAGCCAGGTCCAATATTCCTGGGGTTGTATAAGGCTTCATTAGAAGAAGTAAGGAGAACAATCCTGAGAAAGAAGGAACCGATTTCTGTACAATCTAAGAAAGTTCTTGAACCATATCTACCTTATCTGGAAGAGAATGAGAAAGGGAGTTCGATAGAAGTCACATTCTAGAGTGGATCTCCATGCTTCCTTCTGCCAGCCCACCACTAATAAGGAAGCATCTGGCAATAAAGAGAATCACTGGAATCCTTCCTCATCATTAACAGAGTGGTGAGCCCAATTGGGAAGCACAGTGAAAGCCTAAATCCAGCCACATTTAAAGAAGAGTCTGATCATAGAAACAGTATCCAGGAAAATAGAATAAACTCCTTCCTTTCACACTAAAATCAAATAACGGGCTCTGAGATAGTGGATAAAATGTGTTCTGAGTTTATATAGTACATTAGGTTATAACAGACTTTATTAAACTGTACAGATACATGAAAATTAGCCAAATAAATGTCAAGCACAGAAAAGTATTTACTTTTTTACTTGAATTTTGACAAATAACTTTTCAGAGTCATTATTTTAAAATTATATCTTTCTGTAGAGATAGTATGGGATTGTGCTAAGAGCACTTCAAGTATCACTGGACATGGAAATCATTTGAAAGTAGTAAATCCTTTACAGTCTCAGTCTACTCCCTTAGTACACTTTGATGTTGGCCTCCCATCCACTCTTTTGTCTTAACCCATAAAATAGAAAGTATCTAGATTTAATAGGATTTTTTCTCTCTCTCATATTCCAGAACAGCAGCAGAAAATATATCCCAAATTCTCCCAAGAAGTCAAGAGGGCACAGAACTGCCAACATAAGCCCTCGCATCTTTGTTTGTTTGTTTGTTTTATGTTATGTTAGTCACCATACAGTACATCATTAGCTTTTGATGTTGTGCTCCATGATTCATTGTTTGTGTATAACACCATGCAATCCGCGCCCTCCTTAATACCTATCACTGGCTAAGCCATTCCCCAACCCCCTTCCCTTCAAAAACCCACAGTTTGTTTCTCAGAGTCCACAGTCTCTCATGGCTCCTCTCCCGCTCTGATTTCCTCCCGTTCCCTTTTCCCTTCTTGCTCCCAATGTCCTCCATGCTATTTCTTATGCTCCACAAGTAAGTGAAACCATATGATAATTGACTTTCTCTGTTTGGCTTATTTCACTCAGCATAATCTCCTCCAGTTCCATCCATGTTGATGCAAAAGTTGGGCAGTCATCCTTTCTGATGACTGGAGTAATGCTCCATTGTATATACGGACCATATCTTCTTTATCCATTTTCTGTTGAAGGGACTGGCATTTTATGTCTGTCATCATTTTTGTAGTGGATGAATTTCTGAACCCAGCACAAAATCAGCTTTGTCTCTCAAATCCTGTTTTTCCATTGTCTTAAAACAGTACTTTATTATAGTTTCAGGCTGATTTTTTATTTTGCATGGGATCTTAAATCTTTAGCATAGCATCTCTCAACCACAAAGTTAAAGATCCTTAGACACTCATAACAACTAACATTATTTGCGCTCACTGTGTCTGAGTCACTTGGTTACATCCTTTAGATCAGTCACCTCATTTAATCTCCACAGGTGTCTGATGAAGGCACAGGTATTATTCCTACTGTATAGATCAAGAAATTGAGGCAGGTAGGGGATAAGATCTGTCTGAGATCACACAGCAAGCAATAATAGTGGCAAGAATAAACTCAATGCACTCAGGACCCATACTATACTGTAAGGCAAATAAATGCATGATCCTGTGTCCTTCAGCATCTACAGGTAAGACACACTGCTGTGCCCCCAAGTACTTGTTGGCTCAGCTCAAAAGGCTTTCAAGTCTCAACACATCAGGCTCAATTTGCTCAAGAGCTACACCCACATGCTCAGTAGGACCTAGGAGAAACTCGGCGACTTAAAATTCACCGCTTTCCAAAGGGAAAAAAAAAAAAATCAAAGGGAAAAATGTCAACAAAGACTCACCCTAATAAGACTAGCTCAAGATTAGGATCCACGTTTGTCTGATTTCCAAAAGCCCCCATTCAACTATTGTATTAATTAGAAGAAGCTCACAAACATTTAGTTGCCTGAACATATTCTCAAGGGTCCAAAATGACTATCCATGAGAATTTTGAGATTTTGTTCTCTTTTACTTGCAAGATAGACTCTCAGGCACACCTAACTCAGAAGAATCCTGCTCTGGCAATCAGGACAAACCCACTGTAAGGAGAGGGACCGGGTAGACCCTGACTTCTCTGAAGTACTTAGAAATACTGATTAGCAGCAAACAGAAGCAAATGTACAACAAATCTTTTCTCTGCCCTAATTCAAGGAACGGTTGAATTACATACCCACTTAACAGAGGTACTCCCCACAGAGTTTGGACGGGAAGAAAGGTCCAATTATCTTGAGTTAGCAAACAAGGGCCTGAAGTTTATAAAGGCAATTTTCTACATCATTCTTTTGCAAAAAGGCATTCTTTCCATTAAGAGCCACTGATGCCAAATAGACAAATGAATAAAATATAGAATCGAAGTTAACATTGTATTTTTTCAACCACTGAACAAAATGCACACAATTTTATTTCAACAAAATATTACCAGTCACAAATTGTATTGACTTGGCCTAGCTATATGATTTTTTTATTTTAGTGTTAGAGTTAAAGAACAGCTGTAAGTATAAAGAGTTTTTCTTTAATTCCATGTACATGCTTATCTAAAACAAATATTAAATAAAATGGTCCAAGAGACTTTTTTCATTTTTTTCCAGGGTTCTGTACATTCTTGTTTGTTTATTTGTTTTTAAGATTTATTTATTTATTTGAAAGAGAGAGAGAGAGAGCACATGAGTAGAAGGAGTTGGGGGAGAGAGAATCTGAAGCAGACTCTGCACTGAGCAGAGAGCCCCACACAGGCTCATGAGCCTGAGATCACAACCTGAGTGGAAACCAAGAGTTTGGTGCTTAAGGGACTGTGCCCCCCAGGTGCCCCCAGCATTCTGTATGTTCATGACTTGAGAAAGAAGTATTAGTCATATTCTCCTTCAGACATGCTTATAAGGAAAAAGCTACCAAGATAAGTACTTGTTAGTCAGGATTGACTAGGCTCTGCTATGTTGACAAATAATCTCCATGGTTATTGCAACAATGGCTTATTCCTCCCTTACATTCCTATTTGAGGCAAGTAAGGAAGTTCTCCTTGCTTCTCCTCCAGGGCCTCAGAGAACCAAGCTGTTTCTATAGGACCACTCTGCCCTCTCTGTCTTCTCTGCTACCACCCTTCCCCCTCCTCCAGATGAGGAGAGAGAGACAACATGAAGAATTAACACCAGCTCATAGATGTTCAGATAAGAAGTGACACCCATCATTTGTGCTCATATCTTACTAGAAAGAACTACTCATGTCGTCTCACATTAAAGCAAGAGAAGTTGAATATGGGGGAGCACAGGGAATATTTGGAAGCAGGAAATACTTTTGCCACAACAAGATATCAGAGATGAAGAGAAAACAAGGTTGAAATTATAGTAAGGACTTTTTTAAATTTATTTTTTAAAAGATTTTTATCTATTTAGTTGACAGACAGAGACCACATGTAGGCAGAGAGGCAGGCAGAGAGAGAGGAAGGGAAGCAGGTTCCCCGCTAGGCAGAAAGCCTGACATGGGGCTCGATCCTAGGACCCTGAGATCATGACCTGAGCCGAAGGCAGAGGCTTTAAACTGAGCCACCCAGGCGCCCCATATTCTTTTTTAAATAGTATTTCATCTATCAAGTTTAATTTGTTTTTTAAAAGATTTTATTTATTTATTTGACAGAGTGAGAGAGATCACAAGTAGGCAGAGAGGCAAGCAGAGAGGGGTAGAAGCTGAGCAGAGAACCTGATGCAGGGCTTGATCCCAGGACCCTGAGAGCATGACCTGAGCTGAAGGCAGAGGCTTAACCCACTGAGCCACCCAGGTGCCCCTCAAGTTTAATTTATTTACCTTTTCAGGATATATATGATGTATACACTAATTCACTAATCACTCACTGAGTACTTATTATATCCCTACTACTGAGAATATAAAGAATAAGTAAACAGAAAGAAGCAAGCAAAAGAACATCCATATTACCTAGTAACTAAGATATAAAGATTTATGACAAATCTATATAAAGACAAAGTGGTGTTTTCTTTAACTGGCAAATGCATTGCTCTCCCACATTGCCCAAGCTCCTATTCCTTGGAAAGGGACTTCTCTGAGGAACTACCCAGAAGATAAAGTCAAATGGATTATATTTAAAATGGTCTCCGTTAACATTGGATGGAAACATAGAAGAAACAAGAGGACTGCTCAGCTAAGAAGGAATCTTGGGGTCTAGTTGTCTATACTCACCATCACACACCAAATCTGCCTTATTTTCCTCCTTAGAATTTCACAGAAGTCAGTTTATTCTGCAGAGCTAAGAAAGGAAAGGAAGAGTTTTACCACTGAACAGAGAAGGTGACTTTTTTAAATAGGTGCAATTAGACTCCTAGAACTTCCCTATTATCCTCTTGGTCTGGTATGGGAGAATTGCCTGTGGTATAGGGAACCTTCCCCCTACACTCACACACACGTATATATTAGAATTGAATTCATATTTTTAAAATTCAGTTCAATTCTCTACTGGTTGGAGAAAAAGTGTATGTATGTATGAGTGTGTGTGAAAGGGCAGAGGGGCTGTTAGAGATCCAAATGTTTACATTAGTAGGAAGTCAATAGGTAATGTCTACATGTGGCAAGTCAAAAATAGCACACAAAGTATCATTTATAAATATGGTAATAAGTACAAGCAGTGACAGCCAAAACAGTTGAAAGCAGCTTCCTCTGGGAAACCTGACTTGATGATAGGCCTGGAGCAGGAATCTGCTGCCTTTTTTGTATGACTATTTGACTTTTTAAATTATGCACATGCTTTGCTTTGATTAAAAAACAAGAGAGACTGAAGCATATCTCAAAATCTTTACAGTAGCTACTTTAAGGTGAAGGGATTTTTTTACTATTGTTATTCTATATTTGCCAAGTATGTATTATTTTTATAACTAGAAAATAATCAATATGTTAATGCTTTAGATATTTTCAACAAATAAAAATATAGCATGACCAAACATGCCTGGTACAGATATGTAGCTATATGTATGCTATGTGTATGCATGTGCAAACATACATACATATGTGCATACATACACACATACATATATGTGTATATATATACACACTTACACATGTCATGTACAAATACTTCAGATGTTTTCTCTTTCATATGGTCAAATGTTCATTAAAACAAATTTCAAGCTCGGAGATACTTGTCCAAAGAACTCCATTTTCTTTGCACACCCTCTCCTGGCATTTCAAGATGTATGCAAAGGGGGAAAGTACTGGAAGCTGGTACCCCTCCTGGGGAGATGCCCTGTCTCTCAGCAGCCAATTGTGAATTCTCTCTCTTCTCCCTTTAACCACACTAAGACATGCACTTTAAAGACTCCTTGCTGCTCTTTATTGCCTAAATTGGTGGGTCAGCAGGGAATATCTAGAAATCAAAACCTTTGAAATAAGCCGCTTAGGAGTACCATTTAAAGATGCTTAGAACAAGGTAGGTAGGTTGGTAGGTAGATAGAAATATTAAAAAAAAAAAACAAAAACAAAAAACAGAAATACAGATACGCCTGGCCTCATACATGTTTTCCACTGTCCCAGGGGAATAGAGAAGGCTCATGATCTGGCGTCTCCTTCCCAACTCTGTCTCTGGTTCTTCATGAAACATACTGAGATGATGAGCAAGGGTGCTGAGTGGGTGTGTGAGCAGAGGTGGGTGGGGTGTGAATGGTTTGGCGTTGGTTTCAACGATCATCATTTTTCAAACTGGTCATCCACAGTCCCTGGCTCTGGAACAGAACAGGCACTGTGAGTAAAGTATTGCGCTCATAACCCACCTTGGAATAGGTTTCCTGGATTGGCACAAAGATTCTGCCCACCTTTTTTCAGAACAGTGTATGCAGGAGTTGGGAGATGGTTGGGGTTTCATGGGACCACTGAAAGCCCAAGATAAGCCATCGTAACGTGGTTGAGAGTACACGCCTGGGCTACCTTTGTGTGAGTCCTAGCACTTGCTTCATTAAGTGAACAATCTCAGTTGTTTTAAATTTGTTTAAAAAAAAAAAAAACTTTTTAAAGCTTAACATTTGTAACACTTGCCTAATGGAATTGTTTCAGAATTGAATGAGCAAATGTGCTCGAAGGGCATAAACACTGCCTGACATGTCAAAAATATGCAACAGGTGTTTGTTATTATGTTTTATTACCCTTTATTTAAATCTATTTAGTTGTCAGAGTTGTCCTATCATATTCATGAGTTCTGCGTGAAAGGTCTGATAGGTAGGCAGTAAAGGTATTATTACCATCACCATTCTATAGATAAGGAGACTAAGGTTCATACAAATAAGTGAGATGCCTGGCTTTGCACACAGTGAAACCAGAACTTACCCCCAGATTTTCCAAATCCACTGTCACACCTTTTCCTGAGCCTGAAGGAGCACCTGTACTCCAACTCAATATATCATGATACTGCTATCAAAATTGTATTCTGGTCTATAGGAAAATAAAATCACCAAGGATCTTTCCATTCACCAGGTCTGGGCAGCTGACAAGTCTGAGCACTGGGATTATGGCCTAAAGGCAAACTAGAGATGGGTCCAATATAGCCTTGGGCAAGTGAATATCCTCTCTGGGCCTTGGACTTCTAACCTGTACACCAAAGTTTTAGAAGAGAAGTCCATAGAGGATCATTAAAAGCTTTAACAGCTCAGAAATTTACAACAATTTAACCCATTCTTCTTCCTTTAAACACCTTTAAACAACTAAGTCTTTGAAGGATAGAGAGGCCCCCAAAAGATCCATTGTCAAGCCCAGACAGATCTTACAGCCTTTAATGGGCAGCATATTGGGGAGCTATGAACTAGTAACCTAATAGGATCAATGGTTATCCCAGAAAAGTACCATGGATTGTAAACTCAGACAAACCAAATCCCAGTAGCAAGATGGCATCTGCCTCTACACCTGAAGAGTTTTCCCATTCACTAGCATAGAATCTGAGAGAGACTCAGGGATTCATCCAATCCTCTCACTTAACCGATTGGAGAACTAAGACAATGAGAAGTTCAGTGCCTCACCCAAGATGACGCAGTTAATTAGCAACAGAGATACAACTCGAACCCAGGGCTCCATGATCTTCACCCCCATTCCTTGCACTGTATTGTGCTTTATCCTCCAGGTTTAGAAAATCCGCATCAATGGTTCAGATGTCTCCCTACCAGGAGACAAGCCGTGTAGGGATCAAAGCACATCTGTGAAGCTAATGACAGTCTAATTCACTATTGGCAGAAATGTGGGAGATTTGGGGAGAAAATTGCAACAGACTGTTACAGACTGTTCCGCAGCACATTGTTGAAAATGGAAAACACCTCTTAGATCACAAAGCATCACTGAGAAGGGGAGCCAACATTCCCTGCTCATTTCACATTTAGTTCCTTCGGATGTTTGGTGGGTCCTCCAAAGCAGCATGCTCCAAAGACACATCTGCTTCCAGGCTGGAGAAACGATAGCCAGCGCTCCACAGAACTCATAATAAATTTATTTTTTCAAAAGCAGAGTTAAGAGCTCAACTGGATAAACTACAAAATCAAGTGAGTATGATGCAATCAACCTCTTCATGTTTCAGAAAACAGCCATGGTCCCTGACAACAAGATAGCTATCTTTCCAGACTTCTCCCAGCCTTGCCAGCTGTCATCTGAGTTTAAACTTACTTCCTGCAAAGGAAGAGCACAGCAGTGTTCTTAGTTCGTTGACTGGAAAGTCTTTACTGAGCACTTTCTAGTCACAAGGGACTATGCTAAATCGTATCAGGGGCTAATTCTATTGCAACTATAGTTTCTGGACTAATTACCAAAGCCCCTCCTAAAGACCTAGGACCAACTATAAACAGAATTCAGGTGCCATGTCCAACAACCCCAAGACCCAAGCCCAAAGCCCCCTTCCCCTTTCATTCATGGATGTATATGAGTCGATTAAAATTCACCTCAATTTTAGGTGCTTTCTTTCCTTGCTTGCCCAATACCACACTGGTTTCATTTCCATGTCTTTTCTCATGATAGGCTATGAAATGTCTTTTTTTCTCGAGTCCATTGCCCTTGGCTAAGTTCTCCTACTTGTACAAGAAATTCCCCTCTGACACTTCACCAGGCTGGCTGTGTGTCCAGCAGCTCTATCACTGGATTCACTGGAGAGTATTCATGTTTTTAAAAATATGCCTTCATGTACACACAAATGTATGGTTTTGTTTTTTTTTTTAAAGATTTTATTTATTTGTCAGATAGAGAGGGAGAGAGAGTGAGCACAGGCAGACAGAGTGGCAGGCAGAGGCAGAGGGAGAAGCAGGCTCCCTGCCAAGCAAGGAGCCTGATGTGGGACTCCGTCCCAGGACGCCGGGATCATGACCTGAGCTGAAGGCAGCTGCTTAACCAACTGAGCCACCCACGCGTCCCCAAATGTATGTTTTAAATGTGTATGTTCTCCTTGAGTGCAAAAAACCTCGCTCTGTAGCCTCAGTGCCTAACACAAGAATTTGACCTATAGTAGACATTTATAAAATACTTGAGAAATAAACAAATGAAGGAGCAGTTCCTCACCAGCTTCAGTAGCTTAAGCATAAAGAATTCTGCATCCAGAGGGGACAAGTTCACCTCAGCACTGAACCCCATTGCCCAATATGTGGTGGCCAGTACTCCCGTGTGGCTACTTTAATTTTAATGAATTAAAATTAAATGAAATTTAAAATTCAGTTTCTCAATCACACTGGCTAATTTTCAAGTGCTTTAAAGACATACATGGCTAACGGCTACCACATTGGATCGCATAGATATATGGCATTTCCATCATTACAGAAAATTCAACTGGTCTGCTGGTCTCTAGAACTAGTAGAAGAGAAGAACCACCTTAAGTGGCAGAGCTAGTAAAAGTCCTTTCATCTGGATATACTTGGAAACAACATGTATTTACACACTGACTCAAGGACAAAATGACCAGCCAGAATGCTCAGAGAGAAACTAACACTAAGGAAGTGGGTTAGAGCAAGAGGATTAAAATCTCAGTGCTAGTTAACATCCACTGGGTAGTTATTAATTGAAACCACTGCAATAAATACTTTATACATATTTTATTTAAGGAGAATAACTTTGAGTAAGTACAAATTCATTATCTCTTAAAACCCCTGAAAACTATCTAATTTCTTCATAAGTTTGCCCCAAAATCACTTGGCAGTAAAATTTAATCTGAATTTTAATTGCTGTTAGCCTATTCCTACTCTATATTTAGTGTGAATAGTTATCCATTTTTTGCTCCAGAAATATTAATAGTTTACAGAATATCACCCAGGTCTTGCTCTTATTGGGGATTTAATATCAACTACAGCATGTATACTAATTTACTTTCCTAAGATACCATAGAATCTAAATTCTAAAATATATATAGCCCCAAAGTTTTCAGATAAGCAATTGTGGACCTGTATTTTCATTTTTCTATTTTACAAACAAGAAAATAAAATTAGAGCGATTAAGGCATTTGCCCCAAATCATAGAAATAGTAAGTTGGAAGCAAGGATTTAACCTACAAAGTCTATGCCCAAAGCCCAACCCCCAAATACAAGGTAAAATTGCCTCCTTCAGCTGTTGTAGAAATAGGCTGCAAATCCATATAGTTAGCCTCTACTAAAAATGTACAGCAAAAGCCAGGCCACAGAACCTGCAATTAGAGTAAAAATCTACATGTTCCAGAGAGTTCCTCAGGACCCTAACAAATCTTCATAGCCATAACAACTGGTCATATTAGAATCACCATTGCTTAACACACAGAGAAAATACGCGTTCAGTATTTGCAACATTTCAAAGGAAACTGAATCCTGATACTGAGTTCTCCAATAAATTATAGTAATTAACATTTTTGGGATCCAACTATTTAACTCAAAATACCTCAGGGCAGGGAGTCCTCAACAAGAGAGAAACAATGGAAAAATTCACCATCTCAAAAAGCACAGCTTGGTTAATCACAGCTTAGAGTAAAGATTCCTCCTGTCAAGAGAGGCCAGCATAGTTTCCTTTTTCACAACCCTGCTGAGAAAGAGAATGCTAGAAAACTCAGAAAACCCAAGGAGGCCTGGCCGTCAGCTTCTAGAGGGCAGCCTCTGGGTCACATCAAACCACTGGCATGGAATCAGCCTCTACACTAGTGACATGGCTCCCAGGCCATGGAATGGAATGGAAGCAGCATCCAGGCATCCTCGGGTTTTGTTAAGAAATCATTACAGAGCCAGGAAAGAGCACCAGTTACCTCAGCAAGATTTTACAGCATGGATACCTCTCTACCTGAAATTGATTAATTATTTAATGAGGTTGGGAAGTTTTTCATGGGGGCCATTGGTTAAGGTTTAACACATGAGACTTCAGTTAACTCTCATTTATGAGAGTCAGAAGATTTCCCTTCTCTTTGATGGGTAGTCAAGGAGCCATGACAGTGAGCTAATGACACACTGTCCAAAATGCTCACTTCAGGAAAGTTTTCAAATTCTCAGCCACTTAGGCTCTGAGACAAAATAGAAAGCAAAGCCATTCATTGTTAAAACGGTTTAATGTGTGGAACTGGGGAGGGGATGATCATGCCTGAACCAGCTAGAGCTACATTCCTTTCCCACAACTGCTATTTTGGGTTTCTAATAATGAATGTCGAGTAATCTGGTGCTCCTTGACACCTGCTATTGTAAAAACATTAGAGAAAGTTGTTCATCTGTATTTTTTGTAAAACAAAGGAAATATGTCCTCCAGAACAAGAAGAAATGCTGCCTGATCCACACTCAAGTAGGCATTGGTACTGAAAGTCCAGGTAAAGATCCAAAAGCAATTGCTGCTATCTCACTCCATCTGGAATGTTCTCTACTCCAAAAAAGTGGAGTGGACACTCAAAATCACTCTTGTCCTTACCCTTCGTTCCAGATAAGCACAGTATCTCTACTCCACACAGAAACTTCAAACACAGATATGTGCAAGATAATCACCATAATTAACTCCAGGGAAAGAAGTTGTATCCCTCACCCTGTAAGGACCATCCTTTTAGGGTCAGCACAACTCAGCTCTGCCTAATTCAGTGGGAGGATCTGTTTAGAGAGCTGCCACTGTTGGTGATTCTACGTGGGGTCAAGCTAAAACAAGGGCTTTGGGAAAGAAACCAAAAGTCACTATGATGAATGCATGGCTGACCAGGGATATGACAAGGGAAATTCAAGGTAGAAATAACAAAAACAACAAAATATGAGGGAGACATGTATCAAGCCAATTACCAGTCTTCACCTACGTAGTGTTTATAAACTGCCAGGGTTAGAAAGGAGAACTTAGAAACGACTTAAATGTATCTCCTAAGTCTCTGGTCTCAAGAGCTAGAATACTCTTCCTATTCACCATCCACCAAGACCAACAGGCTCCTCTGAGCTAAAACCAAAAGTTTAAAGACATAATAACCCATGGTGCTCACTGTTCGAATTTTCAAATGGTGGCATGTAGAATGTGCTGGTGTAGGAGTCAGAATCCACTAAGAGATCTTGGCAAATCTTTTAAAGTCTCTGGGCCTCAAGTTCCTCATCATGTGAAAGCTATGTTTGATTAAGATCATGAAGGCTGGAACAAAATTTCTCAGAGTCAAATCACTTTGCCACTTACTTTGTGACCTTGGGCTTAGACTATCACCTGCCTTGTAGTTACTGCTGCATACGTGTTGCTATTATTGTTATAAATAAAATGAGAATTAAAACATTGGTCCTTATTATACCACAGAAAAGTGATAAGGAACAAAGAAGATGAGACTTTTGAAAAACATTTTATGAAGAATAGGGAATACATAAGCAAATTTCCTTTTATGTTTTTTTATAACATAGTCTACTAATCTATTTCATTGATTCTAAGACACATTTTTGTTCACATTTTAACATCTCTGAAATTGGATGCATCTTACAATTTGTGGGATGACATAATTAATTTGGCAATCTTTTAAAATTTCTAATGGTACATAAAATAATGTTTTATAATTAATGGTATCTTTCATTCAATGAAGAATGGTAGTATATTTTTAATAAATGCAACTCAATAGGTTATTTCTGGAATCAGACATCCAATCCTGCTGATGATAATAATTTTGTTTATTTTTCACCTGCTTTCTTTTGTATTTCAAGCTAATTTAGTCTAGGAATACCACGCTATGAGGCAGAAAGTCTGGGGTCCAATCCCAAACAAAACAACCACAAGGGTAGGGAAGTGAGGAGGAGTTGATAAAATGACACATACAAAAACCTTAACTAGAGAAAAACACATGAAAGAAGACATGATATTTATGAAGGATAGTTCCAAAATAAATTCAGGTACGTATTATGGGATAAAAATGGCATTTCAAATCCATGGAAAAGAATGAACTTACTGATGACTAAACTAGCAGAAGACAAAAGCTAGATACTTACAGGGAGAAAGGAGAAGTAGAATTGAAGACCTACATTATTCCTTAAGGCAAAATAAATTCCAAGTTCATTTAAATGTGAAAATAAAACCACAAATTATTTCAATAACGAATACTTATGGCATACCTACTACGGACAAAGTCTTATGAAGGACAAAACAAAGTCCCTCCTCTTGTGATACATTCCAGCAGGTCTACAATAACAAGTGCTATGAAAACAGAGAAGGGCAAAGGAGACAGGTCTTTGCTATTTTATTGATAAGCCCTTTCTATGATACATAAATGCAGTAGAAGAGAAGAAAATCGTTTTCAAAATAACTTTGGAGTATAATGAACATTCCTAAATATGACAAAAATGCATAGACAATATAAAGAAAAGCACTAACAAATTTAATTTGTTTATATTTTTAAATTTCCGAATGGACAATAAATCTATAGACAAATGGCAATGGGTGGGGAGTGTTGGGAGGGAAGGAATTGTTGCCACATTTAGGAAAAAGAATGGATTTTCTTAAAGTATGCATTAGCTTTACAATTTTCAAAATCCAGATGAGGAAAAGAGAAACAGGATCCCAACACTGGCACCAACTAGTTTTGTGGCGGGGCGTAAGTCACAACCCCCATAAAGCTAGGGCTCCACTAGGGTCCTTCCAACTCCAACACTGTACGATTGTCTGCAAATCTCTAATTTTGAAAAAAGAGAAACGGAAAAATGTACATGTAAGGAAAATTAAATTTCTTAGAGGATACAAGATAGATTAAAAGACAGGTTATTTTGCTTAGCTTCCTAAAAAATTACAGTGTGGAAGTACAAAATGAGACTTCTTTGAAACTTAAAATTTTTAAAGAATAATTATGGGTGAAAAGGAACACAGAATCACATTCTTAGTCAGCTCACAACCAACAAATTTTAAAAGGTATCCCTCCTTTTAGGGAGAGAAATAAGGGGTCATTCAGGGGCTACCTTCCTGAGAGTGGAAATTAAATTCCAGTAAATCTGAAAGGAGGGCGGCATGTCCACTGAGTAAACCCAACACCTACAAAAACCACAAAGGAAGTGAAGTGGTGGGGGTAGTTTCTATCAAGAGCAGTGGGAAATGAGGTCCTGGTAAGATCGCTGTGCACAGCTTGCCCCAGCGACTTCTCATGGAGCCTGAGTCACAGCCTAAGGGACTCTGGGGGTCTCAGGGAGGAAGTGGATTGGCCCCAGTTGGCTCCTCATATTTCCCCAATCTCCAATGCTCGAAGCCGGACTATGTCACTTTTTACTCCCAGGCTTATCTGTGGAGACCAACCTGCAGGAGCATCTCTCCTCCAAGTGCTCACAGCCTCCCTAGCCCATGATGTCTTTCCCACAGCCCCCCATCGCTCCCTGAAGCTGCTTCCTTCACCTCGTAGTCCCACCATTCCAGAACAGTGGCACATCAATAAAACATAGTCTGTGATTTGGGTTTCATTAAGCTTTTGAGGAAATCTTTTGCCCTGGACAGTTAGAAAAGGAAACAGAGCAAAGAAATAAAACCGCAGCTCATTAGACCTGAAGCAGAGCAGAGAGCTGAGCCCTATTCACTTGGAACGGGTTGCTTTAGGGATCTTGGGATGTCTTCAGTCTCCATGAAAAGGAGCGCTTCTCTTCAGACATTAAGGAAGAAACTTTGTCAGCAGTATTTAGGTGAAGGGCAAGTGGTCTAATCTAAACACTAGAATATGAAATTAGAGCAGAACAAGAGTATGAACCTGTTACCTGGTAACGTCTGAACCAGAGGAACTGCCTTGCCCACTTGAGGCTGCCTGACAATCCCAGCACTCTTACACAGCTGGCTTTTCCCTTTCTGTAAGAAATTCTTCCTTGAAAGGAGAAGTGTTTGGGGGAAATAGAGTTTTAAACAGATATTTATGAAGGGTCTAGTCCCTAGAAGGTGTCATGGTCCCCACTTTGGCATACATTGCCCTAATCTGTCGGGATCCAACTGAGATCAGAAAATGTGGGTCTGCTGAGACATTATGAGAGTCTGCAGAGAAGCCTCTGATGGGAGGTCCCAGATTTATAAATTGGGGCTTAGAACTAAGGGAGTCACCCAGCTCAGAGCTCTTTCAGTGGGGGTTCTTTTTTTTTTTAATAAAAGATTTTATTTATTTATTTGAGATAGAGACTACAGGAATAAGAGAGAGAGAGAGAGCACAAGCAGGAGGAGGCAGAGGGGCAGAGAGAAGCAGGCTCTCCACTGAGCAGGGAGCCCAGCGTGAGACTTGATCCCAGAACCCTGGGGCCACTACCTGAGCCAAAGGCAGATGCTCAACAGACTAAGCCACCCACCCAGACATCAGTGGGGGTTCTTATTAAAATGCAGACCCTGGTTCCACAGGTCTGGGGTGGCATTTGAGATACTGCATTTCTAAAAAAGCTTCTGTACCACTCTTTGGGTATCTTCAGTGGATCATCCCAGCTTTGGCTTTGGTGAAAGAGAGGTGTGGCTACTGGAGGTGGCTGCTACTGTCAAGGATTCTGAATGAAAACACTCAGCCCCCAACTTTTTCCCAATGGAATCCCCTAAAGAAATCTTTCTTTTTTAATAAACCCAGTGGTTAACAACCAGCTTGTTAGTTAAAGGCCTGAGGGACACAGGGGGAGGCTTATGCTCTACTACTCAGTTCATTAACTGGAGTAACAACCAATTTCAAGGTGATTATTGCTATTATAAGCTCTGATCAATTTTTTAAACATGTTTCCAGGTTTTGAACCTAAAGCAGGAATATTAGAGCAAGGAGAGCAGCTGTGTTGAGAATTAGTCATATCCCCAGATTAATATCTGATCTCTCCATCAAAAGGGACACAGGACACATTCAGTTAGGGTTCTAATTGTACCTCCAATAAACCTCCACCACAGTGAAATATGAGTGCCCATAATTTTTAGTTTCAACTTCCTATTCATAATCCATCTGACTGGACGGTCTTGAGCAAAGGCAGTTAAAGCAATTTGTTTCACTTATATAAAGGAATAAATCAATGCTTAATTATATGAGGTTTATTATTAACAGTGCTGGCAATCTGACCATATGCCATGACTTCATCTTTTTATGTGAAGAAAAAATATGAGAATATATACTGATTGCTTTTATGATGACTTTCTCTACTCCAGAATGGCACATGGGGAAGAAGGTGGCACAGAATGTGACCCAAAGAGGAAAAAAAGAGACCAGGCATTTGCTGCCCTGAGCACCAAACAGTGGGCCTGGGGTGCCGCGCAGAATGGTCAGGGAATAGTTGCCATCAATTAGGAACAGGGAAACTTCATCCCATTTAAATACCACTTCCCATAGGAGGATAAGCCCATCAAATCTTCTTCTTGGATTTCAGTGTCTTTCCTAAACCAGCATCCCATCACCCTTATGCAACAGAAAAGACACACACAGATTTGGTGTCAGAGGTGTGGGTCCAAATCCCTACTCTTGCTCTTATTAGCTGTGTGACTTGAGTAAGTGATTTAATCCCCACCCCAACTTCCAATTTCCCCAGCTGAAAAATTGGGATATTGATGCCTCCCATATAGGGGCATATGAGGATTAGATATAATGGATGGTTAGCACCTGGTCTTATTAAGTGTGCAGTAAAACATGACTATTACTCTAGAAACTCCTATAAATTGGAGATCAGAGATTTAACCATGCCCACATCCTGCTGTCCTTGGTGAAATGGTGACACCAATGACAATATTTCAAATTGTGTTTTTATGCTCTTGCCTTTGATGTCTACTTCCAGCATACAGGGCCAATTTGCCTTCCTTTTTAGATTACTGTATAACCTATAGCCAATTGGTAAACTCTCTGAGATGTATCTATTTTATATATGAACTAGTCTTTCATCACACAGGATGTTGGGAGGCTCTGAATTTATGGAGAAAGGGTATTAAAGCCTTCAGGACAGAAATGGGAGCAGACAGGCTTGCCCAAGAGATGCCTCACCAGGCTCTTGGAACTCCTGTTATGTTGGATGCTAACAGTCATGTCAGTGTATATTCTCCTTTCTTTCTTGGTAAAGGAGTTCATTTGGGGATGCTTGGCTAAAATACGCCCTTATAGGTCAGAGTGGCCAATGACACACGGGCGGATACTGTTGAAAAGGACTCCCAGGAAACCTCCTTAAGAAAGAGACAGACAGCTGACATCTCCTCCTTTTGCCCTTCACTCCTTACCTAGGCATGACTACAGCTCCAGTAGTTATCTTGGACCAAGAAGCAGTCCTAGGGATGGAAGCCATCTTCTTGACAAAGGAACAGAAAGCTGGAAAGAACCTGAAACCTTGATGACACCATAGAGTCTAGTACTTAATCTCTAGACTTCTATTACATGAAAAAGAAAGACTCAGAATTTATACAAGCTACTGTTATCTCTGACCTTTGTTACTAATAGCCAAATGTAATTCATTTTGCATTTTTTATACGCACCTCAAACAGATTTCCACTCTCCACAAAGGACCCCTGGAAGGACAGTGTTCCATATCTGTGCTAAAAATGTGAAGGGCTGAGCTTTCCAACACAAAGTTATTAATAAATCAGTATGTTTCTCATACTGGTCACAAATGTGGATGTTCCTTCTAAAGAGGATTTATTTAATTTTATAATACTCTAGACTTGTAATAAATACCCTAAAGGCACACCTTTCTAAGGTCTTTAGCTTAATTGAGTCCACATTCTGAAGCTTATGAAGTCACCAGTCCTAAACAGTTCTGCTTTTCATCCCTCACCAAGACAGCCTTAAACTCTGTACTAGACACAGCAAAATAAAATGTTCTTGAAAACATTAAGGGCTGATGAACTGGTTTGGATTTTCTCCAATCCTCTAGACTTTCTCTTCTCCCCATAGATCTAAAATGAAGTCCAGCCACTTTGAAATGAAGGCATTTGATTTGGGGCCACTCCAAATTGATTTATCTAGCAGAAGGTGCTTATATTTTTCAAGCCAGAGTAGAGTTTGCATAGCACTCTACCACCCCTTTGGTGTGGTACACTGATTCTTGGCTGCCAAATTAAATATATTGCCCCATTTCTTGCTCCCATGAAGAGCAGCTGAGATGGTCTGACTTGAGAATATAACCACTGGAACACTGGAGAAAAATATATATCCAAAGAAATCCAAATCCTAGGTATTTTTCCTTACCATATGACACTTTACGTAACTAAAGTGCAGAGGGGAAAAAAAAAAAAAACAGATGGAATCCATCTGAACTTTAATGAGGCATTCAATACTGGCCCACACAATATTTCCATGTTGTCTTTGCTTATCATATAATGCTGATATAACACTGATTGAATGACACTTCTCAGGTGGAAATTAATTGTTGAACAACTTTCAAGAGGGCAAACAGGCTGGTCTCTTACATCTGTTCTGGCGCTATTTAAAATCTTTATAAAATGGTTAAAGAATAATTGTTTGGTTTTGTTTTGTTTTTGATGTGGGCAGATATAATAGCTGGGTGGATTTGTTCATATCTACAAAATAAGAGATAGAATTTAAGATACCTCTATTTGATTAGAGAAAATGGCTCACTTGAACACAAATTGGCATCTAACAGAGAAAACTGAAAGGAATACAAACAAAAAATAAAGACACTGCCGAAAAACACTTGATTGGAGGGAGAGGCAAAGGGACCATTAGTTGTCCTGAATTCTCCAAAGATAATACAAGACTGTATTAAATGAACTCTCTCAGCAGGCTAATCCTTCCTTGAGGAAGGTAATAGGTAAACGCAGTTTCACATCTAGAGCATACCCTAAAAGCTCAGAGTTCTGAATCTGGGGTTCAGCCACCCAGAATTCCACTTCCTAGCTCTAGAACTCCAAAAGACTATTAGTGGGGCCAGTAGACCACAGTAGCCCACGCAAGGAGATCCCAGTCCTGCCTTAAACAGTCTCAACCAGGATTTAATGAGGCATGAATTTGCACAGCATAGTAAATTTCTTCATTAAGTAGTTAATTAAACTCTTGAAAAAGTGATCACGAACAGAGCTGATAAATTCAACCCAAATTAGAGCATTAACTAATCAAAGCAATAGGCTTCATCTCAAAAGTACAAAACAAAAAGATTGTAATGCCCATCTACACACACACACAAATACATACAAACACACAAACAAACACACATTAGCTAATAACTAAACTCTAGTCTTAAATTTCAATATGATTAAGGGTGGAGAGGGACTTGGAAACTGAAAATGTGAATGTAAGAGAATCCAGATGTCAGTCCAAATCGCACTGGAAGGCATGGAGAGACCCTGCCTGACCTCTGCTTCCATGAGTGAATCCACTTCCAGGTCAAGTTAACATCTTATTGTCTAGTTTTTTTATAATCGTGCACTCAATAAATTAATAGCTCTCTGCCTTAATTTGGAATTCTCAAAGTAAAACTACTTCTACATGCATTCTTTGTGTTCCTTAGAACACACTAGAGTTCCCAAACCATAATAACACACTGAGAAATGAAAGCAATATTTCAGATGATATATTTCATAGCCCATGGTCCTTACTCACACACACAAAAAGACGCCATGTCATAGGAAGCTATTTAGAAAATAGGCAGTCCACTTTTTCATACCATTTTGTTCTGGGTTACAAAAAAAAGTTAAATATTTTAAAATTACAAAAAGAAAAAAAAATAATCACTTTGTCAGAGAGATAAACCATATTAACATTTCAGTATCTTGTTTTCTAGTCATTTTAGAAAAGGTGTAAACATATATAACTTGTAGGATAATGTATTTTGTAGTCTATTTTTTTTTTTACTAAGGAATACATACTGATCATTTTTCCATGGCATTAAATATACTACAAAGTTATTTTGAGTAACTGGATAAATTCTACCAGATTTCTTACCATTCAGATGAAGGTGAAAATTTACATTAATTCTCTATTGTTGACTATTCTGATTATTTTTAATTTTTTACTATTAGAAACAGTGCCTTTCCTTAGAGGTAAGCCATTGCTCACATTCACTCATATGGTTTTTCTTGGACAAATTACTAGATGTAGAATTTAGGAAAAGAGTGTGAAAAAATGTAAAACACTAATACATATTGGCTAAATGCCTTACTGATAAGTTGTACAATTACAATGTACCATTAATTCATGAAAATGTCCCAAAGTATGGTGAATTTTCCTAATGTCCTCACCAACTTAATTATTTTCTCCCTGTGATAACTTAAAAAAAAAAAGACAGATGAATGAAAATTTAAGCTTTTATTGCTAGTTAGACTAAGCCTGTATTCATTTATTAATTATTCATTTGTATTTCTCCTTTATGAATTATTTATTCATGGCCTTTATCCATTTTTCTATTAAAGTATTTGTCTCTTTATTTGGTTGATAAGAATGAAGTATGCATATGCACCTTTTAGCTGTCAAAGGCTATAACACATATCCCCCAGTTGTTTGTCTTTCAACTTTTCTCATAGTTTTGATATATAAAGGTTTTGGAGGGTTTTTGAAGCCAAATCTATCCTTCTTCTTTCATATTTTCATATTATTTTTATA
Source organism: Mustela nigripes (assembly GCF_022355385.1). Lineage (NCBI taxonomy): Eukaryota > Metazoa > Chordata > Mammalia > Carnivora > Mustelidae > Mustela > Mustela nigripes. Next base: position 55,155,714 of record NC_081563.1, on the reverse strand, counting down.
AAGTTCTTCTTTGCCCCATATCATCACTTACCATATTTACCAACTCTTTCTCCCATTACATTTATTGGTTTGTGTTTTGCTTTTGTTTTTAGCCTACATATTTAACAGATCTGAAATTTATATTGCCGTGGCAAAAGGAAAGACCCCTCTGGTCCATGCTAAATGGTTGCCCATGAGTCCTAACTCAACCCACTGATGCCACACGCATTCACTACTTCATCTATTTATTTATAAAGTTTCTTATTTAAATTCAGTTTAGTTAACATATATTAAATTATTAGTTTCAGGGATATAATTTTAGTGATTCATCACTTGCTTATAATACCCAGTGCTCATTATATCAAGTGCCTTCCTTTTTTTTAATATTTTTTAAATTTTTTAATAAACATATAATGTATTATTAGCCCCAGGGTACAGGTCTGTGAGTCGCCAGGTTTATACACTTCACAGCACTCACCATAGTCAAGTGCCCTCCTTAATGCCCATCACCCAGTTACCCCATTTGCCTCCCTCTCTGTTTTTATCTTATCTTTCCTTCCTTTCCCCTCTGTTTACCTGTTTTGTTTCTTAAATTCCACATATGAGTGAACTCATACAGTATTTGTCTGTCTTTGATTGGCTTATTTTGCTTAGCATAATACTCTCTAGTTCCATTCACGTTGTTGCAAATGGCAAGATTTCATTCTTTTTGATGGCTGAGTAATGTTCCAATATATATATATATATATATATATATATATATATATATATATATATATATATATTTATATACCACATCATCTTTATCCATTCATCTGCCAAAGGACATCTGGGCTTGTTCCATAGTTTGGCTATTGTGGACATTGCTACTATAAACATTGGGATGTATGTGCCCCTTCCAAACACTATTTTTGTATCCTTTAGATCAATACCTAGAAGTGTGATTGCTGGGTTATAAGGTAGTTCTGTTTTTAATGTTTTGAAGAGCCTCCATACTGTTTTCCAGAGTAGCTGCACCAGTTTGCACTCCTACTAACAGTGTAAGAGAGTTCCCCTCTGTCTGCATCCTCACCAGCATCTGTTGTTTTCTGAGTTGTTCGTTTTAACCAGTGTGAGGTGGCATCTCACTGTGGTTTTGATTTGTATTTCCCTGATGCTGAGAGATGTTGAGCATTTTTTCATGTGTCTATTAGCCATTTGTATGTCTTCTTTGGAGAAATGTCTGTTCATTTCTTCTGCCCATATTTTGACTGGCTTTTTTTGTTCTTTAGGTGTTGAGTTTCATAAGGTTTTTATAGATTTTGGATATTAATCTTTTATCTGCTATGTCATTTACAAATACCTTCTCCCATTCCACAGATTGCCTTTTAGTTTTTTTAATTGTTTCCTTTGCTGTGCAAAAGCTTTTTATCCTGATGAAGTCCCAATCATTTTTGCTTTTGTTCCCCTCACCTCTGGAGATGTGTCTAGCAAGAAGATTGCTGTGACTGAGGTCAAAAATGTTGCTGCCTGTGTTCTCCTCTAAGATCTTGATGGATTCCTGTCTCACATTTAGGTCTTTCATCCATTTTGAATTTATTTTTTTATATGGTATAAGATACAGCACTGTATTTAGGCTATAACTTAAGCATAATGATTAAGAAGTTAGGTTTTAGACTCAAGACAGATCTGATTTGGATTCACCCCTCCTATCCCTATGACCTCAAGCCAGTCACCCAAACTTCTTAAGTTTCAGTTTTCTCAACTGCAAACCACTTAGCACAAGACCTTGCACATATTAAGAGCTCAGTAGATATTAGTCATTAGCAACATTTTCAGTAAGTTCTCAAAATGACCACCCAAGTTCTACATCTGCATCTCCTTTTTGTCACCCCAGTATTGAAGAACAGTTTGGGCAATTTCCCCAATGTCCTGAAGCTAGTGAGGCAGCCTTCCACACTTCAACCAAGCCATGTAGAGCCAAGTGACCACCCCATGGGAACCAGAGTCACTACTGTTCTCCACAAAGCTCCTGGCCTCCTTTTCTCCACTTCCCATCAGCTATACTGATACACAGTTATATCAGATATACTGGCCACCACAGGCCAGCAGCAGAGCAGGAGGGATCCACAGGTCAATACCATTTCTCTTCCCACCTATAGAACACAGACTCTGCTCCAGCCTCCTCCCTAACTCTGGGAGGACTTTAATCCATGGATTAAAGTATTTATTTTTCCTTAAGGAAGAACTGGTGTCATTACATTCAGAGACCTGAATAGTTAAGAATTCAGGAGTAAAGGAAAGGCAGGGAGAGAAATCCAGGACAAGATACTCAGAGAGTTTTCAATGGTTGTGCAATTAATTCAGTGAACTGCCCCAATCTCTGATGATTTCTAAAGACTGAAAAAACACTACCTCGCTAAAAAGCCAAGCAGTTAAGTCTGAGACATAAATCATGTCTTGGTTACAAAGTTCCCAACCTCTCTCTTAAATCATTACATTCATTCTAATATTTCCTTAGCACAGAGGTGGGAAGCAGTTTGATATATAGTGGAAAGAACTCAGCATTTGGAGTTAAAGCTGAGTTTGGGGAATCCCAATTCCACCACTCACCAGCTGTGTGAACTTGGGCAAGAGAATGGGTTTATTCATCTGAAAAATGGAGATAAAGCTTCTAAACCCACAGATTTATGGTGGAGACTAAATGCCCTAACATAAGATATATTAACAAATGGTAGGACCTATAATCATTGTCACTTCAGTGTATATGCGGTCTTCTCTAAATTCTCAGTTAAGGGTCTAGGATTTGGAAGCTGGAAGAGAGATAGAGCCAGTCATCTGACTCTTCATTCTACACAGAAGGAATTGAGACCCATCAAAGGGTTCAAAAGACATTTCTAAGACATGAGATGAGATACATGCCAAACCCCATCACCTATCTTCTAGCCTAGTTCAGTACAGAATTTATTTTAGCACCTATTATATGCCACATAATGGAAAGTAAAATGAATAATAATACAGAGCCTTTGTCCCTGGGCAGCTCATATTCCAATTTCCCTCTGGTTGTATATTCTCCCTCTTTGGATCATAAACTCCTCACCTAGGAAGACTGTGTCTTCCACCACCGTCTACAGTCTAGCACCCCACAGGAGCCAAAGTCCTATGGTGCATACAATAGGTACTCAACACATTTTGGAGGGAACTAAGAAACATCTTTATTGTTTCACATCAGGTCTGCTCCAGAGTGAGAAAATCATTTTCCCAAGTCACCCAGGACCCACAGTACAACTTGCCTTGTCCCTTAGGACATTATTCTCTCCTCAGTCTCAGTCCACACAAGAGTAATAGTAAAAGAATCTGACTCCAGAGCTTCCAGGCCTCTCATCATACCATCTCTCCTTTTCTCTCTAAAAACCTAGGAAAACGCAGCAGATAATGAAGGGCAGCCCATTCTCTGAGTAACAGGTGAGAGCCTTTTGAATAGAATCGCCCTGCCAGATGGGTACCAGTGGTATGAGGGCATTATAGTTATGTGCTTAACTTCATGATCTCTTCTTTCTGAGCCTTCACTGCTCCATCACTTCTGTCCATCAGCTCTTAGATTTTGTCTAGGCATTTGCTTTCAATGTCTCCATGTCTGCTGCACTGTCAGCTAATGGCTGCAATGAATTCTTTTGAAGCCAGGCTTTACTGGCCAAGTACCCAGGGATCAAAGGGGCTCCTTCACTTTGGGAGAGGGCGCCCATGCATGACTTCCTGAGTCTTCCAGTCAGCATCAAGGAGATGGCGAGCCACTTCCAACTTGCTTACTCCCTGCGTGCATATTCCTGTCTTCCTCTGGCTCGAGTTGAGAGAGCCAGGCAGTGAGGTCTCTCTGCCTCTGAAGAGGATCTACCTCTGCACATAGCCATAATTTGATGTCTCTCCCTGGGATACATATAGGGAGTTATTGAGCCAAGAGTTTATTATCGAGCTTAGCATGAATATACAGTGAGGAGAGCTGAGTGCAAAACCAAATGTTCCAAGTGTTCCTAATTCCATGTGTTTTGAAGTGCCTGAAGCAGGAATTTTATGGAAGAGGGAGAAAGACTCTTCCCTGGTGGTAAATTAAGGACACATCTCTTTGGCTTTGGATCATGATCAGGCCTTTAGCATCAACTAATCCCATTCTCTCTTTATTTTCTAATTGCATTCTTACCAACAAGGCTGAGCCTTGTTTTCATAGTATAGTAAGCCTTGCTAAAAAGCTTCTCTGTTCTGAGGCTCCCTCGAAAACATGTCTTCACTTCCAAGGGTAATGAACTCTTTTATAATAAATGCCTGGCTTTAATGCATGCTCTCTTTGGTTTCCAGGAACTGCCTTATAATTACACGGCTCAGGATTGCATGTCAGAGGTTTGCTTCACCTTTAATATTTTATGAAGAAATTCAGATTTTGACAGTAAAAATATTTAACCCAGAGGACCCAAAGCTCAGACTATTATTTTGTAAAGTAGCCATCTAGCTGCACGCTTGTGCATCGCTGGTTTCCCCAGTGCATACTCACACTCTCTCGTACTCTCTGAGCAGACCCAACCACATGCTGTCCAGATGGAAACCTGGCTGTATCATTACATTATATTGAAATAACCCAATACCACCTGTTTCTGTTGGGGCTCCTGCCAACATTTTCCCATAAAACATTTATTTTGCTAATATTTTAGTTGGTCACCACAGAAGGACACTTGAAGTTAAAGATTTACCATGTGTTGCAGCCACTCGGAGCCAAGAGAGGCAAAAAAATACAAAATAAAAATAAAAAAGCCCTTTGAAACCAGGCAGCAGAGTTGGAGAAGAGCAAATGTCTATCTATTGTTTCCAAAGGTGGATGCCTCACCTGGCATGATGTAATCATGGGCACCAGGATTTCAAAACAAGATTTTCTTGGCAATCTTCACAAAACAAATTATTCTCCTGTGTCTGGTGCTCATCTTTGGGTTATAAAAATATTTTTAGCTTTGTAAGGAGACTTTCCTGTTTCTTGGCAGATTTTCCCCCTCTAAAATGTTGCATGTGTAAATAAGTTCATGGGGATAGGAAGTTGATTGGGTTAATTTGACATATAGAAACATAAGGCATACATTATTTTCATTCCATCAAGTACAGGATAGGGATTGGTGTTTCCATATTAGGAACTGACCCTGAACATGATGTTCAAAGTCATTAGATGCCCTTGGAAGCAGAAGCAGTAAACTCACCTTCAGGACTGAATATCCAATTAGACTCCCTTGGTATAGAGACAAAATGCAACCTTAATAAAGTTGTATAGCGTTTTGTTTATCTGTCTTCTACAACTACATAATTGCTTGTCATAAAATATGGAATTAAAACTTAACTAATTCAAAGACAGGGAAGCCATTGAAAGTGTGTGTCAAGGGTATCACTTGGAACTGCTTACACCTAGTTATGCCTTTAGAAGAAGACCTTTACCATCTACCTCCTTTGCTCCTGCCGCTAACCCACTATCCTTTCTAGTTTTAGCTTATACCAACATTACTGCCTTAATTTTCTCTTGTACATTGACCCTCATCCTCTCCAAAATAAACCCCTGAGGACTAAGGAATACGCACAAGAGATGAATGGAGTGTGGCTGCATATGCTTAACTTCTCCAATCTTTTGACTTTCACAGTGCCTGGAACCTTCATGAGATTTTCCCCAGAATTCTGATTCACTGCAAAGTGGTATTCCTTTCTATCATTGTAATGGGTGATTCAATTACAAAGGTTAACTGCATAGCCCTTGCCCCTCTTCCTCCCCAGTTAATTAGGAGTCCCTTGTCCCTAGTTAATTACTGTCTTCCCTTGTGCTCCTTCTAGACTGGTGACTAGAAATCAGAGGGGGAAAAAAAAGAATGAGCTTGGAGCCCCACTCATGTAGTATGTCCATTTTCCAGCTCAAAGAGCTCTTTTACACCAAAATGCCCACTTTGCATTGTAAAAGTAATTTATATTTTAGATATTTGTTTTAAAAGATAACTTGTAACCTATAATGGCTGTAGATATAGATTAAAAATCACAAGTAAAGCAATGTACCTCTCTTGACCGCTCCCATTCATGTTCACATATCCTCCCTGAAGACAGATAATCATATAATTAAGCAATCCATTTTTCAGCGTATGTGGGCTATACAAAAGACAGTGATACAATGAATCCTGGTGTGTGCTTTGGTTCAAAGTAGAAAATACTGAATAATCACCTTTTTTATGAAAGCACTTGACCTTTAAATTTGTATTTTCCCCCAACAAATTAAAATTATTGTTCAAAGAGGTGTTGAATGCAGCACAGATAATCCAAAGGTGGCCCATCTGTTACTCACTGTTACGGTCTGTGTTAAATGACAGTATTAGCTGATTGCCATTAAAAAAAAAAAAAAAGTACAGAGAGAGTCACTTTTGGCTTTCTGTCAACACCAGCCTTAATTTTTTTGTTCCTTTTCTAAGATCATAAATCTAAATTCTTAAGAGCAATATGAATTCATAAGTACCACTTGCGATTTGCATCTAAGTGGAGAATCTCAACATCCTGAATGGCATAAAACAGAACAAGTGATAACTCAGCCTCAAATGTTGAGCCTGCTCTCAAAACAGAAAATTTTCTCGGGGTGACTCGGTGGCTCAGTCATTAAGTGTCTGCCTTCAGCTCGCGTCATGATCTCTGGGATCAAGCCCCACATCGGGCTCCCTACACTGTAGGAGCGCTGCTTCTCCCTCTGTCACTCTCCCTGCTTGTGTTTCCTCTCTCACTGTGTCTTTCTCTGTGTCAAATAAATAAATAAAATCTTTGAAAAAACAAAACCAAAAAAACCTCTCATTAAAAAAAAAAAATTTCTCTTGAGTTGCTAGATTTAGCCAATAAAAATACAAGATGTCCAGCTAAATTTGAATTTCAGAAGTATAAGAATGTCTCATAGAGCAAATTATTCATTATCTATCTAAAATTTAAACTCAACTGGGCATCCTGTATTTTCTCTGGCAGATCTATACCAGAGCACTCAGTCTCTCATTCTGATTTGCTCTAGTTCTGACTTTTTTCCCTTTCTAGAGGAAAACAGCAAATACGGACAGCTGCAGCTGATGACTGAAAATGATGAGCGCTAAGAAGTCAACATCCAGCATCCTTTATGTTGTTTATGTTTATTAGTTAGTTATTGGACTGTTTCCCTTCTCATGATTAAACAACTCTTTTAATCACTGTCTCAATTTCTGGAATCCTTTATCAAGAGCAGGGACAACTCTGTCTCGTCTGAGCAAAAAAAAATGCGAACCTTATGCTAATATTCAGAAGCTTTTTGTTTACCATGCCAGCATCTATTGGGGTAGGGATTCATCATGAGAAATGCTCAAGGCAATGCAGTGGTTTGGGATGCAGTAAGATCGTTCTTTCTGAGCACTGGAAATGCACTCTTCCCTTCCCCAAAAGGGTCCTGCATTCAAAGCTCAGACCCTGAGCCAGGAGAAAAGCTGGGGCAGCCAAAGTAGTCAGAGGGGCTTGAGCCTCGAGGCCACAGCCCCCATGGCAAGACTGCCAGGCCAGAAGAGCATCCTAACCCAGCAGTAGCAGAAACTTCTTCACCACTAGCCATTCCCACCTTTCCAGAGCTGGGAACAAAAACCTTTCTGGCTCTCCACTTCATTTCTCTTTCCCTCATGCCATAAAGTGGCCACCATAGACTCAATTTAAAATCATAATTTCAAAAAAAAAAAAAAAAAAAAAAAAAAGGCAAAGCTAAGAATCCATATTAAAGCAGAAAACCAAAAGGAATGAAAACTTGTTTTCTTTATTAAACTATTACATTGATGAGAATCAAAAAGTAATTTTAAATGTTTTTATTTCACATTTAAAATGGTTTATATTTATCTGTTAAGTTTGCAGTTAAAAGAGTGTGTTCTCTTATCTCATTTAAATCATAGTGATTTATTGCTAAAAAAACATAAGAGCACATCCAACAATCTCTAAAAGACATGGAACGGTTTAGCCAAGTAGTTCTCTCCAAGTACAGTTCCCAGCCAGCAGCATCAGCATCACCAGAGTCTTGTCAGAAATATAAATTCTCTGCCCCCCTCCTCGAACTGCCGAGTCAGAACCTTTGTAATAACAAGACTTCTAAGGGATTCCCATGCACCCTACAGTTTGAGAACACTGCCCTAGTCCATGAGGGACTGCCAGGGTAGCCTGAGTATCTCTTAACTATCTGACCCAAGCAGTAGGACTTTCAAGCACTTTTGTAGAGTGTTCATAGAATGTTTATCTCTTCCTGCCAACGCTGGGATTGGTGCTTCAGATTTCTGCGCCAGACTTAAGAACAGACCATTAAGGTATTAGTTTGCCCTATTATGAAGATGGTCTCCATTTGTCACCCTTTATACCCACTCCCCATGAGACATATACACAGGCTGCCTCTGCCCAATTCAAGGTATCTCCTCTAGCCCTCAAGTTCCCCTTTTGGGATATCCTGCACTCCCTCCCCACAGTCTCTTCTCTTTAATCTTAACCTCCAGCCTATATCACCTCCAGCCTCCACCTTCACCCACCCACCAACTACCCCTTTTCAGCCTCCGTCTTTTCTTCAGTTTCCAAAGCTCCTTTCTCATTTATGCCTTACCCTATGCACCATCTATCTATCAACCCAACACCCTCTTTCAATCTTGGAAACTCTGTATTCTAGCTCCCACTCCTACCTTATGCCCTTTTTCTCTCCAATGGAAGCACTATCTCCTTTCCCCACAGGTTGGCCAGACACACCATTATCTGGCTGCCCATCCCCAGTTTCCACTGTTTTCCTGATGGGCTCTTATTCTCAGCCCCAGGGATTGCAGGGGTTACCAGCCCCAGACTCACTCTTCTCTCCCCTGCTCTTGAATCACCATCTTTGTCCTCTATTTCTGCTAGGATCAATTTTTTTTTTCTCTGAGGTCATTGTCTTCTCCAACTTTCATATTCAACTCTTCATTATATCTTTCCATTGGTTTGTTTTTAAAGTATATTTAGGTAAATAAGACAGCTGATTTGAAGGGAAATATTAGAGAAATAATTGTTTAGGTGATATGAAGGTAAACCACAAATCATGAAGGTGATAACGGAATAGATGATGGCATGAAATGCTGGTATAGCAGGAGGAAAGGGCATTGCAGGAAGCAGAAAATGTTAAATATCAGGAAAAAAAAAAAAGATCCTGGGGGTAGGAACAAGCATGTGACTGAAGACCACTGTGGGTATACCAGTATGGGAAGAAAAAAGGGACAGTTCAGGTAAAGCAAAAATTTTAAACCTTTCTTAGGTCAAAAACCACTTTAAGAATCTAATAAAAACCAAACACAGTCTTCTTGGGGGGGGCGGGTATTCAAACAAGCATTTAATTTCAGGCATTGGGAAAAACCCATGAAACCCAGTGGTAGATGAGGTCCAGAGACCCCAGGTAAGGAAATATGATAGGTTAGGAAAGACAGGTTTGAGTGCTATTCAAAAAGAATCAATGCCAGAGACTGTGAGATACCTTAGGCTTCATCCTAAGTTGAGTTAGATCTTTGGAGGGGTGGTGTGTGTTTTAGGATGCCCCGCTTTGTTCACTTTCTTTAAGACAACTTTTCTCCAACTTTCAGTATGATTTTATAAAATCTGTGCTTTGATTTCAGAAACTCTGGACTAGTGATGTTGGTTTCATGCCAGAAAGACCAGGCACTAACATATTTTGAATGTGATGTCATAGATAACGTACAGGAAACGATTATCACTGGGCAGATAAAAGGAAAATATCTTAAAAGAGAATATAAACTTCTTAACCTACTCTAGAGTCATCATACTGAAAATTTCTGTGCACCACTGAAAGAAAACTCAGTAATGTGTGTAAGGAGTGCTTTGCATATGTCGGGAGGTTAGAGGAGAAGCCACACCTGGATTGCAAATGTATTGGCTCCATCTATGGGTGTTATCCTACCAATCCTGAAACGAGATTATAATATTTATGTTTTCAGTGTGATAGTATCAGTTAACATGTATTCAGATGTTGCTATGTGCCAATGCCGCATGCCTTATCTCATTTAATCCCCACTGTTAACCTTCTGAAGCAGAGGAAGCTCAGAGAGCTTAAGTAAAGAGTGATTAAATCACTATCCTAGAACCCAAAGGTGATATGGACTAGACCAAAATTTAAAAAGACAGCCTGACCCTAGAGGTCCAGTTCTTAACTCCATCCTGGATCCAGCAATGGTTCTCTTTCCCAAAGACCAACGTGACTCAAAATCTAAATTCCCTGGTCAGATTGTTTTCCATCCAGACCTACAAACTGTAATTGGATTATGCAGTTGGAATCTGAGAAACAGGAAAGTGCAAATGGTCGAAATAATGAGCACTCATTAAATTCCTTGGAAAGAACAACATAGCCTTTCAAGGCAATTCCTACAAGCAAGTTTTGTCTGAAGACAAAAATTTAAAAGTTGGGCAGGAGGGCATCAAGAATGTGATCATTATTTAGATCTTAGCTGTTTTCTCCCAATACCCACTTCTCCACTTGTTTTCCCACAGAATATGTAGGTGCTCACTTATTAAAAATAAACTTGCACACCAGTCCACCCCAGAGTAAGATCAAATGGCTATCCTGGGAGTGATATGAAAATGGAGTCATTTCCGTGAAATTCCTAAGAGTGCTTTTTCGCTTTTAAGAGCAGTGAAATCACTTTATGCTGGTAATTTATTATTTCCACCAGTTATTCAAATATTTGTCTACATGATGAAAAATTAGTTCTTATTCAAACACTTTTCTGCTTTTAAAGCAAAAGCATTCTAAATATTCAATGAAGCTGAGACTCGAGCAAAAGGATCCACAAAGAGATAAATTAAAGACATATGCTTTCTTTCTCCCAAGATAAGCAAACTTAAATTAATAAAAATTAAAAGGCTATAGCTCTCTTCAATAGACAGTGGATTTTACAAACTAGACTGGATGCCTGATCTCAACGAAGGAGCTTGATTTCATCTGAATACCACTGATTTGGCCATTGCTCTGAGTTTCCATGCTAAGTGGGTTCCATTCCTTCTGAAAAGGTTGTTCAGGCTAATCTCTGTTCTGTCCCTGGTATTCATAGTCTCAAGTAATAATTGTGTGAAGACATAAACTTTTTAAAATGTAAATTATAACTGGTGTTATCAGAAAAAAATATAGATTGTTGTCCAATAGTTATGTTACAGATGTTTCTATCACTACAGTAACAGTTACTGTGTTTATGTGAATCATAGTCCCCTTTCCATCTAAGGCATCATCTATGTGTCATTCCACAAGAAGGGAAGGGAAACCAGAGGGATGGTTGGGTGCATAAGAAGAAGAAAGGACTGTTTACCAGACACTTTCTGACACTGTGGAGAACAAAATGAATGCAGGAGACCCAATTATTGCACCCAGAAGTGTAACTTCTCCCTTCTAGAACTTCCATGCCCTTGGTAAAAAACAGATAGAGGTATGATTGAGACCCAACAGCTTTTCTTCCTGAAAAACAGGGCCAATTATACTTTTAATAAAAATATCTCTTACTAAACTAAATATTTCCCTACTGTTCCCAGCAAGTAGTCCTTCTGGAGGGAAAATTCTACAGAAGGAAGAAGAGCTCTGTAACTTGTTCAAAATTGAGGGAGACTCAGGGAAAGAGGGAAAATACTCAGAGAACAAAGTGTGCAAATAAATACAGTAATTCATTATAACAGTCTCTGAAATCTCACTTTGAAGCATGAAAGTCAATGTTGCCACCCAGTCACATTACTATTCAAACACATCAACATCTAGGAGAGTATTTTCTCCCCTGTCATCCGTTTATCCTCAACCACCCTAAGTATCCAGCACATGAAAGTCACCAACACTTAACGTTTTAAATGAACAAGAAATCACCTCACAGAGCACAGAGCATACAGTATAGGCATAGGATTTTTTTTTTTTTTTTTTTTACTGATTATCAAGTTTCACATGCGTTAAAGTCATTAAAAATCTGGTTTGGGTCAGCAAGTTCAGTAAATCGGCCTCATAAAAGAAGTTTGAGGAGAGCCTTTTCCACTGACCTTTTCTTCACATTTAAAACGCCTCTGAATTTGACAGTAGGTATCAGGAGGTTTGGAAAAGGTCATGCCTCTTGCCCGAGTAGCTCAGCTCCCAGTTATCTACCCCAAGGAAGTAATAAGAGGTGTGAATAAAGATTTATGTGTGGAGATGTTCATCACAGCACTGTTTAGATTATCCATGGACATACATGTCCAGCCACAGGGTCAAGTTTAAATTAATCTGGGATGAGGGTACAGCCATGCAATGGAATATCAGTGACCATTAAACGGGATGTTTTTAAAAGGTTTTTTTAATGGCACAGAAGACATTTCACAATATGATGATAAATGGAAAATGCAGGATACAATGCAGTCAATACCATATGATTCCAAATCTGCAGTGCAAAAAAGATAGAAACCATAGGGAGAGAGAAACAGATAAAGAGAAAATAAGAAGTTAATATTTCATGATATGAATTGGGGTTACACCTTAGTTATGAGGCTATGAGTGATTTTTCAGTCATCCTTTTTTTGTATTACCCAATTATTATATATTCTCAAATAGTTTTTATAGTTAACAATTATTATTATATATTCTCAAATAGTTTTTATAGTTAGAAAAAAAACAGATTTTTAGAAGTCTTATCATTGTTATCTGTTTAAACCAATTAGTACATCTAACATGGGGAAAACAACATATTCTAAATTCCAGCAATTTCAGTATTATTGAAAAACAGTGTTCCAGAACACCTCCTCCCACAGGACCCCTATGTTATCTTCAAAACCTCTGTGCATTTACCCAAATATCCAACTGCTCATGATCTGTGTGACAAGAGGAGCTAATAATTACAAGGATTTGCCTGGTAAGGGAAGGTAGCAAGGGAAGTTGAGGAGAGTCAGATCCCAGCCAGAGATTGCCATTGACTTCTTGAGAAAATCATTTAACCCCTCCGGCTTCCTTTGTCTCATCTGAGTGATGAGACTAGGTGATGTCCAAGTTCTTTTCCAGCTTTGAAGTTCATGAAATAATTGTCTCTTTCTCAGCCCTGGCCACGCTGTCCTAGGAGGCCACCACCGACTAAACTACATTTGGAACATGATAGACCTCAACTGTTGCTGACTGTCCAGTAACTCTAAAGCACAAGGGAGGCCAACCACAAACATTTTGGTCATTAAACAGCCTTCCTCTACCTCATCCCCTGGCTTATGGGCCCAAATAATACAACATGCTTAGCATTCTGTTCTCCCCGCCTGGTATAATTTTTAACCTGAAGTATCTACTTTTATCATAAGGGAAACCAAAGATGTCCTCAAGAACAGAGAACCTCAGCCTTTTCTGGGACAGAGCAGCCTTTGAGAACCTACAGAAAATACTGATTGACTTCTCCTCAGAAAAATACTCTTTTATATCAAATTTTTTCATTTCATGACATTACAGAAAGACTAAAGTTCTTAGGGCCCTTGGATGCAACGTTAAAAACCCCTGGTGAGGAATATATTGACCTATTCTGTAGAGTCCCAGACAATTTAAAAGTATGCCTCTTCTTCAAGATTAGGATGATTGTGATGACGAGAAATAAGCCAAGTAACTAAAGAGGCCCTCCCAGGCTTTGTGATTTGCAAGGAAGGGAAGGCACTAGTCTACTACTAGTCTAGTAGGACAGTTTAAGAGGCAATAGGTTTTAGGATTGCAGTGAGGAGGTGGGATCCCAGAAACTTTCCCTGCTCCCATGCCCATCTATAACCCACAAAGCTGAAACCATCATGACACCCTTATCCTTTATAAGAATTATAACTACCATGCACTGAGTGTTTACAATGCCCCATGTATTACCTCACTTGATCCTTAACACAACTCACTGTAGTACTATTGTGCTTTCATGGTACTCAACATGCTTCCATTTTACAGATGAGGAAACAGTGTCAGGGAGGTTAAGAAGCTTCCCCAAGGTCACAGCACCAGTAAATATGAAGAGCAAATTTGATACAAGCTCTTCTTGCTCTATTCCACCTGCTTAAAACTAACCATTACCAAGAAAGTCTCCTTGCTTAGCCCAGTCACTGGGTTGAGTTAGTTTCTTAAGAAATATTGATATAAGCCAAACACAAGTGACACAGAGCAGACTTGTGAAAAGTTGGCAACAAGTGGCAGCTGAATAGCTATAAAGTCTTGATGTCCAGTGTTTCCCGAAGGTCCGTTTGAAGGAGGAAGTGAGGGAAGAGGTTTCCTGGAGCTTCTGGAAAACAGCATCTTTGTGTTTTTTTCCCATTTGCAGAGTCATTGTTTCCCTGTCTGTTCAAGGCTGTGAGTGAACAGCTATAGCTGGGGGAACTCTATAGCTACAGACCATTGCCAAAGCCTTTACTGAAATCCCCAGGGCTAGGGAGTCACACACCAGTGCACAGCAAGCTTGGCTCTGTGTTCCAGAAACTGGCTAATTCTCCCAACAAAACAGACTCCCTTTGTCCCCTAGTGACCTTACTCAGAATCTTAGAACTTAAGAAATGGAAAGAATCTCAAATGTTACTTGGTTTAATTCCTTTCTCCTTTTCATCATACCCACCTTCCTTTACCATAGTACTTGACTTTACCAAGGAAGAAATTCAAAACCAGAGAAAAGAAATGACTTGCTTGAGATTACTGTTACAGAAAAGAAATTGAACTCAAGTTTACTTTGGGCTGGGAAGTATACAGATATTTTATAAATAACATCCCATTTAAACATATAACCATTCACTAAAGTAGGTATAGTAATGCCTATAATAATAATGCAATGGAAAAATGTTCACAAAGATAAATAATTCACCAAGGTGAAACATACAAACAAAATGCTATTTGAACACAGATTAGGCTGAACAATAAAACCAAGGCCTTTTTCAAAAACCACTATTGGCCACCAGAGTTGAGGAACAAGTTACCCTGGGCATGACACAGTGAGGTATAAATCCATGTGTTTTGGTTGTCTTGCACTCTCCTTACCTGTGGTGCTCTATCTCTCTTTTTCTCTAGGTCTAGAGAATGCACAGCAGACATGATGATGGAAATCAAAGTAAGACCTCTTCCATGAGCACAGTGAGGACAGAGAACAAACACCAGAATCTAAAAAGGAACCATTCAGGTTTGGATATGTACCAGAGTGGATGGAAGACACACCCTAGGGTCAAAAGAGATAAGTGGTATCTCAAGTATTCCAGAATACTAATATACAGAGGGAGATATAAAACAAATACACTTTCCCTAAAAACCATGGTGTCATCTGTCCCCATCCAACATAGCTTCAATGCTTAGAGAAAGAAGGGAATAAAAGGATTTGAAAATGAAGAAAAAGAGTCTACCTAAAGAACAAGATTTAGTTTTCCCCATCAGGCAAAGCAGAAGTTCAAAGTCAGTGTAAAGTGAGTTACAGAAAAATAAAGATTGGGGGAGGAACAAGATGGCAGACAAGTAGGAGACCTAAATTTCATCCAGTCCCAGGAATTCAGCTAGATAATTCAGCTAGATATCAAGCCATTCTGAGCACCTATAAACTCAACAGGAGATCGAAAAAAGGATAGCAGCAATTCTGTGAACATAAAAGCGACCGCTTTCTGAAAGGTAGGACATGCAGAGAAGTGAATCTGAGGTGATATTTCAGAAGATAAACAATGGGGGAGGAAGCCTCCATCCGCCAGCTACTGGCAAGTGACAGAGCAACAGAGCACAAAATCAGAACTTTTAGAAGTCTGCTCCACTGAGGGTCGACACTCCAGTGGCTAAACAGGAGGTGGAGCTCTCATGGGGACATACTGGTCTCAGGACCCTCAGGGGTCACAGAAAGACTGGGGGTGCCTAAGTTTGACAGATTCCCCAGGTTTCAGAGTAGGGAACCCGGGTGCAGAGATGGAGCCAAGCAGTGGGCTTTCAGCTCAGGGTTGCCATAAACCGTGATCCAAGGCTTTTTGGACCACTGAACTCTGAACAGGGACCCAACAAGCAGCAGATCCAGGGAGATTCCCCTTCCTCTCCTGGGAGGAGTTGCACGGGAGCATGCTGCAGGAATCTACTGGGTTTAGAGACCAAACAGGGCCATGCACTAAAGATAGAAATGCTCGTCACAGGCCAAATGAGCAGAGTGTGGCTGGAGACAAGGGAGATGGAAGTGATTGACTACTTTTCTCTGAGGGTGCACTGAGGAGTAGGACCCCAAGCTCTCGGCTCCTCCAGGACCAGAGATTGGGAAGCCACCATTTTTATTACCATCCTCCAGAGCTGTACAGAAAGCTTTCAGGGAACAAAAGCTACAGAGAAGAAAACTGAGCAGATTTCTTAGCCTGGCCCCTGGCAGAGGCAGTGCAATTCCACCTCCAAGACAAAGTTTACCAATCAATGATAACTGCAAAACTCCCGTAGTAGGGGAATGCAGCACATAGAATTCATGGCTTTTTTCCCCCATGATTCTTTAGCCTTTCAAACATAATTTTTAAAATTTTCTGTTTTCCCTTTTTCTATTTTTTTGAATTTTTCTTCTTTCCTTTTTCAAAACATCTTATCAATTCCTTTTTAAAATTCTTTTTAAATTTTCATTTTACAGTCATATTCTATCCCTTCATTGTATTTAACGTGTGTGTGTGTGTGTGTGTGTGTGTGTGTGTGTGTGTGTAAATAATTTGGGATATAGTTTCCTCTAACAGACCAAACTATGCCCTAAATCTAGTGTACAGCTAGTCTCCCATCTGATCACATTCTCTTCTTTTCTTCTTTTTTAATTTTTTTCAATCAATTTTTTATCTTATGAATTCCATTCTTAAAATCTTTTTTAATTTTTGTCCTTAAAATCATATTCCATCCCTTCATCGTATTTATCCTTATTCTTGTGTGCATGTCTGTGTGTGTATGTATATATATATATTTTTTTCCTTTCTTTAAATTTTGGGAGGCAGTTTCTTCTAACAGATCAAAATCCACCCAAAATCTAGTGCATGTTTCTGTTCTATTCACCAGCCTGATCATATTCTTTTTCTTTTCTTTTTCCTTTTCCCCTCAGTTTTGGGTCTCTTCTAATGTGTTTAGTGTATATTTTTCTGGGGTCATTGTTACCCTTTTAGCATTTTGTTCTCTCATTCATCTGAACAAAAGGACAAAATTGGAAAACACCTCAAAAAAAAAAAAAAAAAGAACAAGAGACACTACCAACTGTCAGGGACCTAATCAATACAGATATTAGTAAGATGTCAGAACTAGAGTTCAGAATGTTGATGATAAAGATCCTATCTGGGCTTTTAAAAAGCATAGAAGGTACTAGAGAATCCCCTTCTGAAGAAATAAAAGAACTAAAATCTAACCAAGTTGAAATTAAAAAGCTATTAATGAGGTACAATTGAAAAATGGAGGCTCTAACTGCTAGGATAAATGAGGCAGAAGAGAGAATTAGTGATATAGAAGACCAAATGACGGAGAATAAAGAAGCTGAGAAAAAGAGACATAACTACTAGATCAGGAGGGGAGAATTCAAGAGATAAGTGATACCATAAGACAAAACAATATTAGAATAATTGGGATCTCAGAAGAAGAAAGAGAGGGGCAGAAGGTATATTGGAGCAAATTATAGCAGAGAACTTTCCTAATTTGGTGAAGAAAACAGGCATCAAAATCCAGGAAGCACAGAGAAACCCCCTCAAAATCAATAAAAAATAGGTCAACACCCTCCGACCAATATAAAACTTACAATTTTCAGAGACAAAGAGAAAATACTGAAAGCAGCTTGGGACAACAGGTCTGTAACCTACAATGGTAGAAACGTTATATTGAATAGCCACAGAGACCTGGCAGGTCAGAAAGGACTGGCATGAACATTCAGAGCAGTAAATGAGAAAAATATGCAGCCAAGAATACTATATCCAGCTAGGTTTCACTGAAAATAGAAGGAGAGATAAAAAGCTTTCAAGACCAAAAAAAAAAAAAAAAAAAAAGAATTTATGAACACAAAACCAACCCTACAGGAAATAATGAAAGGGGTCCTCTAAGCAAAGAGAGAGCCTAAAAGTAATATAGACCAGAAAGGAACAGAGACAATATACAGAAATGGTCATGTTATACATAATACAATGCCACCAAGTTCTTATCTTTCAATAGTTACCCTGAATGTAAAAGGGCTAAATGCCCCAATCAAAAAACACAAGGTATCAGACTGGATTAAAAAACAAGACCGACCAATATGCTGCAGGCAAGAAACTCATTTTATTTATTTGTTTTTAAAGATTTTATTTATTTATCTGACAGATCACAAGTAGACAGAAAGGCAGGCAGAAAGAGGAGGGGAAGCAGGCTCCCTGCTGAGCAGAGAGCCCAATGTGGGGCCTGATCCCCGGACCCTGGGATCATGACCTGAGCTGAAATCAGAGGCTTTAACCCACTGAGCCATCCAGATGCCCCAAGAGACTCACTTTAGAACCAAAGATACCTCTAGATTTAAAGTGAGGGGGTGGAAAACCACTTACCATGCTAATGGACATCAAAAGAAAGCTGGGGTGGCAATCCTTATATCTGACAAATTAGATTTTAAGCCAAAGACTATAATAAGAGATGGGGAAGAACACTGTATCATACTTAAAGAGTCTGTTCAACAAGAAGATCTAACAATTTTAAATATCTATACCCCTAACATGGGAGCAGCCAATTATATAAGCCAATTAATAACAAAATCAGAGAAATACATTGACAATAATACAAAAATAGTAGGGGAATTTAACATCCCCCTCACTGAAATGGACAGATCATCCAAGCAAAAGATCAACAAGAAAAAATAAAAAGGTTTTAAATGACACACTGGACCAGATGGACATCACAAATATATTCAGAACATTCCATCCCAAAGCAACAGAATACACATTCTTCTCTAGTGCACATGGAACATTCTCCAGAATAGATCACATCTTGGGTCACATATCAGGTCTCAACTGGTACCAAAAATTGGCATCATTCCCTGCATATTTTTGGACCACAAGGCTTTGAAACTTAAACTCAATCACAAGAAGAAAATTGGAAAGAACTCAAATACGTGGAGGCTAAAGAGCATCCTACTAAAGAAAAAATGGATTAACCAGGAAATTAAAGAAGAATTTTAAAAATCATGGAATAAATGAAAATGAAAACACAACTGCTCAAAATCTTTGGAATGCAGCAAAGGCAATCCTAAAAGGAAAGTATATAACAGTACAAGCCTTTCTCAAGAAACAAGAAAGGTCTCAAATACACAACCTAACTCTACACATAAAGGAGCTGGAGAAAGAAGAGCAAATAAAGCCTAAACCCAGCAGGAGAAGAGAAATAATAAAGATTAGAGCAGAAGTCAATGATTTAGACACCAAAACAAAACCCAGTAGAACAGATCAATGAAACTAGGAGCTGGTTCCTTGAAAGAATTAACCAGATTGATAAGCCCCTGGCCAGACTTATCCAAAAAAAAAAAAAAAAAGAGAGAGAGAGAGAGAGAGAGAGAAAGAGTAAGGACCCAAATTAATAAAATCATGAATGAGAGAGGAGAGATCACAACCAACACCAAAGCAATACAAATAATTATAAGAATGTATTATATGCCACCAAATTAGACAATCTGGAAGAAATGGATGCATTCCTAGATACTACCAAAACTGAACCAGGAAGAAATAGAAAACCTGGGCAGATCCATAACCACTAAGGAGACTGATGAAGTAATTAAAAATCTCACAACAAACAAGAGCCCAGGGCCAGATGGCTTCCCTGGGGAATTCTATTAAACATTTTAAGAATAATTAATACCTATTCTCCTGAAACTGTTCCAAAAAATAGAAATGGAAGAAAAACTTCCAAACTTGTTTTATGAAGCCAGCATTACCTTGATTCCCAAACCAGATAAAGATCCCATCAAAAAGGATGAAATTGGGGCACCTGGGTGGCTCAGTGGGTTAAACCTCTGCCTTCAGCTCAGGTCATGATCTTACGGTCCTGGGATCGAGCCCCACATGGG
This sequence comes from Mustela nigripes, assembly GCF_022355385.1. Lineage (NCBI taxonomy): Eukaryota > Metazoa > Chordata > Mammalia > Carnivora > Mustelidae > Mustela > Mustela nigripes. The sequence continues at coordinate 55,135,711 of NC_081563.1, read as the reverse complement.
GCTCTTTGCTCGGCAGGGAGCCTGCTTCCCTCTCTCTCTCTCTGCCTGTCTCTTTGCCTACTTGTGATCTCTGTCTGTCAAATAAATAAATAAAATTTTTTTTAAAAAGGATGAAATTAAATTAAATAAAGTTAGATTAAAATAGATTAAATTTTTAAAAAGGAGAATTATATCCCTGATGAACATGGATGCAAAAATTCTCACCAAAATACTAGCTAATAGGATCCAACAGTACATTAAAAGGATTATTCACCTTTTTATTCCTGGGCTGCAAGGGTAGTTCAATATGCACAAATCAATCAATATCATACACTGCATTAATCAAAGAAGGAACGAGAACCATATGCTACTCTCAATAGATGTAGAAAAGGCATTTGACAAAGTGCAGCATCCTTTCTTGATCAAAACTCTTCACAAAATGTAAGGACAGAGGGTACATACCTCAATATCATAAAAGTCATCTATGAAAAGGCAACAGTGAATATCATTCTCAATGGGGAAAGATTGAGAGCTTCTCCCCAAGAGTCAGGAACATGGCAGGGATGTCCACTATCACCACTGCTATTCAACATAGTACTGGAAGTCCTTGTCTCAGCAAACAGACGACAAAAAGAAATAAAAGGCATCTGAACCAGCAAAGAAGTCAAACTCTAACTTTTTGTAGATGAATATGATACTTTATGTGAAAAAACCAAGAGACTCCACCCCAAAACTGCTAGAACTCATACAAAAATTCAGTAAAGTGGCAGGATATAAAATCAATGCACAGAAATCAGTTGAATTTCTATACATGAACAACAAGATAAAAGAAAGAGAAATTAAGGAGTCAATCCCATTTACAATTGCACCCAAAACTATAAGATACCTAGGAATAAATCTAACCAAAAAGACAAAGAATCTATACTCAGAAAACTATAGAATACTCATGAAAGAAATTGAGGAAGACACAAGGAAATGAAAAAACGTTCCATGCTCATGAATTGGAAGAACAAATATCGTGGAAATGTCTATGCAACCTAGAGTGATCTAAACATTTAATGCAATCCCTAACAAAATATCATCAATTTTTTCACATAAATGTAACAAATAATCCTGAAACTTGTATGGAACCAGAAAAGACCCCAAATAAACAGAGGAATGTTGAAAAAGAAAAGAAAAGCTGGTGGCATCACGATTCAGAACTTCAAGCTCTATTACAAAGCTGTAACCATTAAGAGAGCATGGTTCTGGCATAAAAACAGATGCATAGATCAATGGAAGAGAAGAGAGAGCCAAGAAATAGACCCTCAACCCTATGGTCAACTAATTTTCAACAAAGCAGGAAAGAAGATCCAATGGAAAAAAAGACAGTCTCTTCAACAAATGGTGTTGGGAAAATTGGACAGCCACATGCAGAAGAATTAAAATGGACCATTTCCTTACACCACACACACAAACAGACTCAAAATGGATGAAAGACCTCAATGTGAGACAGTGATCTATCAAAACCCTTGAGAATACAGGCAGCAATTCTCCGACCTCAGCAGCAGCAACTTCCTCCGAGACACATCGCCAATAGCAAGGGTAGCAAGGGCAAAAATGAACTATTGGGACTTCATTACGATAAAAAGCTTTTGCACAGCAAAGGAAACAGTCAACAAAACCAAAAGATAACCAACAGAATGGGAGAAGATATTTTCAAACGACATATCAGATCTAGGGCTAATATCCAAAATCTTTAAAGAACGTATCAAACTCCACACCCACCGAATACATAATCCATCAAGAAATGGGGGGAAAACATGAACAGATATTTTTCCAAAGAAGACATCCAATTGCCAACATACACTTGAAAAACTGCTCAACATCACTTGGTATCAGGAAAATACAAATCAAAACTTCAATGAGATACCACTTCACACCAGTCAAAAGGCTAAAATTAACGAGTCAGGAAATGAAAGATGTTGGCAAGGGTACGGAGAAAGGGGAACCCTTCTACACTCTTGGTGGGAATGCAAGCAGTTGCAGCAACTCTGGAAAACAGTATGGAGGTTCCTCAAAAAGTTGAAAATAGAGCCACCCAACAACCAGAAATTGCACTACTGGGCATTTACCCCAAAGATATAAATGCAGTGATTTGATAGGGAACATGCACCCCAATGTTTTATAGCAGCAATATCCACAATAGCCAAACTATGGAAAGAGCCTAGATGTCCATCAACAGATGAATGGGTAAAGAAGATGATATCACATACACACACACACACACACACACACACACACACACACAGGAATATTATGCAGCCATAAAAAAATGAAATCCTGCCATTTGCAACATAGATGGAACTATAGGGTATTATGCTAAGTGAAATAAGTCAATCATAGAAAGATAATTATCATATGATCTCACTGACATGAGGAATTTAAGAAATAAGACAGAGGATCATAGGACAAGGGAGGGAAAAAATGAAACAAGACAAAACCAGAGAGGGAGACAAACCATAAGAGACTCTCAATCTCAGGAAACAAAGTGAGGGTTGCTGGAGTGAAGGGGTTGGGAAGAATGAGGTGTCTGGATAATGAACACTGGGGAGGGTATGTGCTATGGTGAGTGCTGTGAATTGTGTAAGACTGGTGAATCACAGACCTATAACCCTGAAACAAATAATACATTATATGTTAATTTAAAAAATTAATTAATTAATAAAGATGGCATTTTTTGCACTCCTAGGTGACTATGAACATTCATATCTGCTCATTCTCAGGATATTTTTGTGCCTGTAACACCAAACAAGTATAGTATTGTTCCTATAGTTGGGCTAAGCTCATTATTCCATCATGCTATTAATTTGGAAACGCTCTACAGAAATCCTGGAAATTACTTAAAACTAGCTTGATGTAGATTTTAGGTGGAGGAAGTACCACCTAAAATAGTGTGCCAAATTTCTATTAAAGGCTTTCCCTCCCACCTTTCTCCCACTACTTGTTATTACATGTCTGAAGGGGAAGTAGAAGAGATAGAGGAAAAAGAAAGAGGAGTTCAAGAGTAATTTGTTTTCACCTAAATTGGGTGATGGAAGTGGGGTTGGGTGGCATCAAGCAGTGGGAATAAAGCTGTAAAAAGAAAAAAAGACAGATTGTTCCTCCCTTTGCCCCTCAAGAACGGATTCAGTCCAGAAATATTCTCAGAATTTTGGACCAGAAATACAACTAGTTTTTTCCTGTCATCTTTAGGAAGGCCAACTGCCATGGAAACATGAGCCCAATGAAATGAGAAGGTCCCCAGAGGACTCATAGCCTCAGCATAACCTACAGATTTCTCCATTAGGGCTTCATAAAACTAAGCATTTTAAATGTATACCTGTGTGATCATTTCAATCATCAGCCTCCCACTGAAAAATAAGTGCTAATGCTGCTTACCAAAGTGCTCTCTAAAAATAGCACAGTTTGTCACATAGAATGTGTTCTACATTAATTCATTAAATGAATTAATAAATATGACATTCCAGGAATTTGAAATATTCATGTATTAGACAACAGCATTACACATGAAGTGTAATAGTGTTACTTGAAAATAGACTTAGCTTAGTTAAAAATTTATACTATACCTCTAGAGCAACCAACCATAAAAAAATTTTAAAGACATATACTTGTTATGCAAAAGGAAATTACATAAAATGCTCAATTAAAACTGGAAAAGGCCGAAAAATAGGACAGAAAAAGAAAAAAAAAAGGGAAAGTGAAATAAAGAAAAAACACTTATAAATATGGTAGATACTGACCCAACTATATCAATAATCACTTTAAATGTGAATGGACTAAATACATCAATTAAAAAGACAGAGATTATCAGAGAGGATTAAAAAGCCCTAAGATCCAACTATATGTTGTATACAGTAAACCCATTCTTAATATAAAACTAGGTTGAATGCTGTAGTCTCTTCGGGCTCTGTACTGTCCTACACACACTCATGCACACATGCACGCATGCACACACACTCACGCACATACCTGATAAAATAGAACCAAGAATGAGTTACTTCCTATTCTCAATATACTAGATCTTGTATTATTAATCAAGATGTTCTCACAAGGGGACTGAGACCTCAAATTATTTCATACCTTCTGTAAGCAGTTCCCCAAATCTGGAACAAAAATGAAGGAAGTGCTTATCAAACTTGTTGAAGCCTTTCTCTTACATACACATCCAGGATTTAACATAGAGTTGAAAAATAGTTACAGTTTCTTAGGACAATGATGAAAGAAAACATACCAATATAACTCACATGTTAACTTTGATACTTTTCTGCTAAAGCCCTCTGAGGTTATCCTTTTACACTTAGCAAATGACAACCTCTCTCATTATGTTGCATCTTCATGCAAACTGAAATTTTGCTTACCTAAATGAAAATAAGGTTGCTTCCACCTATTGAGGTCCAAATTGAGCGTATTCTACCTCCACCCATTATTCTTAATAATTTGCACATTTTTTTCTGGAAAAGAAGCTGAAATTCTACTTTCTGAAACAAATCGTCTACTAACTAAAATAAATTTAAACAATACATACAGAAAATGCCAGAGAGAACATACAAGCATTTTTAATTCAAACAACAAATACCATATGATTAATAATTTGTCAGTCATTTTCTTGTTAAACTAGCTAAGCTTGGATCTTTGTAGTTGTGCTGTAATTATATGAAGGAATTACAAAAATTCTGCATGAGAATAATAACTCTGTTTACAGCAAAATTTGCAAACACACAATTCACATGCCATATTTGTCCACCTGTGTTTTCTTGCCTCTGCAGGTTTTGTTTAATGAATTAATTGCCAACATATTCAAAATGAGAAATTTCATATATGTACTCTGCTTATAGACTTCTCTTGGAAAATAGATCTGTTAAATTCAGGTTTATAATTCAAGTTGGCAACATTAACTGGACAAATTAACTGGGCTAATGGTAACTGCTCCCTATAGATAAGACATGAACTACCCAGTTTGCCATAGTTACCACCATTCCCTATTGCTTTCCCTATTGCAATTGAGACCCAGTGCAATTGCCATTCATCATTATGCTTCTGCTGTTGCTTTTCTTGTAGTAAAGAACTATTTCTCTGTATTTATGTTTCTATCAAAAGCAGGAAGAGATTATAAGAGGATATCAAGAGTTTTATGTTATCTGTCTGCTTTTTTTAAAAGATTTTATTTATTTATTTGACAGAGATCGATCACAAGTGGGCAGAGAGGCAGGCAGAGAGAGGGGAAAGGAAGCAGGCTACTCGCTGGGCAGAGAGCCCGATGTGGGGCTCAATCCCACAACCCTGGGATCATGATCTGAGCTGAATGCAGAGGCTTTAACCCACTGAGCCACGCAGGTGCCCCTTATCTGTCTGCTTAATCATGCACATTCACTGACCAGTCCATGTAAACACTGGAATATGCAACCTACCTCCTATAAAACGGGATAGCTATCCTATCCAGAGATGGATAGCTCTAAGCTCTGTAAGTCAAGAGGCACAGAGCAGTAACAACTTAGGGTTCACAGAGCTTCATTCATGAAAGACGAGTTATCAAGAAGATGGCATTCCACACTGGGAGAATGTAAAGGGATTCAGGATTGATAAGCATTTTCTGAAAAATGAAGACTCTCCAGAATACTCTTTGTATGAGCTTTCTGGGACTAACGTAACTAAATACCACAGATTCAATGACTTGAACAACAGAAATCCATTTTCTCACAGTCCTGTAAGCTTAGAGTCCAAAACCAGGTTCCAACAGAGCTGGTTTCTCCTGGTACCCCTTTCTTTGGCTTGTAGATGGCCACCCTCTTGAAGCCTCTTTGTATGGTCGCCCCTCTGTGCATGCATATATCCTTTGGATGTCCTTATCTTCTCTTAAAAGAACAATAGCCATACTAGATTCAAGCCCACTTTAACAGCCTCATTTTAACTTAATTACCTCTTCAAAAGCCCTATCTTCAAGTATGGTCAGATTCTGAGGTACTGGTGTTAGGACATCAATATACGAATTTAGTGTAGGGATACAATTTAATCCATAACAGTCCCTCACTCAGTCTTTGAAGCTAGCATAATCTTTATATCTTCAAATATTTCTCTTTACCCTCCTCCTCTTCCTTCTTTATCTTCTCCTCTTTCTCTCCTTTCCCCACCCTTCCTGTCCATTTCTCACTCTCTCTCTCCCTCTCCCCCTTCCAAATTTAAATTATACATATGTTAGAACATTTACTACGGTCCCAGAATTCTTGGAGAGTCTGTTCTGTTTTGTCTTATTTTCACTTCTTCTCATTGTGTTTTAATCTGGGTAATTTCTATAGACCTAGCTTTAAGTTTAATAATTCTTTCCTCAGCTGTATCAGATGCACTAATGAGCCTGACAAATGCATGTTTCATCTCTGTTATTGTGTTTTACATTTCTAGTATTTCAAATGGTATTTTTTAGTTTCCATCTCCCTGCTGAAATTATCCATGTGATCTTGCATGCTGTCTGCCTTTTCTATGAAAGCCTTTAAAATATTATTTATGTTTATTTAAATCTCTTTCCAGTAATTCCAACATCTGCGTCATATTTGAGCCTGGATTTGATAATGACTTTCTCTCTTGGAGCTACATTATTTTTTTTTCTTGCATTCTAACATGCTTTATAACTTTTTCTGCATCCCTGAGAAAAAACCAGTGGCCTAACATAAATTTGATATCAAAGTCCAAAAAGACCATTAAAAAAAAATAACATTACAGGCATCACTAAATGAACTACTAGAAAACAAAATTAAAAATGTATAAAAAGGATAATAAATCTTGACTGCATTGGGTTTAATCCCTCAGAACAAATGATTTCACAGTAGAAAAATGAATTAACATAAGCCACCATACTAAGAGACTAACAGGGGGAAAATCATGTAATTATCTCAATACTTGCCCCCAAAAAAGCACTTGATAAAGTTCAAAACCCTTTAATGGTGTTAAATAAAAACTCTTAACAAAAGAGGAAGAGAGGGAAACTTTAAAATAATTTTTAAATAATAATTTTTAAAACACATATATAACATACATATAAACATACATGTATATGTATATATTCATATATATATATATATAAGATATCACATTTAAGAGTGAAATGTTAAATTTTTTGTGTGTGTGATTAAAAATAAGACAAAGATACCCACTGTCACCAATTTTATCCTAGACAGTCCTAGACAGTAAAGAAATAAAAAAACATAAAGATGAGGAAAAAAGAGGGGAGGCTGGGTGGCTTAGTTGGTTGAGCATCTGACTCTTGATTTCAGCTCAGGCATGTCCTGGGATTGAGCCCTGAGTTGGGTTCTGTGGTCAGCAGGGAGTGTGCTTGAGGATTCACTCTCTCTCCTTTTCCCCCTCCCCCTACTCATGCTCTCTCTTTCTCTAAAACAAATAAATAAATCTTTTTTAAAAGAGAGACTAGAAAAAAAAAAAACTGTCTTTTAAATACATAATTAGAAGTCAGTTTATCAAGGTTATTTGAAACAAAATTAACACATAAAAACTTGCATTTTTATACAACAGCAATAATTACTTAGAAAATGACATTTTTAAAATGCCAATTATAAACATATAGACTATTTAGAATAAATTTAACAAAAGAATAAAAGATTTCTGTGAAGAAAAAAATAAAATTGCTTTTTTAAAAAAATTTATTTATTTATTTGTCAGAGAGATAAATCACAAGCAGGGGGAGTGACAGGCAGAGGAAGAAGCAGGCAGAAGGAGAAGCAGGCTCCCCACTGAGCAAGGAGCCTGATGTGGGACTCGATCCCAGGACCCTGGGATCATGACCTGAGCTGAAGGCAGACAATTGACTGAGCCACCCAGGAATCCCTAAAATTGCTTTTAAAAGAGATTTTAGTGTAAATAAATAGAAAGATAAAGTATTTTCAAAGATTGGAAAACTCAATGTTATAGAAATGTCTATTCTTCCCAAATTGATCTATAGATTCAACAGAATAGATAAGTTTTAATAATAAGTAGGATAAGGTCTCCTAATTTTCTTCTTCTTCATGTATATCTTGGTCAAATATAGCCAATACTTAATACTTCCACATGAATTTTAGAATCAGTGTTCAAGTTTGAAAACACTCAAACACACAGATTTTTTTCTATCTTTCTCTTTCTCTCTTACTCCCTTTCTCCCTCTTTCTCTCCCTCTCTCTCTCACATGCAGATAATTGGGATTTTGATCTCTACTAATTATTTCAATAATACATTAAAATTAAGAACTTTTGTCCATCAAAAAGTCACCATAAACATGGTAAAAGATAAGCTCCAATCGAGAGAAAACATTTGCAATTCATGTACCTAAAAAAGATGACTGCAATCCAGACTACAGAATAATTTCTACAAATTGCAGAAGGGAAGGAGGGACAGAGAGATAGAGAGGCAAAGGGAGAAAAAAAGGGAAGAAAAAGGAAAAAGAAAAAGTAGGCAAAAGACCTTAACTTCAAAAAAAGAAATCTGAATAGTCAATAGCATGTAAGAATGTGCTCCGCCTTACTAGCAATCAAAGAAATTCAGATTAAAGGCACAATGAGCTATCATTATACTTACACCTGATTTGAAAAATTTATGAATCTAACAATACCAAGTGTTGGTGAGGATGTGGATGCAATGCCACATTTCATATGCCACTGGTGGAGGTATATATTTTTATGACTATTTTGGAAGACATTTAGCAATACCTAAGATAGTAGAATACATGAATTCATTATAACTAAGCAATTCTAGACATATACACCAGAGAAACTCTTTCCTCAGAGGACAAATGTACCAATTGTTTGTAGCAGCACTACCTAAAACTGGACACAACCCAAATGTACACCAACAGTAGAATGGAAAAAATAAATTGTGGTATATTCATAAAGCAAAATAATATACTACAATAAAACAGAGTAAACATCAATACCATACATCAATGAATTTCACAGATGAGGGGGAAAAGTAAGATAAAACAGAACTGAGGAGGAAAAGCAAGTGACAGAACAACATTAACAGCATGATTCCATTTTTATGAAGTTTGAAAGGAAAAGGAAATGCAATTAATATATTAGTGATAACTAATACAGTACACAAAGGAAATTATTATCTCAATATAATATTAGCTATGTTTGAAGGGTAGAGAGGGGGCTATGTCAAAAAGGAGCACAAAGGAAGTTTCTAGAAAACTAGCAATGTTTTATTTCATAACCTAGGTGGAGGGGTCAAGGGCATTTGGTCCATAATTATTCTTATTTTTTTAATTGACCCATTTAATCAATTTTTTGAATGTATGAGAATTTTTTTAAAGATTCTATTTATTTATTTGAGAGAGAGAGCAGACATGAGCAGAGGGAAGAGACAGAAGGAGAAGCAGGCTCCCCACTAAGCCAGAAGCACAATGCAGGACTTGACCCCAGGATCCTGGGATTATGACCTGAGCAAAAGGCAGACACTTAACCGGCTGAGCCACCCAGGTTCCCTGAATGTATGACAATTTTTTAAAATCAAGTTATGATTTTCAGTAGTCCATATCTATAGAAGACAGAGAGGTAAAAAGTCCAGAGGGAGGAAATTGTTAGTAAATTACAATATGTCCATATGGATATGCTATATAGTACATAGCATATCCATATGGCTATACTATGCAGCAACTTAAAAGAATAAGATAGATCTAACTGAACCCATATGGATATATATCCAAGATGTAAAGCGAAAACAAGTAAAAATTCCATTTATGTAAAAATTTTAAATCAAAAAAAAAAAAAAAAACAAAGGTACAGTCTTTTATAGTATTTAATTAATTTATTTGACAGAGAAAACACAAGAAGGGAGAGCATCAGGATGAAGGAGAGAGAGAGGAAGAAGCAGACTCCCCGCCAAGCAGGGAGCCCAATGTGGAATTCAATCCCAGGACCCTGGGATCACGACCCGAGCCAAAGGCAGCCACTTAACTGACTGAACTGCTAAGGCACCCAATTATATACCCAGATAAATTTGCAAATTTATAGAATGAGTTCAGAAAAACAAAACAAACAAAAACACCAACTTGGTGAGAGTAGTTAACTCTACTGAAGGAACTGATATAGGGTAGAGGTGATGTGGGATGGGGCAAATTTAAGAATTCTATAGAGAATTTTACCGAACAATTATTACTAGGATGTAGTCCTACAGCAATGGTTTCCTTTGTTGAAAAGTCTAGGATTTCCACTCTTGCCAATGAAGGATTAACTATTACGGGAAATGTCTTCCCTCTGTAAACAGCTGAAAATCAAACTACATATATCAAAAAATGGTATTTAAACTTTGGACAACAGATAGCACAGGACTGTGCTGTGAGAGAGAAAGGAAACAAAAGAGGTAAACCCTGAAATTATCTCAGATTACAGAATAAAAGAAAAATGACTAATTGGATTTCATCAAATTGAATATGTTTGATCTTTAAAATAGACTATTAAGAAAACAAAAGACAAACCACAAAATGGAAGAAAATATTTGCAAATATGTATCCAATGAAGGATCTGTATCTGGAACATATTAAAAAATACAGCTCAATAGTAAAAAGACAAACAACTTGATTTTTTAAATGAGTAAAAGATCTTATCAAGTATTTCACTAAAGAAAATATATGGGTGGCAAACAGGCACACACAGAAACATTTTCAGTGCCATTAGTCATTAGAGAAATGTGAATTAAAACCACAAGACACCACTCTACTTTCCCTAGAATTAAAAAGACTGACAATACCTAGAGTTGGTGAAAATGAGGAGTAACTGGAACTCTCATACATGGCTGGTGGGAATGCAAAAAGGTACAGCCATTTTGGAAAATATTTTGGCATATACTTACCATACTACTTAGCAATTCTACTTATAGGAGTTGCTCAAGAGAAATGAAAACATTTTTTCATACAATGTTTTGATATATAAATATATAGCCACTTTATTTATACTAATCAACTGTAAATAAATTAATTGGTAAATGAATAAGCATATTATGGTAGATCTACACAGTGGAATATTCCTCAGCAATAAAAGAATTAATGGAACATGCAAAAACATGCATGAATCTTAAAAGCAGTTTGCTGAAGGAAATAAACCAGAAACAAACAACTACATAAAATGGTTGCACAGAGAAGATGAATTCTTCCTTCCCCTACCTTTTGTTCTATTCAGGCTCTCAATGAATTGGATGGTGCCCACCACATCAGGGAACACAATACACTTTATTGAGTGCAATTCAAATGGCAATATCTTATTTAGAAACACCATAACAGACACACCCAGAAATAATGGTTAGCCAAATACCTACATGCCCCATGACCCAATCAAACTGACATAAGAAATTAACTATCTCATCTTCCCTAAACCATCCAACCCATTTGTCTGGGTTAGAAACCCTTCTTTTGATCATCCACTGTACTCTGAGAATACCGTCAGCATTACAAGTAAAACAAATGAAGTCTTGGCTAAACTATCCAAAATTTCTGACATCCCTCTTCCCAGTTTCTCTGCTCTTGAGGCCCTGATGCTTCCATTCCAGAGATTAATTCTGTTCCTCCAGCATCAGTGCATGCCAGGCCTCTCCCAACATTGTAAAGTTCAGGGCCTGACATGTGTTATGGTCTCAGCTACTCCCTTCCTCCTATGCTGCTAGAGAAGTTTTGGGCCCCAGATGCTGAAAGAACAAGGAAGGTGGTCTATTACCCTAGCTCAACTTGCTCTTCATTTCTTTTGTTCTTCTCAAGAACCTAAAAACAATTTCAGATGGATCTTCCATTTGCATGAGATGCTGCTCTCCTGCCAACACCTGCTAATAGATCTGGACAAGACATCCATGCCCAGTCCCAAACTTGGCAACTGAAATAATTTCATATTATTTAAAAAACAAAACAAACAAACAAACAAAAAAAAAACCATTTGCCCCTTCCCAACCTTAGGCTACCTACAAAACCCTCTCTCCTAACTTGACATTGCAACAAGCCCAGTTATCCTCTCCCGATTCCTGGAATCCTATCTAAGCAAATGGGGTAGAGAAAAGAAAATACTGCCATACACCTACCACTTAACACCATGACTGTTTATTTTAATGTCATTCCCACCCACAAGGCAATGTGAGGGCAAGCACCAAGCCTTGTTCACAAGTCTTATTCACTTCCAGTGCCCTGAAAAGTATTTGCCACATGGTAGATGCTGAATAAATAAGCAGGGGCCTCACCGTTGGCTTGAATTGGAAGAATAATACAAGATTATGATTTATTTACTCCATGCACAGATCTTTAAGGAAGTTCATGAAAAAGATGACTGCAGGAAGGTTTCAGGCATTCATCATCCCATCTCCTTCAAATATTACTTGAGGGACCAAGAATATCCTGATGCTCTGGTACAACACCAAATCTGCCCTGAAGGCACAGGCTTCAATTTTCATGGTAAGACTTAATTCATGAGTTTGACTGTCAAAAAAGGGGGAGGGCGGATAAATGCAGCAGGAAAGAGAACGAATCACCAAAAGATGAAGGAACGGGAGAGCAATTGTTAAGAGAGCCACAAAGTTGAGAAAAAAGAACTGATAACATCCATTCTACATGTCCCCCATTCTCACCTCTACCTAGACAGAATTCATTCATAAGAAGCAGACTAGTTTCTGTCCTTTTTGAGTTCACAGGCTCAATCTTTGTGAGCACTTCTTTTCTGAGTGCTTTAGTCCTCTGGGCAACAAACCAACGAAGTTCTACTGTGGTTCAATTTCTGTCATCCCTGCAATGAATACCCTCCAGCCTTCTTCAACACCATATGAATTAAAAGCACATCAGTGGGAAAATTACTGGAAGGAATAAAATTCCATGCCCATTTGGCAGCCTTGTGATTCAGTGGTATCAGCAGCCATTCACCTTTGGCTGTGGTCATCATGCACAGCGGAGCTCCCACACAGCACCGCCAGAGTGCCAGCAGTGCCCTTCACAGCAATGGCCTTCGTAAAAGAATCAGACGACCACTGCCAAAGCGAGAGAACCTAACTCACTGAAATGCCTTCCTCGCTCCTCTCCATTCTTCTAGCTTACTTTCTTCTCAAAATCTCCAGCTTTCAATGCAATCTCATCCCACAGATCTTCTCTCAGGGAAAATGAGAGGAAGGCACCACCCTCCTCCCCCCACCCTCTCACCCCGCCCCCGCATCTCCGTTTTTGAAATGACTCCAGGAGTGCCAGATGTACAGAGTTTTCCAGAAGGGTGTTGGAGGAGAGTGCAGTGCACTGAGAGCACCAAGGCTCCCTGATTATGCAAGGGATATGAGAGCCCCTCTATTCATCACCTCGAGGTAGACTATTAAATCTCTGGAAGCCTTCCACACGGTTTAGTAACGGAGATCCATTATACCCTCCCTCAGGTTCCATTGAACACCAGCAAACAAACATATGGTGAGTAAGTTCTAATGGAATTCCACACCACATGCAGGCTCTGTGCAGAGCTCTGTGCTGGGTGGAAGCTGGCCCCAAGCAGCCTTTGATGGCAGCTTCTCTGAGTGGTTTCTGCAACAGGATTTTCCTGCTTTTACCATGTAGGGATGGGAGGCACTGGGAATTTGTTCTACTTTTCTAGTAAAGCATTTGGCAAGGAGGGTCGGCACCTTCTTCTGTCCCTATCTCTTAAAGGAGCTTATTAGCTGACCTTGGACAAGTCACTTGGTCCCCGAAACCTCAGTCTTCCTCTTAAAAGAGCCACAAACAACACCATTCCTATTTCACAGGTGTTGCAATAATGAAACACCTCAGTGGACATAACTATGATTTGGAAAGCATTTCAGATTTGTGTAATTACCACCATCTTCTTCCTGGATTTCCTATCTCTAGCCCGTGCCTATAAGCTTCATTTGATACAGGAGCCAACCACACTTCCCTAAGGAAGGTTAAAAATAAAGCAACAAAACTAGAGTATTGATTATATTGATACCCAGAGAAAAAGAAGATTCTTGAGAACTACTCACAGACTAGCTCTAAAACCACTTCCTTTTCAGAAGGTAGACCATTAAAAACAAAAGCCCATCTTCTCCCTTTGTCCTTCTCCCCCAATCCAAAAAGAAATAAAAAATTATGGAGTGAGAGCCATACTGATCAACTGAAGAAATTTAGATAAATTTGGTTTTTCATTAACTGCAGCTGTTGTTTCTTTCAATGCCTTAATGAAATTTATCATTTGAACATGCTGGCTGAGGAGCATTACTTGAGTCTTCTTTTGCCTTCAATTGTTAATTCTAACAATATGAATTCAATTTCTATAGTCGGTCTTGAAAAAAAAGTCCCTTTCCTCTCCTTTAAGTCGTTCTTATTGAAAAGTTATGCTTTCCAATCAGTTCTCTCTCTCTCTCATGCGTGCATGTGTGCTACTATCAACAGGCTAATCTTCAAACCCAAATCCAGCTCCTCTGCTCTAAAATGACAAATAAAAAAGCCAAAGCCTCTCACTGTAGCTCTCGGATTTCCAGCCTCACCCCCAGCCCATCACTGCTCCCATCCACGCCCTTCCTGGGAACAATGCTGAATTTGGTCTCAAATTCAAACATGCAGAAGGAAGCCCTCCCAAACTCAATGAGATTTCCAGCTCCAGTGCACCAAAGAAAGTTTTGTAGTTCCACATGAATTGTCTATGAATGAGCTGTGAGGTGATAAATGACCTCCACACAATATCGGCTTATTTAAATTAAACTATTATTCATTTATACAGAATGATGACTCATGATTATCTGAATAGGAAAAAAAAAATGAAATAGGAGGAGATAGCCCCAGACCTCGTTTCCCATTATTGCTCTAAGAGTAATATAATGCTAGTCTTTATGTGGTTTCTCATTATTCTTAGAACTTTAGTTACCAACTTAATTATCACATTGTTTCCCTTGGAAGAAGAGGAGTAATAGACAGACTGTATTTTCTCTTTTCATATCAAGATGGATTAAATGTCAAGAATAATTAAATGCCACAAGGTGGTAGCCACCAATTGATGCTGACATCTTTTCAGAAAACCCACCCAGGAAAGAAGAAAATAGAAACATCTTAGCATCTCTGTGTCTTTCCTGACTTCATTTATGTAGGCGGGAATCCCAACATCTTAAACTAAAATGGAAAAAAGAGCAGAGACCCTGCAAGCTAATAATTACTCCATGCTTGGAATGAGAGTGTTCAGAAGAACAGACACGGATGTTGAAACATTTTGCAAAGAAGAAGAGAGTTTACTTCTGTGCATTCTGGCAAATGGAATCAACAAAGAATGTGAATCGTTTCAGAGGATTTAGAAACAAGATGGGGCCAATTTCAAAAGGTTCTCTACTCTGAATTTTTGAGGAAATAAAAGTAAGCATGGAAGCAGAGAAGATGTTACTGGCTAATTTATCAATAACTAATAAAAAGGTTCTACTTCCAGCTCTATTTAAGAACTAACCAGTAACAAAAACACTATCACGTGGCTGAGCAAGAACTATGTGAAGTAGATGGAGCTGAGCAATGTTCACTGAAACACTAAAATCTTTTATGAAAATCAGGGAATCAGGGTCAGTACTGGTCTGATGGACTCTGAAGTTTAAGTTCACTTTGAAATGCATATGCATTTTATTCACTATGGCAAGAAAAAAAGGAAAACATCTTTTCAGCACACATCAGTGATTTTATTCCAGCAAAAAGTTGGCCACTATGAGAATAACAGTATCTGTTAGACAAATGAAACCCTAGCAAATACATTATCCTCTCAGGCTCCCAACATCCAATGAAGAGACCTTACTAGTTTCCATGTGTTTACCACGAGTGCCTCAGTTCTCACACAACTAAATGATAATGAATATCTCCACAACATTACAACCATACATGTCCCATCTCTTGTTTCATTTTGTGGATCCTTTCTTTCCCTGCAGCCCAGTCTTCCTTAATATTAAGAAACTGGGTTTTGATTCTGCATTCCCTTGGTCATTTCCTTCAAAACCATGTGCCCTGGGTAGCCAGTCACTCACCCAAGGTCACAGATGAAGTAAACAGACAAATCAAAAGCCCTGCCAAGCAGAACAACAAGGCCCATGCCGGGTGCCATCAGCTCTTCCAAGGGAAGTTCGGATTCAGTGTCCTGAGTTATGAGATAGCCCAACAGAAACAGAGTACGCAACCTAGTCATTCCAGCTGTAAAATACAGGTCAGATTCTTAAGCATCAACACCAAGTCTTCTTTTTCTTTTTCTCTGAAGAACCACCTGTTAATCCGTTGACCACCAGATGTGCCCTAGAAGCCTGGAGCTCTGCAGCCACCCTGACACATAACACTTCCAGGATGTGGCTCATGTTGAAGAATGCTTTCAGTGGCTTGGGTGGAAAGCCAGTACTACAGCTCTCCTTGAGGTGTTAGAATTCTTACTCTTCACTCCTACCTTTCCACCCCTGCTCTGTGCTCTCCCCATCTCTGAATGAGGGTGAAAAGTTAGAACAGAGACCCAAAAGACAGGACCCCAAAATTAGCTTTCACTGTATTACACATTTGTTGAGAGAATACTGCCACCATTCCACACCTAGATAAAAATAAAATAAAGCATATACCAATCGTGGTGAGCACTGAGTAATGTATAGAATTGTTGAATCAGGGGCGCCTGGGTGGCTCAGTGGGTTGAAGCCTCTGCCTTCGGCTCAGGTCATGATCCTAGGATCCTGGGATCGAGCTCTGCATCGGGCTCTCTGCTCAGCAGGGAGACTGCTTCCTCTTCTCTCTCTGCCTGCCTCTCCGCCTACTTGTGATCTCTGCCTGTCAAATAAATAAATAAAATCTTAAAAAATAATTGTTGAATCAATATTGAATCAATATGTTGTACACCTAAAACTAATATAACACTGTATGTCAATTATATTTCAATTAAAAAAAAAAAAAAGGCAGTTGAAACAGGAGAAAGAGCTTGCCCAGAGGCCAAAAGGGGACCCTGTGACCCTCCAGGCTGGCCTTGATCTTCGGTTGTAGGATACATGAACATACTTGTGTGGCCATCTCTTTGTAAGTTTCCTTGCAACAGCTTTCACTACTCATCGCTCCCTTTCCAATCTTTTCTGTGCTCCAGTTGAATGATATTTTAAGACTCTTTCTCTTCAACAGTGAAATACTTCAGTGGTTGCCCATCACCCAATGGAGTCTGACGCGGCATAAACAAGCCATTGCTGCTTCTGCACTGCCCCCCCACACACACTCACCATCTGAAATGGCTCCTGGTGGTGGTCCCACCTCCTGGTATTCACATCCTTGTGTAATTCCTTCCTTTGAGTGTGGGCTGGACCTAGTGACTTAATGCTAATGAACAGAACACAGCAAAAGTGATAGGATGTCACTTCTTCAGAAGTGACTGGGGCTATGAAACACTGTCGCTCTGTATCTCTCTCTCTCTTGCTTGCTCAAAGCAAACTGACATGCTGAAAGCTGCCCTGTGGAGAGGCTCATGTGGCAAGAAACTGATGATGGCTTCTGGCCAACACCCAGTGAGGAACTGAGGGGCTCTGTCAAACAGCCTGCAAGGAAGGAGTCCTGCCCGTGACCATGAATAAGCTTATACATGGATCATTCCCCAGCACCAGGGGATACCTTTACTGCAGCTTTGCGATAGGCCCCACTAAGTCACAACTGATTCCTGACTCATAGAAATGAAGATAATAGATGTTGTTGACGCTGCTAAGGTTTGGGGTAATTTGTTACACACCAAAATAGATAATGAATACAGATTGTGGTATCAAGAGAGGCATAGTAAAAGAATAAATAACAAAAGACTTGCCAATAGTTCCTGTGTCTGTTACCACACGAGACAATACTGTTTTCAGGGTATCGCTTCAGTGCTTTGCTGCATGCAGTACCTACTCAACCTTGCTGTCCATGAGTCTGCAGTAAATCAATCAGTAAATAGCTATCTGAATACCTACCATCATAGGTATAAAATGCTTTGTAGCACAAGTTCAGATTTACTGCTATTGATCAAATTTCTGACCACCAAACAAAATCTGCAAAGGGACCAGCAACCACATCAGACCACTTTCTGGAGGCACTCTAGCTACCTTGGAAAAGCAGGCTTTCCATCCATTTTCTTAACTCACTCGCAAGCTATTGAGAATTTTGCACACTACTATCTACCTTCTCAATGAGAATTATGACTCTGAGAACTACAGGGGGGATGAAGAGATAATATACTCCATGGATACATATTGATTCCCCAAATGTGCCAGGCAGCATGCGAGCACCAAAGATGAGCTGATAAACTGGGTGGCAGTCAGCTTGTCTTCAAGTATTTTGCCACTTATTCCTCACAGTCTCATGAGGTCTACAGCAACACAATTCAACCGGTGAAGAAAGATAAAGAAACTCACACAAGCCCCCCAAATAGAAATGGATAGAGCAGCATTGAAATTCAGATCTGTCGTCTCCAAACCACTGCTCTTTCCAGGAAATCGCACTTCCCCCTGAGGTCATGAGAGGTGAAGGAAGGAGAAAGGCTGTCCTGTGGGCTTCTTGCCTCCTGCTAGAAAAATGGTGGGAGATAGTCTTGGATACCAGTCAGGTCAGTCAAGGGCTGGAGCACTGTCCGTGGGGAGGGAGACCTCCTGCTGATCTCACTGAAATCACATAGCCATGTACTAATGCTAGAGGGACCAAAAGGCCTATTTAGCTTCTGGGCACCTGTAATGTCAAGGAGTCCAAAAACAGTATGAAAAAAATTTTCTGAAAAACAATTAATAGTTTAACAAGTGAAAAGACAACAATGTAATAAGAATTCTGTTGGATTTCTTTATATGTGTTTTAGAGCTCAGCATTATTTTTATTTTCAATTACAGATGGGAAGGGGGATACTAAAATCTTTGAGTGTGTAAGGCCTCTAAAATTCTTAATCTGGGGATGCCTGAGTGGCTCAGTTGGTTAAGCATCTGCCTTCAACTCAGGTCATGATCCCAGGGTTCTGGGATGGAGTCCCTCATCGGGCTCCTTGCTCAGCCGGGAGCCTGCTTCTCTCTCTGCCTCTGCCTGCCACTCTGCCTACTTGTGCTCTCTCTCTGACAAAAAAAAAAAAAAAAAAAAAAAATTCTTATCTGACCTGAGGGGCCTCTTAGAGACTTCTGCTCTTATGCCCAAAACAGAAGCCACACATCCGGCTTTCGTGCCCTTAGAAAGAGAAGGCATTATTATCCCCATGTAACACTGGGAACTGTAGTACACAGTATAGTAAAATGACTTAGCCACAATCATACAGATGAGGTCACTCGAAGACCAGAAGCTGACATTTTCTGCTCCCTTCAGCACCGTTCTCTTCTTCCCTCCCCAGAGGTTATGAGGATTGAGTGCCATCAGGAATTGAAAACTGGGAATGCCCTCACCAGGATGGCAAATTAAGAAATCCCAGCCTCTATCACCCAACAAAGATCAACACTTAGACAGCTATCCATGAATAAAAAGCTCTGAGAGAGCTCAAGAGTCCACTTAAAATTCAGCAACCCAGCAGAACAACAACAAAAAAAAAAAAAACTCAAGAATAACTATGCAAAAAGTAAAGGAAGAACAATTTCATCGTGCCTGCATCATTCTATCCCCAAGGATGGCACTGGTCAGTGCCAGGAGGGAACTTTCCCAGCTATGAAGGGTTCCCCTCACCAGGAAAGAGAGAGTGGGGTGAGCAACCAGCTTCCCCAGCCTTCCAAAACATTAAACAAAGGACCCACTTCAGTTTCACCCTACCAGCAAAGCTGAGTCTTATAAATCCAACTAGGAAGAAGAAGAGGAAGAAGAGCAAGGCTACCAGTATCAGCCATGCGGTGGGAGCAACCAGCATTCCCTGTGACTTGTTCTGTAGAGAACCCCAGCAGCATCTGCCACTGGGAAACCAGCCACTCACATAGCAGCCAGAACCCCCTGAAGATGTCACCAGTTTTCACCCCACATGTATTCTCATTTGCAGATGCCAGCCACTGAGTCCCCCCGCCCCATGACTCATTCCCATCCCTGCCTCCAGCAGAGGCTGCAATACAGACCAGCAGTCAACCCAGGCCTCTGTGGTCGCACAAATAAAAGACATGAGCACAGGTGCTCACAGCTGACCCCTACCACTTGTGTACTCTCAAGGCCAGCTCCTTTAACTGTGTATTTGCACACCACCAGACTGATCGCCATTACTAGCTTCTACTACCATATGCACACTTCTGAGGAGATTCTACAGCCATAAAAGTACACACCAACAGCCAGAACACTTGCAGCTGCTTGTGGGCTTGGATCCAGCCCTGTCTGTACTCCCCAGCCTGCACAAGTAGGCTCACCTACAGGTAGCTACTCCAGCTGTGCACCTGCACATTCCTGGCCTGACTCCGCTCACTAGCCTCCACTACCAGGCATGCATGCATGGGGAGACACTGAAATCACAAGAGTGCATATCACCAGCAAATGCCCCTGCAGCTGAAAGTGTGCCTGAAGATGAGCCAGGCTCTTGCTGCTGGCCTTGGCCACCATCATTACATGTGTATCTACAGTCAGTCTTTGCCATTACATAAGTATCTGCAGCTGGGCCCTGCAGCTGAGTATGTGCACACCATTGCCTCTGGCTACCACTGCTGCCTGCCCAGTTCCTAGCTTCTGGACCAGGAGGTGTCACTGAGGACACCAACAGTCTTTGTAGCCACTGCAGATCCCTGCCACACCTGCCAAGGACTACATAGTTGTTGATGTTGTGGACCTCAGTAGCCTGAGCCAAAGAGACATCATGCCACCCCTAGACAAGTAGCCACCATATGCGTCTACATTTGGCACCCTACATCACTAGATCTCAGGTCACAGCATGTTCCAGAGTGCTGCAGGGGAAGGTTTTTCCTAACAAACTCAGTCCATAAATTAAGGAAGAAAAAATCGCTTCTCCGAATGCACAGCCTCCTACACAAGGCTACAGGAATCATGAGAAATTAGTGAAACATGGCACTATCAAAACAACATTGTAAACTTCTGGTAACTAAGCACAAAGCAATGGAGATACATGAAATCCCCTTCCAAATAATTGTTCTAAAGATACTCAGAGAACTACAAGAAAACAAGTAAGCAATTTAACAAAATCAGGAAAACAATACAAGAATGAAATGAGAAATTCAACAAAGAGTAAACATAAAAAAAGAATCAAACAGAGACTTTGGAGCTGAAGAATACAATAACTGAATTGAAAAATTCAACAGAGTTCAGCTCAGTGAGATCAAAGAAAGATCATTCAAGATCATCCAATCAGAAGAGCAAAAAGAACAAGAAATGGGAAAAAAAATGAAGAGGTATTTGAATGAGAAAGAGAAGATAGGAAATTATTACAGAAATAATGGGTGAGAAATTCCCAAACCCGAGGAGAGATTTGGAAATCCAAGTTCATAAAGCTAATTGAAAAAAAATTTCCATCCAAAAGAGTCTTCTCCAAGATATATTATAATAAAACTTCCTAAAATCAAAGACAAAGAGAGAATTTTAAAAACAGTAAGAGAAAATAAGTTTCTCTCATACAAGGCTATCTCATACAAGCATATGTATCTCATTGTATCTCATACAAGCATATTTCTCAGCAGACACCACACACGCCAGGAAAAAATGGGATGATACATTCAAAGTACTAAAAAAAATAAATAAATAAAATAAAAAGTCAACTAACAATACTTTACCAATCAAAATTATCCTTCACAAATGAGAGAAAAATACTTTCCCAAATAAACAAAAGCTGAGAGAGTTCATCACCACTAGACCTGCCTTACAGGAAATACTGAAAGGAGTCTTTAAACCTGAAATAAAAAGTTTCTAATAAGTAACATGTAAACATATGAAATATACAACACACTGGTAAAAATATAAGTAGATTTCAAATATTTTAATATTTTAACTTTAAATAATTAACAACTTAACTCTAGTACAAGGGTTAAATAATGAAAGTATTGAAAGTAACTATAGGTATAATAATTTGTTAATGGGTACACAATATAAAAAGATTAAACTGTTGCATCAAAAACATAAAATGGGGGAGTAAAAGTGTAGAGTTTATGCATGTGATTTAAGTTAAGCTGTTATTAGCTTAAAATAAACTGTTGCATCAATAAAATGTTTCAGGTAAGCCTTAGAGTAGCCACAAAACAAAAACCTATAGTAGATATATGCAAGATAAAGAGAAGAGAACAAAAGCAGACTATGGGGAAAATTACAAATTTGCAAAGGAAGACAGCAAGAAAGGAACACAAGAACTATAAAATATCCAGAAAACAATTAGCAAGAAGACGAGAGTAAGTCTTTACCTACCAATAATTACTTTAAATGTAAATGGATTAAATTCTTTAGTCAAAAGACATAGAATGACTAGATAGATAAAAAACAAAAGACCGACTTTAGCTTCGAGGGCACACACAGGCTTAAAAAGAAGGGATAGAAAAGATATTCCACACAAATGGAAAACAAAAGAGAATAGGGGTTACTGTACTTGAATCAAACAAAATACACATTACGTAAAAATTGTAAGAAGAGATAAAGAATTATTATATAATTATAAAGGGTAAATCCATCAAGAGACTATGTGTGTATACCCAACATTGGAGTACTTAAACATATTTAGAAAATACATATCTGGGGACGCCTGGGTGGCTTAGTGGGTTAAGCCGCTGCCTTCAGTTCAGGTCATGATCCCAGGGTCCTGGGATGGAGTCCCGCATCGGGTTCCTTGCTCAGCAGGGAGCCTGCCTCTCTCTCCGCCTCTGCCTGCCTCTCTGCCTGCTTGTGTGCTTTCTCTCTCTTTCTGACAAATAAATAAATAAAATATTTTTTAAAAAAAAGAAAGAAAGAAAATACATATCTGGATGGAATAATAGACAATCCAATAATAGTAGAGACTACAAACCCTACTTTCAACATGGACAAATCATCCACAATAGAAAAGCAATAAGGAAATATTAGGCTTAAACTATATACCACCTGACCTAACAAATATATATATAACATTCTATCATTCTATAAAACAATAGCAGAATACACATTCTTTTCAGAATACACACAGACTTTCTCCAGAATAGATCATATGCCAAGTTACAAAACAAGTCTTAAATTTAAGAAGATTGAAGTCATACCAAGAACATTTTCTGACCAGAATGGCATGAAACTAGATATCAATAATAGGAGGAAACCTGGAAAACTGACATATCTGTGGAAACTTAACAACACTCCTGAACAAACAACAGGTAAATGATAAAAGGAACATCAAAATAATCTTGAGGCAAATGAAAATGGAAACACAACACACCAAAACTTAAGGAATGCAGAAAAAGAAGTTTTAAGAAGGAAGTTTATAGCAATAAATACCTATATTCAAGACAAAAAGGGAGATCTCAAATAAACAACCTACACCTAAAGGAATTTGAGAAACAAGAACAAGCTAAGCCCATAGTTAGCAGAAGAAAGATAACAAAGGTCAGAGAAAAAGAAACAAAATAGGGAAAAGACAAAAAATATAAAAAAGCAACAAAACTAAGAGGTTTTTTTTGAAAAATAAATAACTGATAAATCTTTAGCTATTACTATGAAAAAAAGAGAAAGGACTCAAATAAATAAAATTATAATTCAAAGAAAATATATTACAACCATTACCATAGAAATACAAAGGATCATGAGACTACTAGAAACAACTATATACCAAAAAATTAACTGGACAACATAAAGGAAATGGCAAACTAGTAAGTCTGGGTCATGGAAAAAAAAAAAAAAAAGCCTAGAATAATCTGAACGGACCAATAACAAGTAGGGAGATTGAATCAATAATCCAAAATCTCCCAACAAAGAAAAACCCAGTAGCAGATGGTTTCACTAGTAAATTCTACCAAACACTTAAAGGAATTAATGCTAATTCTTCTCTAACTCTCCCAAAAAATTGAAGAGGAGCTGTCAGTTGCTGGACTGATCAAGCAACTGTGGCGACGGGCTGGAGTCCTCTTGTAAGAATGTGTTTTCACGCAGCCATGGGGATGGAGGGGAAGAAAATCAGTCTAAAAAATAATATGTGAGTGACAATCCAAATTTCTTTTTTTTAATTAACATATAACATATTATTTGTTTTAGGGGTTCGGGTCTATAATTCATCAGTCTTATACAATTCACAGAGCTCACCATGGAACATACCCTCCCCAGTGTCCATCACCCAGCCACCCCATCCCTCCCACTCCCCTCCACTCCAGCAACCCTCAGTTTGTTTCCTGAGATTAAGAGTCTCTTATGATTTGTCTCCTTCTCTGCTTTTGTCTTGTTTCATTTTTCCCTCCCTTGCCCTATGATCCTCTCTCTTATTTCTCAAATTGCTCATATCAGTGAGATCATACGATAATTATCTTTCTATGGACAATCCAAATTTCTACAAATAAATTGACAACACTGATAATATCTGTAAGCAATCCTGGACAAATTATAATGTCTGACTCTCCTTTACCTTCCATTACCTCTGCACTGTGTCTCATCCCACATACCTCTGTCTCTAGGTATCCAAATCTTTCAAGCAATCTAAACAGCAATCCAAAGTACTCACTATGAGACCCTACCCAAGTGTATACCCTCACCCAAATGCCATATTTTTCTTTTCAACCTGGAGTCTTCAGGATTCAATGGGAATTTCTGTTACCTTGTTGGAACCCCAGGAACCTT
>NC_081563.1:55034138-55111025 GCF_022355385.1 Mustela nigripes | reverse complement strand
GAAAAAAAATCTTGGCAGCCAGGCCTCACAGGACAAATGGGTAGAGTCCCACTCTCCTGGTATAGACAGGAATGGTATAGACAGGAATGACTCTCCTTGTCAGAAAAAAAATCTTGGCAGCCAGGCCTCACAGGACAAATGGGTAGAGTCCCACTCTCCTGGTATAGACAGGAATGAGAAGGTCACTCAGTATTCAGGATTCAAACTGGCAGCTCATGCCCTCATAAGACCATCTTCATAGGACCCTTCTCTCATATTTTCAATAAAATGAGTTGGGTCTTCTCTGTGTGTATCTGTACCATTAGATATTTCCACTTCTACTCCTGAAACCACTACCCATCTCTCTTATTTAAATACCTGGTTAGTTCATCATCTCTTTATTATCAGAAGTCAGCTCACAGATTGGCTGGAGTCAGATGTCCAACCCTTTAAGTCCAATTAGCTGTGTGTAGGAACAGGGTTGTATGCTATAGACTCTTGCCACTTCAGATGTGCTCTGGGGATTAGCAACATCAGCATCACAGGGAAGCCTATGAGAAATGCAGATTCTCAGGTTCCACACAGAGCTACTGAATCAAAATATTCATTTCACAAGAACACCCCAGGTGATTCATAGGCTCATTGACATTTGAGAAGAATTGGCATAGAATATAGCCCTTCAAGTTAGGAACATTCCTGAACAGTACCAAAAGCAGTTTGCTTGTCCACCAATAACTCAGTCCCTTGTCTAACCACTAACCTTATTGATAATAGCATTGCCTATTCCACCTTTTAAGGGCTATTTATATCTTTTTTATGATAGACTCTAGAAAATCACAAAATCTGCAAAAGGAAAAGTAAGGATCTATTGGTGATGTTTCAGGCACTATAATGGGTAAATGGAGAAGGAAGAATTATTTATTTCTTGTGGGAGAGATTTTTATGGGGGAAGGGTGGTTCTGTTTTTCTTTATTTTATAACAGAGCTCTTCATCATTATTAAAGCTTGCCTCAAAAAAAGCTACGTATTCTGTTGACTTTTCTATCTCCATATAAAAATAGCCCTGCCAAAGCAAGTGTCTCCAACTTCTATTGTAATCAACTCCTTACCCTGAAATACCACTGATAACTCCCCTACAGAAAGGGTTTCTAAGGCTTTCTGTTCAACCTCCATATTTCCACATCTGTGCAAATGAAGACCAAAAGAGAAAAGATGTTGAGACAAGGTCATGGGGCCAAGTAAAAGCTTCAAATGATATCAGAACGCAGAAATCCTGACTTTTCTATGAGAGTTCCCTTCACTAAACAGCCTCCACAGGACGAATGTTCCCGCATCTCCGGGGCAGGGAGAAAGGAGGAGGGCACAGTGAAGGTACTTCTGAGAGAACTAGCAAGAGGTGGGGACAAAGACTTGTCAAATTTTGTGTGACAGCCTGAAATCTAAGGGTCTGCCTCAGACTTAGTATCTCAGTACATGGGTGGCACAGGATCTTCCAGAACCTTCTGAAAGGACTTTTAAGGAAACAGCAAGTACAAAACATGAAAAACAACTGCCCCCAGCTGCTTCTGAGGGTCTCTCTATTCTTACTGCAGCTGTGGAAAACTGTTGTTGAATTCCATTCTCCACGTAGCTCTAAAAGCATTTCAAAGAGGTTCAGAGAAAGCCGGGTGCACTTTGGTAAATTGAAAACTATTTGTGACTAACCATCCATCACCATCTCTCAACATTCACCATCAGAAAGAGGTGGGAGCCAAGAGGGCAGAAGGCCAGAGCCAAGTCAGGGAGGCTGCTTGCATTCCCAGTTGCCCCTGTCTTTCTGGGTGACCCTAGAATAATATATATATATGTATATATGTATGTATATATACATACATATATATATATCCCCTTGTGTCCTTACTAAGGAGATTTTAGTAAAAAGAAAAAAAGAAGGTGAAGAAGCAGTGGACACTTCTGTTTGCTGTATACCTGCTTCTCAAGAATTGTAAGCATCTGTGAAGTTAAAATAGTCCTTCCCATGAACATTTTTCCATAAATACTAACTATGGCGATGCTGCATTTACTTTAATGCCCACCCACTGCAATTACCTCTGAGCTGAAGACATTTGGTAAAAATCACTGTTATTCAACTACTTTTTCTCATTATAGTCTTATAATGTAGAAATGTTTTTGCAATACTTCCTGAGATTTACAGAATGCATTTTTTGGAAAAGGGGAGTGGGGAGGAGGAAAAAAGGATAGCTTTTAGCAAAAGAGGCCAGATTTTGTTATTCTGTCAATATCAAGTTGAAAAGGTGAGACTTAACTATAGTGCTTAGGGCTTGCCTGCTGGAGTGAAAATCCAGGAAGTAATCACTATAAAGCTTAGGATAGTGGTTCATTTGTGGGTAGTGATAGGTAGAAGTAAGGGGTGGAGGAGGGAACTTAGAAGTGCAGGTAATGTTCTATTTTTTGACCTGAGTGGTGGATACATGTGTGCTTACTTTCTGATCAATTTTTAAGCAACGTGATTCTATTTTGTTCATCTTTTTGTTGTGTCCATTTCATAGTCTAAAAAGTTAGAAGGGAAAAGTGGGCCAATATGAAGGGATGTGTCTCATTCACTAGGCCCTTTACCTGTATGAAACTCTATTTGATTGTTTTCTTCTCTAGTTCCCTTAGTGACAGGAACAGACAAAAAGGGCAAGCTGTGGGCAAGATGGGGAACAGGGAAGCCTCCCATGACCATTCCTGTCCTCTAGATTATTAGAGGGTAACCAATGGCATTCATTCTGATGTCATATTTTCTCAAGCAAGACCCTTCAAAGAGATTCTTCCAAGAAAGTAATATTATATAAAATCACAAGTGGTGCCGTATTGGTATAACTAAATTGCCAGCCTGGGGTCACCCACCCTTGGTCTCTAGTGGGTTTCACAGTGGCTCCAAAGGTACTTTTGTGGAACTTCCTGGGCTCTTTAAAACACAGTGTAAAACCCCAGATCTAAAAATAGCTTTTTTTTTTTTTTTAAAGTACAAATAACCTAGGGGAGAAGGCAGTGATCAGGGGAACTGGGACATGGAACAGGTAAGTTTTCATATGAGAAGTGAGGTTGAGAAGAGTTAAGTGTCAGCAGCTGAGGGATTCATGGAGGGACTCAGGGCAGCTGGAGAGCTCTGAGTCCCAGCCACTGGATGGCCTGCTGAACAGGGACCAAATCATGGGACTAAGTTGTGCAAGTGAGCGTGAGAACATGTCTAGTCATTAAAAAAGAACATAGCTCCCCAAGGTCCCAAAGGAGACTTGCTAATGGTGGGAGTGGTAGGAACTTACAGAAGGTCTGGAAGGCAAAACTTTGGGCCACACAGACCTTTTTGTAGCTTTCAAATAGGAAGTAAGCAATGCCTGTCCCATCTTCCAATAGAATGAAAGAGACAAAATAGCTGTGATTTTTCAGTAGGGCACCATCACATGGAAAATGATCTACTACCCAGTGAAGCTCTCCTTCCCTCCCCCTTATTGAAATGAAACTGAAAGCTACAGAGAAAATTCACTGGGCGGTCCTCCACTTTCTTCCAAATAGAAGATAAAGAGGAATGTTTCACTTTGTCCTTTAATCTACAAGCCTTTTCAAACCAGATATCCTCTTGCTGAAACACTTGCTTCAGGCTGGGCTCTGTTTTGCTTTGTGTTTTAACCAAACTAGATGAAGCAGAAAAAGGGAAGCATGTCTGCACAGCTCTCTAGGTCACTGCCAAGTACCTTCCCATTCCATCCCTCCTCAGCTCCACCGGACCCTCCCAGACTGTGATTCTAATTCACTGTGAAGGCAGAGAGTTCTTCCCCAGGGCCCTAGTGACCCCTCGTGTCATGTGTGGTGGGCCCATGTATAATATTTGGAAAACACTATGTGCTCAGTAAATGGTAAATAATAGTAGTAATAATATTCCTACTTGTAGACAGACATCGAACTGCTGAACTTCCCAGTCTGCCTCTATTAACACTGAACATGTGCATATGAATGGCTGAGGTCCCCACAAAACACAGTATGGAGAGCATAAGATTTGCTAAATCTGTGACTAAATCGCTCTGGAGTGGAGAATCAATAAAGTGTCACAGCTGGTACTTCTACGGTGGCCTGTGTTTGATGTAAAGCCAGTTGAGACCCATATCTTCCCAAGTAAAGACAGTTTCCCTGGATACCCTTATAATCACTGCCAGCGCCATGACCAAAAGTCATCTGGCAAGAGCCTAACTGTGCATGCTACCTTATGGGCATCCCAAGAGAACAGACTCAGCAAAATAAGTACTGAATGCAGGAGCTACTAAGTTGCCCCTCTCTGGACCAGGTGAGTATGAGGTATCACCAGAAAAGTCCCTTAGTTTCCCTCGAACCGAGTTTCTCATTCCTGACAACACAGTGCTGCTCTCTTTCCCTTCTCCCACACATCCACAGAAGGTATGCTTACACCTTTCTCCCATCTCCTTCCACCGCCAACCAATGACACCTGTGCAGACAGTGATGATGGCTTCCCACCTCTTAGTTCCAGAACGCTCATACACTCTTAACAACTGACATCCCCAAATAACTTCCATTTATATGGGTTATATCTATCACCTTTAGTAATTTAAAATAAGTAATTTAAAAATAAGAATTTTAAATTTAGTAATTTAAAATAAGAAATACATTAGGGGCACCTCGGTGGCTCAGTCAGTTAAGTGTCTGACTCTTGATTTCAGGTCAGGTCATGATATCAGGGCCGGGGGATTGAGCCCCACGTAGGTCTTGGTCTCAGCACAGAACCTGGTTGAGATTCTCTCCCTCTGCCCCTCTCCCTACTTGCACCCACACATGCACAAACTCTCTCTCTCTCTCTCTCACTCTAAAATAAATAAATAAGTAAAATCTTTTTTTAAAAGAAGTATTTTAAATACTTATTAACTTGTTCAAAATAACAACAAACCCATTAAATATAAGCATAAATAGCATTTTTATTACAATAAATACATTTACCAAAACAAAATAAATCAATGGGAGGAGTGGTGTTGTTTTGGATTTTTTTATCTAGATTTTTATCTAGCCTGATAGTGGACAGCCAGATTCCCTTATCTGCTTTTGCATTTAGGCTGTTGAGAGCTGTTGTGTTAGTTGAAGTACAGGCAGAATAGCTAGCCTCACACAGAAATGTATGAGAAAAAGGGGTATGTATTTTAATAGTCTTTTCAGATAAGTCTTTTTTGACATTACATCAAAACTCACCAGTGCTGATTTAATATTACACTAAATCTCAACAAGTGCTAATGAAGAATCTGAAACCATATCAAAAAACTTTTCAGATTGTTACATTAAAATCCATTAGTGTTTCTTCTACTCTGAATGGAACTTTTACCCAGGCATAATTTTACACCATCATGCTTTTGTCATTTGGAAAATACTGATTTACTGAATTACGCAGATCTTCCAAATTTACAATGGAAAATGCTCCTATTTGTTCACAAAAAAACTAAGAGTGGAAAAGGAAATAATATCTTAACACTAGTCATAATAGTTTAGTAACAGTTTGGACCTTGGAAACCCTGAAGAGTCCCTGGACCACACTCTGAAAATTGCTGGATTAACCCATCAGATAAAGTAATAGCTGTGGATGTGTCATTGTCACCTCTCCCAGGTAAATGCCTTAACCCATTTAGGTAATGCCAACTATTTCTCCTTCTAAACTTTTCAGAAAAAGAACAGGTAGTGAGTGTGGGTTAAAAGAGAGGCCTGAAGTCAATCAAACACTACATGAAGTAGTCATCCTTGCCCCTGTGAACATCTCAGAAATGTTGCAATACAAGCAATGAAGTGCTGGTGAATGTTTAACAACTGGCTCTCCAGGAAAAAACAGAGTCCCGATTTTTAGCATTTGCCAGTTCCTATGGTATAAAAACCTTCACCATAGCTGATTTCAAGTGACCAACAAGATGTTGCTGAACAAGCTGTCGGGACAAGATGAACACAACTGGTTCTTAAGAGCTGGTGTGAGCCAGCTCCAGGACACCACTGAGAAAGAGATAGACCCCCTCTCAGTGGAAAGAATGTCAAAGAACTTGCAGTCATTTTGTTTTAGCTTCCACATCTACCCTCTGGTCATAGATGATTTTCATTTCTGTGACATGCCAGAGCAAATCTCATCCCATTATAGTATTAGACTTAGGCTTAGGTCCAGTATATAACCATCTAGACCAGACCTAATTATGGATGAGGCTCCTCAAGTATTATTATCTGGTTCTGGTATGGTTCCTGTTGCTTTCGAAGACCTGGGAGCTACCGAGAAAAATTATCTACCTCTAGAATACTTAACATGCAGTACACCCTATATACAAGAGTGAAACCCAGTTAGGATGACCAAACAAATACTCCTGTTCAAAAAGCATGGCAATCCAAGCATATAGCAATCACTGGTCCATAGCAGTTCTGAAATGCAGTCTGGCACAAGTCACAAGGATTCAGACTAGTGATTAGGACTGCTCCTGGGGAACGATTCTTCACAGATCCTAGTTCTACTAATAGGCTCTTGATTCTGCCTTCTGGGTCATTTTTCTCCATGAGAAATGTCCTGTATTTATACCTCATATTCTCGGTCTGTTTCCTGACTAAAATAGTTAAGAGATCCAAAGGTCTCATTGTGTACTGTCTTTATTTTAGTTCAAAAAGGAAAAGAGACAGTAAAATCAGCTTAAAGGGGGTGGTGTGGAATAGCGTGATAAGCAAAAAGAGTCCAAGAGGTCAGATTGTGGCTTGAGAAACATGTAAGATATGAGGAAAAGCTGTGCCTTAGGAGTAATCTATGGACTGATTAGATCTGAGATTCCTATGTAGAATGCGGCTATTTCTGCACTCCCAGAGGCCCAGGGAGCATGGCACCCATTACCTATAACCTAAGACTAGCCCTAGTTTTACTATTTGTCTTTTAGCCTAAAAAAATATCTATATCTTACTTGGTTATTTTTCTAGTTTATTTCTTTTTTTAACCTAACAAATAATAAATACTCATAAATTTATTTTGGACACACATCCAAAAGTCTTCTTCCCATTACAATTTCCCAGATCATCCCACAAGGCATAACTATTAGCAATCTCTTGGTGCATCCTATCTAAAATAGTCTATGAGTAAACACATAGATGGATGTATGGATGGATGCATATAACCATCCATCCATCCATATATACATGATAGATAAAAAATGTTTTACATAAATAGGGGCATGCGGTGCATATCACTATGCCCTATCACTTTTGGCCTTGTTTATCTTGGAGATGATTCCATAACAAAGCATACAAATCTGTTTGTTATCCCTTCTTCCCTCTGATTTATTTTATGATTCACTCCCCACCTTTGTGGAACTTATTTAACTTCTTTCTATGGTACACTTCCAACTGAATCCTGCTCTTTTCCCTTTTCCAACAAATCAACCTATGAGGTAGGTACTAGTAGGTAGTAGACTTCCCAAGAATCATAGAGCTAGAAGTAACAGAGCTGGATTCAAACCCAGACACCACAGACCATGTTCTTAATCACTTAGCCACACTTCCCGCCAAGTACTACCAAGATGTAATAAGGTCTCCATGTCTATCTTTTTCACTAGACCCAAGGGTAAGTTTCTATTGATGTTGCTCTCTCTCAAATTGGTGCTAAATAAATATTTGCAAACTGAACATCAATAATGACATCATGTTCCAGATACTCTCTACTCTGGGTCACTGTGTTAAGCATTTCATATATATTATCTCAGTTAATATAGAAACTAGGAATTTGCTAAATTTGTCATGATTACCCCAACTTTACAGTGGAGAAAATTTGAAAGGCAGGTTTGAACCCAAGTCTGAGCCTAAAGCATACACTTTTTTTTTTTTAAAGATTTTATTTATTTATTTGACAGACAGAAATCACAAGTAGGCACAGAGGCAGGCAGAGAGAGAGAGGGAGGGAAGCAGGCTCCCTGCTAAGCAGAGAGCCCTGTGTGGGACTCAATCCTAGAAATCTGGGATCATGACCTGAGCCAAAAGCAGAGGCTTTAACCCACTGAGCCACCCAGGCACCCCAAGCATACACTTAAGCTCTGTGCCAGACCAGTCACTCTACCTGACACCCACCAATCTGCCCTCCCCTCCTGGAAGCCCACCTTCAGAACACCTTGAGCACCCAGAACCAGCTCATAAGGAACAGGCTCCTGCAACAAACTTGCTACAGTTCCTACTGTTCCAGAAAAGATTTAGAAGGTATCTGGGTTGTTATTATTATGATTATTAAAGAAGTGTCTCTCCACACACAGAGCTACAATAGCACCCAGTGCAGTTAAATTTCAGTGCATCATAAGGCACTAAATATCATCTCAATTGTCATCACAGGGATTTACAAGAGACATTCACACCCCTGAAGAGAAAAGAGTACAAGTTTGTCACTCAGCCAGTCTCCATAGTTGATGTCTTGAAATTGGGGGAGAAGGGAAAATCTTAGAAAGTCTTTCTTTTGGGTGAAGGTAACTAGCATACATTTACTGTAAATCCAATAGACCGATTTCCCCATCTAACATAATTTATCTTGAAACATCACAGGTGGCCTGTATTAGGAACAGCCAGGCTGACCACATAGCTTGCAGCGCTACGGTCTCACACTGCCCTCTGCAGTCTGCTTGTGTCTTCACACAGCTCCCCCAACCAGCCCCAAGTGTCACAACACCTCCAGGCCTTCAGACTGAATCACCACCTCCCTTTGGTCTGATGACACACTGTAAATTAAATATCATTTAACTTGTGCCTGTACAAGTGCATTATAATCCATCTCTCTGGAGCAGGAGTGTGTGGAAAGCACACCTTGAGGGCTCTGTTCATAAGATTCTCTTCTGAGAACAAGGCTAAATTAGGAAGACAGTATTTAACCCAGATTGGTGTGTTCTGCTCACTGTGACCTCTCCCCGGCCCATCTCCATGCCACAGTATAGCACAGAGCCTCTGAAAAAGAGAAGGCAGATACAATCTAGGTCAAAAACATATTGGGTGAAGAGAGAAAGAAGCTAGGGAAGAAAAGACAGAGTTCTGCACACTCAACCCATTATTCAAGAAGGAAAATCTTAACAGATACGTGTACTGAAAGAAGACGAAAAACCTGTCCTAAAACCCAAAATAAACACATCCATAAAGATTAGGAAAAAATATATTATCTTGTTTTCTTGGAGATGTGTGTGTGTATTTATTTGTTTATATGTATATGTTCTCCAAGAAATCTCTTTCTAATTGGTTGGGAAAAAAGCTTTCATTTTGTCTCAACATCCTGGGTTCCAAGAAAGACAACAATAAATCCCCCTGGCAAACTTGCTACCAGGCTGCCAGATATTCTTAGAAATCTGCTTCTGTCACACTCACACACACACACACACACACTCACACACACACACACCCTGCACATGCATGCATTCTAAAAGGCCCTCTATGTGAGAGAGATTTTCTGGGAAAGCATATTGAGACCACAGGCAAACTGATCCCACACCGCCCTACCCCAAGCTCTGAGCCGCTCCTTAACAAGACTTTTAACCCAAAGTTCAAGGTCATGGCTCCTTGTTAGTATAGGAGGAGGTCACTATTTTCAGATTACAAAATTGAGAGTCTGATGGAAGTTGAAGTAGCTCTTCATCTGAAGGAAGAGGAGACAAAAGATGATGCCCATTTTTGGAACCTCTAGGGGTGGGGCCAAAAAGGTCCAAGGAAGTCTGTGAACTAGTCAAAAGTTGGCATCCCACTGCCTTTGGGATCAAGTACAGGCTCCTCAGTATATTCAAGGCTCCTCCATCTCTGTCCAAAGCCGACCTCCCACTGCCCAGCTCCAGTCTCTCCAGTATGTTACACTGCCTCTCACCACATTC
Organism: Mustela nigripes; assembly: GCF_022355385.1. Taxonomy (NCBI): domain Eukaryota; kingdom Metazoa; phylum Chordata; class Mammalia; order Carnivora; family Mustelidae; genus Mustela; species Mustela nigripes. The sequence continues at coordinate 55,101,165 of NC_081563.1, read as the reverse complement.
CTTCTCTCTCCAGCACCCATTTGCCCATTCCTCCAGCCTTGCCTCTTTTTTAAGACATAGACAAACCCCGTTTTAACAATGAGTTGGGTCACCACTTCAGCCAGACACGTTCTACTTGTGGGCAGTCCTCGTTCATCTCTGCCACCTCCACAGGGGAGGGAGCGAATGGCCATTATGCCACTTCCACTGCCTGGAGAGCAAAAGCACTTCCCTCATCTCACTGAGCAGACTACACATTACTTGAGGCTGGGCATTGTACACTTTGGTGACTGATCTATTTGTTCTCTGACTCACCCTGGCAAGGCTTGCTGCCTTTTGACCACATCAGAGCAGAGGGTCCATGGACCAGCAGCAGATCTACCCTAAGTAGCAATCATCATGTCCAGCACAGTTCCAGGCATTTTCTGGGCACTCGTCACACTTTAATTAAATGAATGAACAAAACACTGGCAGGGAGAAAAAAAAAATGGAGAATGACTGCCTGAGGTCACATATGCTAGGAAATATGTCAATCCACTGATAAACTCCATCTAGTCAGCAAACAGGAAAATACTGAGAGGTCAATTTAAAATGATTTGATAGCTTTGCCCATTGCTCCTTATTGTACAATCAGAGTCATAAAAGGCTAGTCAATTGTTTGTAATTTAAACACACACACACACACACACACACACACACACACACTCCACTGGCAAGGACAGATCCATATGGATCTGTATGAAATGTCAGTCCCTCACCAGGCTTCCAGAATCTCCAAAGCTCTAAAGGAAGAAGCATTTCATACCAGGAGAAAGGGTATTTTTCCAGGGTCAGTTAGGTCCTTTAATACAACTCCACCACCCAACAGGTCGAGGCATGATTTTTAATTTATCCCAATTAGTGAGGCTTGTGTTCTTTGTTTCTCAGTAAGAAAGTCTTCCTCTGGTAGCAAGAAGGCTCTCACTCTAACCCTCATGCTCCCCTTTTTGCTCCATGAGCTGTAGATAGACAGATACATACATACGTACATAAACAGACAGCTAAAAGCAAGAAAGGGAAAAAATATAAGATCAGTAGTAATCCAAAGGTGTCCAGCTAGATTTTCCAAACATCTTTTGGATAGTGTCAGTTTTAGGCATAAGACTCTAATTTATATCACACTCTATCTTTGGAGATAAAAATTACAAGACATAGATGAGAAGGTATGAGACCAGGTCTTTAAGGTTTTCTTGAGTTTGGGTTTTAATTATATCAAAGAAGACTAAATAGCCTTTTTATTTTTTTCCTCAAAAATTGTGCTCCCTGTCTCCAGAATTAGCCCCATTTATTCATCTATGTTTGCAAGAGGAACTATTACATACATTCTGTCATTTGGATCAATGTGTATATATGGTCACCCAAAGCCTTGAATCAAAGTCATTATGTAAGATCATCTAAACTGTCCAGCATTTTGAGCAACTGTAATAAATGAAGTTCTACAATGTCAAGAATTTTAACTTCTTGGGGGGAAAAATGTTTTCCTCAAGGATTTTAGTGCTTCAGAATCATAAATGGAATTATTCCATGTTTCAACCCATCAGCCCCACTTGTCAGTAGCAAAGAATAGCTAAAACTTTTGTCAATTTTCCAAATTCATTATTTATTATTAGGCTACATGGATTAGCACATTCCCAAGGGACTTCTATTTCCAGTTTTATTTATTGTATAGTGTAGTAGTAACCAAGTTAACATATACAAAAATAAAAACAAAAAGAAGAAGAAGAAAGGAGAGAAAGAAAAAGGAAGGGATATTTATTATGAGAATTTTTATTTGGGGTATCTCTCCAAATTCAAAGCCAAGAATATGTAGCCAGACTCAAGAAAAGACTGGAACGAAAAACTGTGATATCATTAGGAACCAGTAAATAATTCTTATTCACTCCTAACTCTGTTTGTCTCTGTGAGTCTACTGCATTGTCACTCTCCCTCTGCCCTCCACCCCGATTCTCTGTCCTATGGTGGCACATGGCTCACTTTGTTTCAAGTATCCACACATAGTCCCAACAAACATGGGGCTGGAGCAAGAAGGGGCGGGGGAAGATGGAGGCAGTCATGTGAATCAGTATGGCAATAACTCAGAAGTTAAGGAAATCTGGCTATTGGACTCGGCAGTCTTTTCGAAAGGCATCTACCCCTATTAATACCTTCAAGCCATTGGAGGGTAAAGAGATGTATATAAATTACAAATTAGCCTCAAACTAAGTACATCTTACACCTAGGTAGCAATTAGGAATTTATATATTACAGGTTGAAACATTCAACTCTACAATGACAAAAATAAATTGCATTTAACATCCTCATCTAAGGGTCTCTAAGGGGCAACATTCCAGCCTTAAGGGAAATGAATAGGTAATATTTATGTGGGGGGACTTGAAGAAGCCCATGAAGGCAGAGAAATTGTCCTGAGCAAATAAGAGGGGCAAGAGGGTGTGAAAATAAAGAAGTGCTATAAAAAGGAAGGTGTGATTACAGACTGAAAAAATAAACTGCTTTATTCGAAAATCCTTCTGGGAAACAATATAATATTATGTGTTTAAAAGCGTTAAGTATTCATGGCCTAGGGAATTATCCAAATTACTATTTCCCTAAAAAAGAAAAACATTTATGGTATGAAGATATTCATTATAATATTACTTATAATAGTGAAAAGTCATGAGCATTCTAAATACGCAAGAATAAGGAAACCAATACATAAAATTATGGCATATCCACTTGGTAGGCTGTACATCCACAAAAAGGGTGATTATAAAAGTTAGGTAACAACTTGGAGAAAATGCATGTGAAATAATGGTAACCAAGAAAAAAGCAAGGGCCAAAATTGTACAAATGCTACAATTAAAACCACATTAAATGATGTTTCTATGGAACAAAACAAATAAGGAATCCTTTTAATTGCAAATACTTGTGTGGGGAAGCCTATTTTAGAGATTCAGCATGCTACTATCACAATATATATATAATACTTTTAAAAAATACACATGCAGTGAGCCCTGCCAGTTCCTCAGCCTCAGCCTCCAGTCCTCTCCTAGAATATTATGTCTTTTGCTCAGAAATGTGATTTCCAGTAACTGGCTGAAATTCCTGCTTCCCAGGAAGACCTGCTGACACCCAAAGTCCCTGGTCAGCACATACTCCTCACTCTAACTGCCTGCCTCTGTGTCCATTGTGTCTGAAGACCACTTGGACCCGTCAAAGACTGAAATAGATTTCTGGAAGCACCAAACCAACTAAGAAAAAAACCAGACACCCCCAACAGCAGATGGTTTAGTCTTACAGTTTTTATTTATTTTCTCTGCACACCAGGAGAGGTTAGCTGATCTGCCACGGGGGGGGGGGGGGGGGGGGGGGTGACCAATACTTCTCTGCTTTAGAAAATGTCTGTTTGGCAGTGTGGCGTTCACACAGGGCGAAATGTCACATCTTTTGTCTCAGCGTTCCAGGGGAAGCTCTATCAGGAGAGTTTTATCAGTGCAATTAACACAAAGGCCCCCTTCTGTCTTAAAAACACAGGCCTCCGATACATGGTAAGATGAACTAGCCATTGTTTCTGCACAGCACAAAAACTCCTTTCCCTATCCCCAGCCCCAACCCATTTACGGGGTTTCATTAAGGCCTATGGGTGCCTCTGACTTATTTATTTAGGAAACACTGTTATTGTCTTAATGTAAACAGAACTCAAGATCAGTTGACAGTTGGAATGGTCCAGCAGAAAGGTTTTCAAAGGCGCCTCCTTGGAAAGGGGTCCCTCCATTCAGCCCCCAGTTCCTGTATCATACTGCCAGCACTGTTCACAAAATAAACAAATGTTTGTTTTACAACATGGCAAAGGGGGCTCCCATTCAATGCTGGCCAGATATGAAAACAAACTTTCACATATAAGGGCTTTTGATACACATGACTTACTTGGATGACAAGGGGCTCGGCTGGGGAGTGCTTAAAGCTTATTAATATTGCACAAAAGACTTTTGTTTATCATTTCGCTGGACTGCCTGGGAATCACAAGACTCAAGCCGCCACCCGGCTGGTGTCCTAGCATTTCAGCAGCTGTAACGTGTGGAGATTGCGAAAGCACTGCTGGTTTGGAGCCAAAAACAAACTCTCCACAGACCCAGGTGAAAGAACTCGGAGCTGCCAGCCTCTGAGAACCAGACTTGGAATTTATATAAAGAGTGAAGGGACAAGAGCTCCCCCTACAGGTTAAAAGAAAAAAGTGGATGCCCTGAACCTTCTGTTTGCAAGGCGGGTAACTTCCTTACAGAAAACATGGAATCCATGGCCTCCCTAATCTAGGGATGCTTCCCCTCCTGTTTAGAAAGTCTGGGTCTCTAGCAGCTTTGGAGTACTTCCTCATCTTAGCTGACCAGCTCTACTCCCAGAATATTTCATGAGACATTGGCACTCAGAGCAGAAATATAAACATATGAGGATAAAAAGCTCATGATCAAAAGTCAGTTCTTTCGGCAGTGGTTTGTTTAGCTGGCAAGGAAACTGAGTAAATCAGCTACAACCCTTACCCTCTAGTGTTCTGTCCAATATAGTGTTCTGCGAACCTATATAGTGAACCCAATATAGTGAACCCTATAGTGTTTTATCCAATACAGTGGTCTTCAGCCCCTTGTGGCTTCAAGCTATGATCTGCTATAAAAGTACATACAATATCTAGTTAATTTTTCACACTGATCACATGCTGAAATGATAATACTTGGGATATATTGTATTAAATAAGATATATTAAAATTAATTTCACCTATATCTTGTAATGCTTTTTAATGTGACTACTAGAAATTTTATAATTATATACAGATCATATACATCACATATTTCTATTGAACAGTGGTATATTATATAATAATTTAAGGTTCGTAAAAAACAATAATAAACTTTTTAATACCTAGAGTATTAGTGATTTTTTTCCATGTGAGTTGATTTTTTTCCTTAAGTACCTTTATTTAGTTCATAGACCTAAATCTCCTCTAAAGAAGAGAAAGTTGGGGGACTCTTTGGGGGTCTCAGTCTTTAAGGGTTTGCCTTCAGCTCAGGTCATGATCCCAGGGTGCTGGGATGGAGGAGGCCCACGTCCAGCTCCCTGCTTGGCAGGAAGCCTGCTTATCCCTCTCCTACTCCTCCTGCTTGTGTTTCCTCTCTTGCTGTGTTTCTCACTGTCAAATACATAAATAAAATATTAAGAAGAAGAAGGAGGAGGAGGAGAAGGAGGAAGAAGAGGAGGAGGGGGATGAGAGGGAGAAGGAGAAGAAGAGAAAGTTGGAAAAATATGATCTCAGGCTGCGCTGCAAGTTTCAGTTTCTTTAAATTCTCAACAAAATGGAAGTAAAGTCTTCAGTGTGGGCTAAGTTCATATTACATTAAGAAAAAGTTTCAGGGGCGCCTGGGTGGCTCAGTGGGTTAAAGCCTCTTTCTTCGGCTCAGATCATGATCCCAGGGTCCTGGGATGGAGTCCTGCATCAGGCTCTCTGCTCAGCGGAGAGCCTGCTTCTCCCTCTCTCTCTGCCTGCCTCTCTGCCAACTTGTGATCTCTGTCTGTCAAATAAAAAAATAAAGCCTTAAAAAAAAAAGGAAAAAGAAAAAGTTTCAGAAGTAAGGACATATTTTCTTTCCACAAACTCCTTCCTTCTCCTGGAGGAAGATATGTGTTTAACTACAAATAACTTCAATAGAAAGAAATTCCTTTTACCAGAACAGTCTTGAAAAATTGTTTTCAAGTCATTAGACAGCAGCTATTTGTTAATCCCTCTAATAACTGGCAACCTCACCCACCTAATCAATCCTCCATGTAAGCAATACTTGGGATATGTGAGGTATAGGGGGTTATGTGAGAAATATATGACCCTAAATATGATCAGACCAGTAAGCTCACCATAGTTTATACCAGCTACTCAAAAGTCACTTACAATGGGCAATGCTGTCATTCTAATTTCTGAATTCGATTTAAATGGTACCAGCAGCCGCCTTTGATAAACACACTCAGATCTGGCCCACAATCACCAAACCCACCCATAAGAGAAGACCAGCAGAGAATATTCTGCTTTCCCAGCTCTACTGCTTTAGATTTGCCCTGGATTTTTTTTAGTCCCAGGAATGCACCAAACTTTCGCTGAAAGATTAATGATCTCTGTGAGGAGAGAAACTTAGGGATTATGGAACTCTTTCTGAAATCTTTCCCTGAAATTCAGACTTAAAATTATGTGAAAGGTGGGTGCAGCACTACAGGGCCCACAGCAAATGGTCAAAAGGAAAATTCTATAATACAGAGACATAGTGCTTTGAGGAAGTGGCCACATGTCTCTGAGCCTCTTCTAGTACAGCATGTCACTCAGCTAAAGGTGGAGATTAGCAAAGGAAACTACAGCTACCATCTTTGAGATTATAGATGAAATTGCTAGGGGAAAGAAACTCAAACAAACAAGGATTTCAGTTACAAGTCAGAACAAATAAGGTCTCCTGCTGAATAACTACACAGAGAAAAATTTGGAGTGGTACCCAAGACCCTCATCATTCTCCCCACAAACAGAAATGATGGCTCTGGGGAAGAGAGGCTGCAACCCCACCACATGAATGGTGAATCTGGGCTATGGTATTTGGAGGGCACTGGAGTGGGACAGGATATTCACTGAAGATATTTACTGGTACGATTTTCCATCTGACCTTATGATTCTGGCATGGCTGCCAGCACCTTATAATCCCAGCATTGTATTCACAAGCAATTCCTCCGCTCATTAGCAGAAGCTGAGGCCAACTTTGCTCTTGTAGGGGCTTGTGCATCAGCATGGACCAACAGACAGAATTTCCAGGAGCTAGCTACAAAGAAACAAGAGCACTACTCATGGGTTAGGGAAGTCATCTGTATCAGTTAGGAATTATATTTGACTGCTAGTAGTAGGGTCTAGAAGTTAGCAGTGATTAAATGTTTTTTCCTCCTTATATGAAAGAAATCCAGAGTGAAGTAGACCAGGATAGCATGGAAAAGCCATGGTGTCTGACTCCTTCTATATGTTCCATCACCTTTAGCATGTGGTTTCTATCTTCAAGGTTGCCTTATGTTCAAAATGGCTATTAGAGAGGTTCTAGCAGTCACTGCTATATTCAGGCATGGAGTGAGAAAAATAGGAAGAACGAAAGGGAGGACAGGTCAACTACTGTTCCCTTCTAAGGAGCTTTCCTGGAAGTCCTAAGTTACCTCTTTTCTTTTCTTTTCTTTTTTTAAAGATTTATTTATCTTAGAGAGAGAGAGAGCATGCACACTCATGAGCCTCTGGGGGGAAAGGCCAGAGGGAGAGAATCCTCAAGCAGACTCCCTGCTAAGAGCAGAGCCCAACTTGGGGCTTGATCCCACAGCCTATGAGATCACAATGTGAGCTGAAACCAAGAGTGGGACGCTAACAAACTGAGCCACCCAGGGGCTACCCCAACAATCTCTTCTAACTGCTAACTTCTAGCTACAAGGGAGACAGAGCACATTGCCACGCAAATAAAATTCAGTTTCTGTTACGAAGAACAAGGGATAATAAAAGGAATATCACGTAGGTAACTAGCTGACCCTTAGTTTTCTGCAGAAGTAAGCCTTTTCTTACTTATCTTACCACTTTGCTTACTTACTTGATCTCTAAAGGAGAGCTAGGTCCAGCGTGGAATGTTTATTTCAGCCCTGACAACCAAATTAACAATAAGCCTCATAACCACTGGGCTACAGTATAATCTCAAGGCTTCTGTCTTCTGTTGGATCCAGGAATTAATTATTTCCTACAATTATCTGCAACTTGTGCCAGCCCTCCACAAAATTCCTTGGTATGAAGCACATCGTTCCTGGGCCACATCACTGTCAACATCTACCACAGTCAACACTGTACCTGTCGACTTGATAGAGCACAAAATGAAGTCCCATGATTGAATTAATATTCAACTGTGTCTCTGTGTTGAACACAGTGCATCTAAGGAGAAAAACCAAAATGCTAAACAAGCTGCCATGTGCAAATACAAAAAGTGATGAGGACAACTGCAGCATCTAACCAGATGTTGTAAACTGATTTGTCACAATTGCCTGAGCTTGCTCTTTGGTTTGCAGGGTGCTGGAGAATAAGAAAATGCCACATATAGGTAGCTAATGAAAACTCCTAGATGGTAATAGTGAAGATAATGATTCTGAGGATGACAGTAAGTAGAATAATAAATGACTTTAATTCTTCACTCTATGAGTACAGTCCCACCCAGTGGGATCCCTTCCATTTCTACTACACTTCACAGTTTATAGGTCTATCTATGCCTCAAATCAGAAGTAGGAAGGACAGGTATCATTATCAGTGTTCAAAAATTGTTGGGAGAGAAGCTCAAAAATACCAAGTAACTTACTCAAGTTAGCATACTCAATGAAGAGGCAGGAGGCCACTAAGCACTAAAACTAGGCCCTTGCCTCTGAGCTGGGACTCTCAATTATACCTCTCTAGCAGAACGTTTATAGGCTTTACACTGCTTTACTTCACTGAACTCTGATGTTATTTCTTGACGATATTAAAGTCTTTAAAGCAAGGGCCATGACTTACTCATCATAACTTTATATACATTAGGCTTAATATTTTGTATTAATATTTATTAAAGATAATGCTGTACTAACCAGTATGCAATGAGTTCAACAACACCTGCTTTTAGTATAAGAAGAAGTTGGAAAAAGGGCGGGGGGGTGGGAGATCCTGACCTTTTCTACCAAGAATACAAGAATACAGGTTCTACCTTTGGTTTCTGGATCTTGGGGCAGGAGTTTTGGGGGGTGTCATATAAATTTGATCTCATTGTGTTGGAGTTGCCTTATCTGTAACATAAGGAGATGGGACTGGAAAATTTGTCATACCTTTTGTTAGTTAGAATCAGTTCCATGATTCTAACTACCATTCAAAAGTTTCTGAGAAAAGAACCAGCTAAATGCTATAGAGGTGAGGTCAAATCTCCTTTGGTCTTTTTTGAAGAGCTGTAAGTCTCCTTTGGGATATCTGTTCTTCCTCCTCTCAAAAACTCATACCCCAACAAATTCTCACTCTCTCAGTGTAAGCACAATCACTAAAAAGAGACAGCTGAGACCCAGTGAGAAGCTCTTCAAAGATATACTCCAGAGGTTTTCCTCTCTGGCCCCTGCTTTGACCTCACCACTTTGTTCCTAAAGGTTTGTATCTCTGAAGCTGCAACAAAAATTTCAAAAGTTAGGGTTCTCGAAAGCCAGCGCCCTTGTAAATCCTTACTCCAGACCTGAACAAACTAATTCTACAGGTTAAACCGAATCTTTCTATTTCTAAAAAATGGGAATCAACAATCAAGAATTCCCATGGCCCCAGTGTTTAAAATAGACTCATGTCTTTAAAAGATTCTGACCTCAGATTCCTAATCTGAATGCTCAGGCTGTCCCATTGAATCATCCCCCATTTACATGTGAGAAAATCTTGACTTAAATCTTCCCTGCCTCAATAGTCAACCCAACCCTCCAAAAGCCTCACAAAGCATTCCATCCTCTGAGTCATGTTCTGGCTGGTGGCCTATGGGAATCTCCTTTTGGGGGAATAATAATAGTGAAAGCCATCAGCCTGATGAGTTCCATCACCTTCCCTAACACCCCTGAAATAAATCACCGATATCCAGAATTCCCTTCTAGTCCCCAGCTTATAGCTTTGTATTATAGTCAGAGATGATGGTGAGGATGACGATGACACAACTGATAAGAATGAACACTTCTGAACATTGTCTACATAGTTCTGTGTGCCTTTTCTCACTTAATTTTAAGGATCTTCTTCAATAGTCCTACTAACCACATTAGGTTGCTCATTTTACATATGAGGAAACTGAGATTTACAGAGATTAACTTGTCCATTGCTCCACAGATTAAAAATAAGTCCCAACCCAGATATGTATGATTCTAGATCTATGCACATTGGATTATCCTGCTTTGGGGAGACTGGAAGCAACAGTGAATCTGAGAGTCTTGTCCAGAGCCAGGGGAGAATGTAGAAGACTCTCCATCATGAGAGCTGCAGAAAAAGGATCACATCAAAAGCCCCCCCCCCCCAAAAAAAGAAGATAAAAAGGGTAAAGCCATTTGGACAATTATTCTTAACCAGATTAAACTCTGAAAAATCCATCAAATTGGAGGCACTGCTCTCTAAATTTTTTATACACTGAATTTAAGAATACCATAATTTGGGGTTACTAAAATAATAACAATAACACTGAAAGCATCAATTTTCTTTCTTTCTTTTACCACCTGTGGACCTCATGGGGTAAGGGGCAGATGGTAAATTTGGGGGGAAGCTGGTCTATTTTGAATGCTTATTTACAAGACTACATTCATGCCATCCACCAAACACCATCTGCTGGGCTATTTCTTCCATGAAACTAGAGCATTTTGTTCCATAGCAAATAAAAGTGCAACCAGAATTCTATCAGCATGCTGTGTTTGGGAGAGCACCAACACTTTTCAAAACCAGCTTTAATCCTTCTCCAAGTCCGATGCAAAGAAGGCTCCCCTAAGAACAGTAACCCAGTCAACACATTCATTCATTCATTCGCAAACTCACTTTGAAAGAAAGCTGGCCTGCGTGGGCCAGCCAAATGTGGAAAGTTAATTTTACAATGTGAACTGTTTTCACCCTAGGCCAAGAGACAAGTATAGGCACCATATGACCTGGGCGTGATTTAGGAGTATCTCGGGACTCTGAAACATGAGGGTATTTCAGCAAGAAGCCCCCACCTTCCCTCCCTCCCCCGCCTTCCATCCACTAAAGCTCCCAAAGAATGTCTTTCATGTTTGCTGCATTCACCTCACAACTTGCTCCTGGTGCCTGTCCTTGAATTCTCGGCTCATTGCCCCTGAATCAAGGGAAGTCAAGTTGAATCTTTCAAAATGGGAGCCAGCAGTGAGTAAGAACATCAGCAGTGGGGCAGGAAAATCCACCCCCAGCTACTTTAAAAAAAAAAAAAACAAAAAACAAAAAACCTCCAAGTCCCATTTATTTTTTTTAAGAGAGGGAAGGCAGAATCGTTTCCAGGGAAGAGCCTTGGATTAGGAATCTGGAGATCTCAATTTTATTTCCAGTAGTGACACTGATAGGCTGTGTGTAATTAGATAAATCATTTAGTCTTTCTGGCCCCCAATCTGCTCGGCTATAAAGTGGGGAGGTGGCACCACAATCAGTACCTCACAGCAAGACTAAAGCCCAGACTGCTGTAAGAAGTAAACCCTCCACAGAGTGAGTGAGGAGACTGCAGGGTGAGTGAGGAGGAGGTAGCCCAGGAACCAGAAATGTCCACCGAAGTTCAATAGAGAATATCATAGGTGACCTACAGGAGCAGCACAGGAAACCAGAGTGAGTTTTACAGAACCATGGGCCACCACGCCCACTTTCCAGTTCTGTGGCTACTCCAATATTGTCAAAGTGGGCTCAGGAAAGTAGTGCAATGCAATGGTTAATAGCGTAGTCTTTGAAATTATTCTGGACCTGGACTCTTTCCATTACTTTCTCCAAGACCATGGCCTGTTTCCTTCTTTAGCTTCATCCTCTGCATCTGTAAAATGGGATAATGATACCTTCCTCCAGTGGTGTGCTCACACTAGCTCACAAAAGCCAATTGTTAAGTTTTCTGAAATTTTACCAGATGGCTGATATCACATAGATGTTTGAAACAGGACATGGCGGAAGAACTTATTACAGAAATCACCAAATGCTATAAATCTGGACATTCTCCCCAGACCATCCAAAGTTGGTTGGTAAACACTGAGCAGCACACTGCTACCGACCACTCAGAACTACTGGAAGGATTAAATGAAGTGACGGATACAAAGCATTCAGCACAATGTTTGGCGCATGACAAGGTATGGGAGTTATTATTAATAGTGACTCCGGATGCCCTCACTCTTCTTCATTTCTCCTACTTCTCCCTGGATCTCAAGCTTTTGCCCAGAACAGGAAGTCCCCTAAGTAAAAGCCCTTCTTCCTCACTCTTCTTAATTGCTTGTAGCCTCTCTCTCAACAGATATGAATTGGTATCTCCTGTGGCTCCAGTCTGCAACCAGGTGCTACAGATAAGAACATAGTTTGACAAAACCCAGCCCTTGGCTTTAGATGTTCACAGGCCCTTTGGTGGACAGGATTCAGGATGAGTCTATGAGGGATACCTTTTCCCAACACTTTGGAAATCAGAGGAAGGCAAAGGCTGCTCCCAACCTCAAAAGCTCTCCTGCCACCAGGGATCCCAAGGCCTTTGAAGACTTCAAAGTAACTTCAGCTACAAAGCAACCATCTTCTCTAAGATGACATCATTATAGGACTACAAGGGACTCTGTTAGCTTTCCTGATCTTCCTTCCCCGATGGCATTACCCTACTACGGTTGGCAACATACTTCCCCACTGGCTATGATGGTTGCATGTATGCCATGTATGCCGCCTAGAAACCAGAAATGTGTAACATCAAGTCTGGCCCCTCGCCAAATTTCTACAGGGCATTAGTAACAAACTGGTGAAGCTCATTAAAAAAAGAGAGAGAAACCTATAACCATTAAAAGTCCATTAAGCAGCCTGTCATTTTGTAGAGCTAAATAGCCCACAGTAATCAAAAGCATATGAACCCCAGCTGGGATACCCAGTGAATTGTTTCGATTTAGGGGAGAATTCATCAAGAAAGATTGTTCTTGGGATTGGGTTGATTTTTCTCCTTCAGTTCTTGGCCCCACGTTCCATTATAATTAAAGTGATTGATGCACCTCCCAGACAGAGGTGAGCAGTGACCACCAGAGCCAAAACATCTGCTCCTTCCAAGCAAACAGCTAATACGGAACTTGAGTCGAAAGGCACGTAACCTGAGGTTACCCCTCCACTGTCAATTAGGTATGGCACAGTCAACTCTTTGCTTTCCGGCTGGGTTACCTCTGGGTTATCTGTGAAATTTCTCTCCCCAGCCACAGAAAGACTTTTATCCATAGCCAGGTTATGGTCAAGAAAGAACTGAGTCTGAAGCCAAGAAGGGACAGTATATAAAATGAGAAATCAAAGATCCACCCATCAATTAATGAAATGTCTTACTGCCCATGGATGAACACTTGTTAATTTAGGAAATGTGGGGTCAATCCAAATCTACCACAATCCCTCTGCCTCCTTTGGCCTTTTCCCCCATCCCTGCATGTGTACCCCTGCCATTCCATTGTTCATTAGCACTCCCACAGGTAAATGACCACATGCTGAAAAATGAGGGAAAACTCAAAATGATGGTTTATGGTGGCACATTAATAGTTCTGGCTCTGACATTAAAACTAGTGAGAAAGAAGAGAAAATTAGTGATTCAATATGGGTTTTCAAAGTAATTGTAAAAGTTATTTCTTCATGCTTATCTACTCCACTTTGGTGGATGAAAGCAAAGGGTTGAAATAGAATGAATGATCAAAGATGTTTAGTTTCAGTATAAAGTCTCCTTCAGGCATTCATGTGTCCAATCATATAGTTTTATTCTCTTTGCTTTATTTTTATTTTATTTATTTTTATTTTACTTTATTTTTTCAGTGTTCCAAGATTCATTGTTTATGCACCACACCCAGTGCTCCATGTAATACATGCCCTCCGTAATACCCACCTCCAGGCTCACCTATTCCTCCACCCCCTCCCTTCCAATACCCTCAGTTTGTTTCTGAGACCATGGTCTCTTCACTTATGCTCTTGTGGAGCATAAGGAATAACATGAAAGACATTAGGAGAAGGAAAGGAAAAGTGAATTGAGGGAAATCGGAGGGAGAGATGAACCACGAGAGACTGTCTTTACTTTATTTTTAACTTTTCCCCCAAAAAACCAACAGTTTGATTTAAAAAAAAAAAAAAAGTCATATTCAACATAATCAACACTCCTTCCTGCTCCCTGCACCACCATCTACCCAAACTCCTCCAGTAACTTTGGTATACCATTATTTGTATCGATCGTTTAAGAGCCTTGAACTGTTAAATTTCTGCTCATAGGCTTGTATCCAATGAGTCCATCATTGACTGTATGGTTGTCAAGGGCAGGGACAATATCCTCTTTCACCCTTTATCTCCTATAGCATCTCCTTAGTGGAGTCCTTGCAACTCAGAGTACCTCACTGAAGATCGATGGAATGATCTTTCTGCGTTGCCAGGCTCAGCATTCCAAGCTCACAGAAACTGCCTTCCAACTCGCCAAGCATGTAATGAGCCCCTGTGCTGTCCACACCAGTTCATTTGCCTTGGAAACAAAAACAGATCGATGTCCCCTTTATGCACCAAATCTGTTTAAACATCCATCACAGATTATGCATACACATGGTGTGCGTGAAGGGCAACATTCTCCCACCTAGTCTCTTCTCATTTTCTACATCTAAAGTCTGACCAAATGTTCAGGCCTGGTTATCCTCCCATTTCCACTAAGAAATCTTCACGGAACACCCACTTTAGTCCAGGGATCTCTTGCCCTGAATCCTTAAACCTTGAGTATCTAAAAATCCACTTATAACTCTCAAATCTTGAATTGATTTAGTTAAAGCAATTATTTAACTCTGCAGGTATATAAAAAGGCTCCCCACCTACCAGGTAAACACTTTGGGGACACCCATTGTCCTTTATCCTACTTTGTATTTCTCACAAACCAAGCAGAGTGCCTGACAGACCCTCTTCAGAAAGCATGAAAATATGAGCCTGACAGTCAGTGAATGGCATGGTGACAGGGTCAAGTTGAATGGGTGAGAATGAGGGTCAGAGGGCTGACTCTTAGATGAGAAGGAAGGCAAATTCACAGGTGAGTGAAAAACATCCCCTTCTGCCCTCACTCTCTTCCAGGGAACACCTTGAGTCTGGAAACCTACGGAGATGTGGCTGCTTGCTGGACAGAGGGAGTCTCTGACCCTTGTGTTCTTTCTTCCTTGGATGTCTAATAGTGAAAGAAAAATAAACATATAAAAGGCCATAAATCCTCTTGCAAAAATAAAGGTCCCTTTTTAATGCCCAATAGCTAATGACTTAAGTTAAATTCCAGACCCTTACCAAAAAAAAAAGTAAGACCCCTGGTTCCACCTTTTTGCTGAATTGACCTCCACTGCTTCCAGAGTCAGTAACTTACTAGGCTTCTATTTGTTGATGAACTTCTTTAAGTGGTGTTTATACCAATATTAAAGGCATTAAAACAATCACACACTTTGAAATCAACTTGAAAACTGTCCTGGTAAGCTGACCCAGTTCCTCTTCCCAGAGTATCTATATTCCCCCAAATTTCTGTCTGACTGTGTAGACAGAAAGATGTTTTTCTATCCAACAGCTCATTTTGTTGAGGTTGTCACATTAAGTGTGCCCTGTGTCAGTCAAGAGGACCTGGTCTAAGAGAGACTAAGGCTCTCCCTTGTCCTTGTTCTGTCATTCAAACAGGGATCACCAGGAAGGAGGGTGTTCTTCAGTGTCCCCTCCCCTGTCCAAAGTCCTCACTCTCAGGTAGCTTTCTCTGTGCAAGTCCTGGCTGCTTAGGACAACAACAAAAATACAACTGTCATGAGGAGACCTGCACAGGTCACGGCTCCACTCTGCCTGCTGGGTGAGTTGAGTTCTTGAACATTTTTACAGTCTGCAAAATGAAGGTGTAACATTGCACCATTTCTAAGTCCTCCTGCCTGGCTCCTGGTCACCACACATTTGTTACTTCCCACCTCAAGTTGACTTGCCTCTGCTCCCAGATCTATGTTAAAAGACCACTACATTGCCCCCTTTGTAACACCCATTCCCTACCTATGTTCTGGAGCCTTTCTCTATTGCCTCCTCAACAGTTACTTCTATCTTCCTCCCATTCCATTTGCTTCTCTGTGTCATTTATGTCTCCCCTCTGATTGTCCATATGCTCAGACTTCTGCTAGTCTAAAAACCAAACAAGAAACCTTATTTGACCATATTGCCCTGTCATTCTCTTGAGCTTTTCTTTTTTTTTTATTACTTTTTTTTATTACTTTTTTTTTTAATTTTTTATTTTTGATAAACATATATTTTTATTCTCTTGAGCTTTTCACCATCACACTTCGTTGAATATTCTCTACCGGTGCCCCCTATCAGTTTCTTATCATCCTGTCACTCCTCAACCAATTATAACCTGACATCTCCTCCTCAGCACTCCAGCCTCTGAGGTTGCTTCATCACATCAGGACTGTTCTCCCAAGACCAAACTATCATCAATCCAATTCTGGAATTAGTTCTAGAAACAGACCCTACAATGAGGATCCACAGGCAAGGGGGAGTGCTCCTGGGAGAAAAAGTAAGGGCAAGTGGGGCAGTGAAGAGAAGAAGCCAAGCAAAGCCCCACAGGGCAGTTGTACAGTATAAACCATGCCTTGGAGTTGTCCTGACCTAAGGCAAGGAACCTGGGCTTTCATACTCTCCAACTGGCAGCCATGGCTAAAGGTTCAGGCTGAGAGGGAGGGGAAGGTAAATTCCAGGCCCTTTCTCCTCTCTGAGCATG
The DNA here is from genome assembly GCF_022355385.1 of Mustela nigripes. Taxonomy (NCBI): domain Eukaryota; kingdom Metazoa; phylum Chordata; class Mammalia; order Carnivora; family Mustelidae; genus Mustela; species Mustela nigripes. Next base: position 55,084,662 of record NC_081563.1, on the reverse strand, counting down.
CCCTCAAAACTGCTCCAGTAGCCTGAAGGTAGCTTTGACAAGAGAGTTGCAGGTATAGGTAAATGGAACCAAAAACACATTGAAGGTGACCAGGGACACCAAGAAACATAAAGGAAATCCAAGAGAATCCAGCAGTGCATCAGGACTAGCCATTACAACATGACTTTTCATCCTCTGCAGCTTTTGACAATGTTGAACATGCTCCTTCTGAAACTTTCTCAACTTGGTTTTATGAGAGGAGAGCATCCCTGCCTCATTACTCTTCTGTTAACTCCTTGCCTTCCTGCTTTGTCCCCACTCCACTCCTAGCGGCCCCATATTTATTTATTTATGTCATTTAATGATCTCTCTACCTCTACAGCATCAATTACCACGTCTAACGTCTCTCAATTCCAATTTCCAACTCTGTCTACTTGAATGTCCACCCAGCAATCCAAAAATCAATCAAGTCCCCTAAAATTGAATTCCACATCTTCTTCAATGACTTATCTCTTCTTTCTGGCTTCCCAGAACACATTGATGAGCTGTAATACAAAGAAACACCTTTCACTCAGTCATTTCTTTCTCCTCATGCCCAAGCAGACCTTAATTCCCTCACATCTTTCATTTCCTTCTCATTCCCTTTGCCACCACCTTAGTTCAGTCCTTTATTCATGTCTACAGTAACTTCCTAATTGGTTTCCCTGCCTTTCTGTACTCCAGGATATCCTCTAGATTAATCTTCCAAAGGGGACACTATGATCATGTTACTTCTCATCCACCCTCTTCCCAGACCAGCACTGGCTTCACTCAGCCTACAGACAATGTGGTAGAAACTTCTAGTGCTTACATGTTCTGAGATTCTTCTCCAGCCCTCTTAGAGTTAAAGAACCAGGCCCTTGGACTGTGAATGGGAGAGGGCATCGCCTCTGGACCAAGGCATTGAGAAGCAAGTATGAGTTTTCTAAGCTCTGTTTTCCTGCTGTGGTGACCCAGCAAGCCACCTGCTGAAATGGCAGAGTCAGAAAATGAAAGTGTCTGAGTCACTGCATTACCATATAGAGGATGGCTATCCTCTGCCTCAACCACATAAAATTTTGCATGTGCTAGAAGTAAGCCATCATATGAAAAGGCTCTGAGAGTAGTTCCTTTTTGTTTTGTTTTGTTTTTGTTTTTAATGCCACAAAGCTGGCCTGACCTGACCAATTCAGTGATTTTTTTTTTCTATTACCTTCAAGTGAAAGTTCAGATTACACAGTTTAGCACCGAAATCTCTTTAGAACTGATCCACATTTATTTGCAGGCTCTTTCTTCCTTCCTTTATTTCCTAGAAACACTTTTTGCCCTATCACAAGCTAAAACTGGCCCACTGCTTGCTTTGGTAAATAAAAATTTTATTGGAACACAGCCACATCACAACCACAGAGTTGAATAGTTATGACCAAACCATCTGGTATGTATAGCCTAAAACATTTACTATCTGGCTATTTAAAGAAAAAGTTGCTGACCTCTGCCTACAATATCAACCCTTCCTTCTCCTACCCTCCACCTTCACTGCCGACCACGGTCCAGAAGTGAGTATCTCCTTGTGTGCATCCCCACAGTAGCTCACTATGGCTATGCCTCCCTTGGATGTCAGGCCCATCTCATCTTTCCTGCTTCACTGCAAGTGCCAGGAGTGGCAGGGCACATATCTTACTTATTTTTGATTTCTCGGTGTCCAGCACCTCACCTCCCTATAATAAGTGTTCCATATATGTTAACTAAAGACATAAACTGAACTCTTGGGCCTCCAATATTTTAATGAGAAGAAAACAACCAAGGAGATGAAGGAACTCTAAGAGTTATGGTGCTAGAATTAGAACACAGGGATTTTTTAGTTCAAATTCAACAAACTCTTTGATATAAAGTTGATATTCATATGATTATTGCCAACCACTAAACAATACCAAGTCTTCATAAAATACATGTTCACTTTTGATAGTTCTGCTTTTCAATATGGTTTGAACAATGTGTAAATGACCTTTAAAAGAAATATATAAGTATCAAACCACACTCAATTTTAAACAGTGCATTTTTGGCTAACAGACACATGAAAAAAATAGTCAACATCATTAACCGTGAGGAAAATTCAAATCAAAACCACACTGAGATACCACTTTACACCAGTTAGAGTGGCAAAAATTGACAAGGCAAGAAACAACAAATGTTGGAGAGGATGGGGAGAAAGGGGAACCCTCTTACACTGTTGGTGAGAATGCAAGTTGGTGCAGCCACTTTGGAAAACAGGGTGGAGGTTCCTCAAAATGTTAAAGTAGAACTACCCTATGACCCTGCAACTGCACTACTGATAATAGTGCAAGATACAGATGTAGTGAAAAGAAGGGCACATGCACCCCAATATTTACAGCAGCAATGTCCACAATAGTGAAACTGCGGGAGGAGCCAAGATGCCCTTCAACAGATGAATGGATAAAGAAGATGAGGTCCAAGGGGTGCCTGGGTGGCTCAATAGGTTAAAGCCTCTGCCTTCGGCTCAGGTCATGATCCCAGGGTCCTGGGATCGAGCCCCGCATCGGGGTCTCTGCTCAGCAGGGAGCCTGCTTCCTCCTCTCTCTCTACCTGCCTCTCTGCCTGTTTGTGATCTCTGTCTGTCAAATTAAAAAAAAAAAAAAAAAAAGATGAGGTCTATATACACAATGGAATATTACTCAGCCACCAGAAAGGATGAATACCCACCATTTGCATCAACATAGATGGAACTGGAGGAGATTACGCTGAATGAAATAAGTCAAGCAGAGAAAGACAATTATCATATGGTTTCACTTATTTGTGGAACATAAGGAATAGCATGGATGACATTAGGAGCAAGAAGGGGAAAATGTTTGTGTATGGGGGGATCAGAGGAGGAGAAAAACCATGAGAGACTATGGACTCCGAGAAACAAACTGAGGGTTTTAGATAGTTTAGCCTGGTGATGCGTAATAAGGAGGGCACGGATTGCATGGAGCACTGGGTGTTATATGCAAACAATGAATCATGGAACACTACATCAAAAACTAATGATGTACTGTATGGTAACTAATATAATAAAAAAAGAGTGCATTTTTATCTCAGATTCTGTGACGAACTGAAAACAACTATAAACAAGAAAGTAAATGGTATCTTGTAGCTTACGAATACAATTAAATTTCATAGCATCTGAGAACAAAATTTAAATGTGACTTTAAATGCTGTTTTACAGATTGTTGACATCATCCTTACAAGTTTTATAATACTGTTTTAAAATTCTAACATTTATAAAGAACACAAAACCTTATAAAATCTCTATTTTATGAATCACTTCCATGTGTGAGAGGACTCAGCCCACTTTTACCTTTCTTCCCCAAACACCAGCCCTATTGCTGGACCAGAGTGCCTCCCTCTCTGTATCTGGGCTTAGATTAGTCAAGACAAATGGTTTGGCCACTCTGGTCTATAGAATACCCAGGAGGGAAAATTAGTTTAACTAAGCAGCTTCCTCCATGTTGGTCAAATATCATAGAAGATTGTGCTAAAAATATAGGGAGTTGAGAAACCTATCCAGCCATGGCCTATCCTTCCCCAATAAAGTCATCCCAAGGAAATAATCATCACAAGTTGTGGCTGAAGCACAGTGTTCTCCCACCAACCCTCCTACCTCTAAAAAAAGAAAGACTCAAGCTCAGGAGAGCAGTGCTACCCAAAGTGTCTATGACTAATGCTGGTTGCACACTCTCTGTTCCCAAGACAGGGTAAATACCAAAAATGAGAGAAACTAGTTAGATACATGCATGGCAACTTGACATTGCCAGGTTACCCAATTATACTATTAGAAGTTAGTATTTTATACTTTAAAAATGATCAGTCTGCATGGACTGGATTTTTTTAATAGCCCCTTGCCACAAATAGCTTCAGAAGCATTGCATTAGACAGAACACGTGTATAATCCCATGCAGCCTCCACACACACAGATGGAAAGATGGTTCTCACTGGGCAGAACTTGGACTTCCTGTTTTCTGACTTCTTTTCTGTCTGCAGGAAGGTAATGCAACCCACAATTTCTCCCAACCCCTTTCCCACAAGGGTAAATGAGAGAGGAAAGTATGTCCTTTGTACTGGCTAACAAGCAAGGAAGACTGTGAGAAGGGGGTTTCTTGGGAGGGTCCACCCCCATTACAGACACATACTGGACTAAGGGTGGTCCATCACATACTCTTCAAATAGAAATGTCTGTTCATTTGTTTGTCATGTCACACTATGTCAGCAGACATAATGCTGCCTCAAACCCTGTGATATTTTCAACCAATTTGCATTCCTTCTTCAGAGAAGGAGACTTCATATTTCAAGAGTGGATTTTTCTCCAGGATTTTCACCTAATTCATTCTGGAACCAAACTACACCAGGATGCATTCATTCCTTCAGAAGAAAAAAAATCAATTTTTTTAAAAAATGCATTCATCCTCGCACTTTGAAAAAAACAATCCTGGGAAAGAGAAGCCATGAGCAGAGAGGTATCTAACTGATTAAGAAGAGCTGTCTATGTCAAGGAAAATGAAAAACCAGCCTGAATTTGCATAAGTCCCTAACACAAATAGGAGAAAGATGAGAATGGATCGTTTAAACCAGAAAGCAGAAGTTAGCACCTGTTAATGACCAGTTTGTTGGCTCACAAGCTGTTAACACTCACACAAACTGGTCGTTAAACGTGGTCATTACTTATTTCAATGCAAAATTTATTAGAGCCCCCATTTGAAGATTTAATGAAAGGGCAACATTTACCCTGCATACCTGGTATACCCCAAGGAGGCTGGGGGCAGGCTTTTAGCAGCTACGTCAAAAAAAAAAAAAAAAAGGAAAAAAATAATACTAACAATGGCCATTCTGTCACATCAGTTACAGAATTCCTTCAGCAATCAGAATGTTAGATGAGTTCAGATTCACAGCTTGATACCTAATAAGGACCACTTGAGTCTTCATTACTTTGTAGGACCATTATGGTTAAGTGGGCCTGATCTGCGTTCTTTACAAGCCCGCTGCAGGACTCATTATTATTAGATAGACTTCCGATTAAGCTCAGAACAGTTTTTCATTTTTTCACTGTTTCGCAGATCATAAAAAGCAAGGGGAGAAGGCTTAGGATTCACGGTGCCACAAAGTTAGGGAAATGGGCTGCTGGTGGGTAATGGGGAAGAGTTGTGAGTGGATTATTTTGCCTGAAGCTATCCCCAGTATGATGACAAAAGAGTGACCACATGGAACCTCAAGGGCCAGAAATTCTCAAGGAAACATCTTTTTCATCGCAACACCTAAATCTACCTTCACTTGTGAGTTACAGAAAATAATGTCTGCCGTGGGAGAAATTAAATCTCAGGAGACTCAGCCAATCCCAGTTAACAATCCTTGTTTTTTACTGGGAAGAAAATTGACCAGAAGAGCACTCTGTTCATCTTGTGCCCTCAGAGGGCTATAGAAAGTACATGAAAATGTTGGCCTCTTTTCGTCATGTGCCTGCAACTAGGGCTGCCAGATCTAGCAAATAAAAATACAGCACACACAGTTAAATTTTTATTTTAGATAAATAATGAAAAAAAAATTTAGCTTAAGTATGTTCTGTGTGATATATAAGACATACTTGTGCTGAAATAGTACTAGCTGTTTATTTGAAATTCAGATTTAACTACTCACCTGCATTTTATCTGACAATTGTGCACAGGACACTGGGCTATTGTAGATAATGGAACGCTCTGAGGTTAGTAGCTTCCCAAACTGGTGGGGTCATATGAATCATGGGGAAGAGAGTAGGAATTATCAAGTTCCACCCCCCACAAAGATTGGGACCAGGGAATCTTTGGTTGAAAGCCTTGATGAACGGGGGAGAAGGGGTAGGGGGGACAGTATTCCACAATATGTCTAAATAACTCCTAAAACTAAGGAGACAGTGAAGAACTACTTGGTGTTCTAAGAGCTGACAATAGGTGGTCTCACAAGGCTCCCCAAAGTCCTATTCATTCATCACATAGTTCCTGAGTAAGCAGGGATATGCCCTCATGAACCAAAATTGAAAAGGCAGCAGACCCGAATTCAGAGGATATGCCTTTGTGGGAGGTTCTCTGTGTGCCAGGTACCACACTGGTCCTCTGTATTCATCATCTCAGTCAATTCTCACAGCAGCCTGTCTACTGAAGTACCACTATCCTACTTCTGCAAATGAGGGCACAGTGAGGCTATGGGTGCTTAATGTGTCCAAGATGATGACATTAGCAAGTGCCAGAGGGCACATTCATGCCCAGATTGGTTTGCCTCCAAGCATTTACTCTTTGTATTACAAGTACATATCCCATCAGCACTAAGTAAGTGGAACAAATTAAGTCCAAGAGACAAGTATCCTGATACTGAGCTCCAGTACCACTCTGGCACTTCTGAGCCCTGTAATGTTGGGCAAGTTACTTAACTTCTCTTGTGCTTTCCCAAGTCGCTACTACTTTACAACCACTATCACTACCATTCAGAGATAATAAATTAAGAATCTTCAAGCTGGAGTATAAAAATATGTCCATATTATTAAAATACAACAGAGATCAGCACAATGAGAGATCAACAGAGGAAAACTTTCTTCCCAAACCTGGGTTCAAGGAGCCAGGTTTCCTGTCATTCTTGAGCTCCTCCTGTATGACTCTGAGTAGCAGAGGCCTCACCTAATCCTTCATGGCAGATGTCCCCACAGGAAAGGCTAGCACTGACTGGACATCCAATAGTGGTCCTACAGCCTCCCCTGTAGCTTTGTAATGGAAGAAAAATAAAGTTTGTGGGAATTAGACACGTTACCACTTGGGGTTTTACGAGTCTGACCACACCAGATTTAGGGTTTCTGGGCTTCTAAAGTCAAACTAGACTATGTGTCCAATATTTCCAGCCCAGCAATGATTTTCTCATCTGTGAAATGGTACTTCAGGAGTTCTGAGGATTAAATGAGAGAATGTATTTTAAACACTTAATTGCAATACCTGGCATATAGTTAGAGCTCTATAAATATTAGCTTCTATTATTATTATAAGTTGTCTCCTACCAAATTGTGAGCCCTTTGAGGGTGAGGACTATACTGCTCTTTAAAAAAACAATATTTATACAGTGCCTTATAAAGAGTAAGCACCACATGGGTGGGTGGTTGCGTGCTTGATGATTAAAAAGGTTAATGGATAGATGGAAGGAAGGAAGAAAGGCAGAAGGGAGGAAAAGAGGGAGAGAGGGAAGGAGAAAGGAAGGGAAGAAAACGAGATAGATTTAAGAACAGATCTTCTGGCAATGAGAACTATGAAAATTTTCATGATGAAGATGAGAACCAAGCTAAACTATTAAAGATAAACCATATGATAAGTCTATGGCTTAATACTTGCATAATACTTTCATTCTTTTTTTTTCTTATTTTATAGATGAATTATAGGATACCAGCCTTTTGGAAAAGATACCAGTCAAAGGTATAGCTGATCAGCATAATTCTATGCATCCAGAAGATGCTCAAAAGATGCACTAATGTATTCAAAAAATACTAGTAATTTACATCTTTCTCATTGGGAAAAAATTTAATATGACTTACAACATGTTTACATCCATAATGTTCTCTGAGATAAAATCATATCAAAGCAGGTGGCTGGGAAGGCAAAAGAAGAGCCAGTATTTTTATTCTGTCCTCAGATTGCCTGGGTTTCAGAGATCAGTGTGATTGCTGCTGTGGCTTCGTTTAAAATAGAATAATTGGGCCAGTAAAATTTGAAAAGTATATTTTCATTTGCTCCAGCCTCTGCAAGCTCAAAGAAGAGAAAGAATATGATAGGAATAGAAAAGAAGGACGTGAGCAGGAAAAAAGCAGGACTGTCAATCAAGGACCAGCAGAAAAAGGACATAAGAAAAAGAGCCTCGCAGAATTAAAATAACCAGGAACTAAAAGAGAAAACCAAGGGTTCAGAAAAACTGAAGAGGATTCCATTAATAATCATTCCAGAAGGCAGTAGAGGGTGGACAACACTTGGAAGGGAAAGAACAGGAAGAAGTAAAAATAAAATGAACAGCTGCACATTCCTTTCTCAAACCCTGGCAGGTGCCACAGCCACAAGCTCTTGACCTTGCCCATGGACAGGGCTCCTGAAGGCATAAGCACAAGCCTGACCAGCCTTCAGAGCAGGGAGCTGGGCCCGGGGAGCTTTGAAGATGAAGTGGTCCACCTGGTTCAGAGACATCACCAACATGCTGGGGTCACTTTGTGTTTAGAAATAGGCGCAGCCTACACCAAGTGACTCTGAGGGTCCAGGCCCTATATCCCGAAGAAATAATTCCCTAACCCATTGCCTGACACCTGCATTCTGCCATTACTGATTTGTAGATTTCACCCAGTTTCTTATTTACATTTAAAATGAAGTTCCTCCCTAACAAAGAGACATGAAATATACCCAGCCCTCCATTGTCCTGGTGAGTAAATCAACCAAAACACTTTCTGCAGGTACTTTGTTTAAAAGACAAGAAGAGAGATCCTGAGCTCCAAGATACCTGAAGAAGCGTCCCATGGGCCAAGGACTTGAGGCACCAAATCTGCCAGGATCCTTAACCATTCTACCAGGCTACCATCTGGTTCTGAGAGCTCATTCATAATGGAGCCAACAAACGTGAACCCCAGCAGATCTTATTGCCTGCTCCCTTAATCCTGCCAACTTGTAAAAAACAGAAAAATAGTCCCCAAATATCTCTAGGTTGGATATTTAGTGGCTATTTTGATTTAAAAGGCCAAATGAGTTTAAGGGGTAGACACAGGCTCTCCTTTAATACAAAAATAATTACAATTCCCCTGAACTCATCTTGCAAAAATGAGTATGTATCAAGAATGACAAAGTATTGATAGTTATTAGCACTAGGTAATGAGTAATGGGCATCTTGGGGATAATAGTTCCTGAACTTCTGTATGTTTTCAAATCACCACAATAAAAAGTAGAATAATAATCATTTATTAAAGACTATGTTTCCACTGAATTAATTCCATCGAATTAAAATGAATGATCGAAGAATAAGCAATTCAATCTCTCCAATGTTTTACCCACTCCTGCCCCTACAAAAAAAAAAAAAAATGCATGGATAATTGGAAATACTCAGTTGCTTCCACTCGTGGGGGGAAATTATGCTTTTCATTTCAGTCTTGATGGCAGGTAGACACTGAACTTTTATCTCTACTCAGCTGGGGCTCTCACCTCTTCTCCAACTCTTTCATAGGCTTTGCTGTTGTTATCCCTCAGACCTTCACTTTTAACCTCTTATTTCTAACTCCATCCTGCATAGTTGCCAACCCAGCCTCCAGCCACTGCCACTAGCCACTCTCTCAAGTTGTTAGAAATCTCACGGATTTCCTGATCCTTCACTGCTTCACTCCTCTGTTGAAGGATGCTTATTCTCTTTTCTCCCTCAACAGCTGGCTTGTTCACCCTGAGTAATTAATGTTCTCAACTGGCTCAATCTTTGTCACAGAATAGTTGGCATTAATTAACCCTGTGGAGTCTGCCTTGTCAGAAGCAAAAGGGAAAACACTGCAGCACTGATGTCTCATGTTGAGAGAGAGAAACAGAAAAAGAGAAAGAAGTTTGTCCTAATTTCTAAAAGAAATTACTTACAGCCAAACCACATCAAAAGAGATTCCTAAATTAGTACGCATTACTCTTTGGGGCATATAAAACAAACACATTCAAGAAATTCACACTCAAAAACAACAACAACAACAACAAAAACCCTTAATGGGGAAACTGTCATTTCTATATTTCATTTGGAGTCTTCCAAAAAGAAGGACTGATTTGGGGTAAATGTGAAATTCAAACTAAAAAAGACCAAGCACAAAATCCCAACATGTGATCAAGAGGCTGACTAGCCCTTGGTGAGCAGTTCTAGTCATAAAGGTCAAGTCCAAAAAGCTAGGAACCTGTACAAAATTTCTGCAGCATTGACACTTGTGTTCCCTGCAGTGGATCTGGGGGGCAAGAGGAAGTACAAATTAAATGAAAAAAAAAAAAAAGCCAATTCTGTATTCTATCAGGGCTCAAAAGAAAATGCCTCCCAGCAAAGCGTGGATTTGCTATAGATCCTCCATAAGGGCAGATCAGAATCCATCTAATGTCCCTTACAGGGAGGATTTAAAACCAAACCTTGTCCATCTTTACCGTCTCTACAATTTCTTTTTTAAAAAACCTTTCATTCAACATTATGTCTATGAGGTTAATCCTTGTTGTATGTATGGTAGTTCATTTTTAATTGCTATGTACCATTATAATTGTGGGAATATACTAAAAATTTATTTTCTATTCTACTGTTGCTTCTATGAATATTCTTGCCTATGTATGGGTATGTGCCCATACATACCACTCCTGTGGACCATACACCTAGGAGGAGGTCCAAGCTCACATAAGTAGGCACATAGGTTCAGCTTTTATACTTTTACACTGCTTTTAACCACTTAACAATTTAACAATTCCCCTGCGTAATTCTCTCCTAGCTCTGAACACTTGCACTTTCCCTTATGCATTCCTCTCCTCCCAAGTTTCTTACCCTGATTTCCTCCTTTCCTCTCTACACTGTCTTTAATGACCTCACTTATTCTTAACATATTTAACTGGCCTCATATTAATTTAGCCAAATCCTCACTTTGCTTCAAAGCATTAGTCATGTTCTTTGATCCTCTAGCCTGACAATCACCCCTGGATGTTCTTCAAGTGACTGAAACACACTGAATGAAACTCGTCTACCTCTCCTCCCACTCATTATTTCTCCTTCAGACCTTCCTGGTTTGGTGCTCCTGGCCATCTACCCTAGTGACCTTGGCAGTCCAACTCATAGCAGGAACTTAAATCCTACCAGTGGCATTGCTACAACTGTCCTCAAAGGAGAATGTAGTTCTCCCACAAAACTGTTAGTTCCATTGAAATGGCTACCAAGTTGAGAAATAGCAGAATATTATTTTTTTATATTTCTTACCTCCCAAGTCACAAGGACACGCCTCTTAAAAAATTGGGACCCAACCCACTGTCTTCCAATTCCACTTTGAAAAGGAGTATTTCTCTTTAAGAAGAGATGCTGGAAAAGGGAAAAGGCAGTTTATATAACATTTAAAAATATGTCTTTGGATCAAGTAGACCTAGGGTTCAAGTCTTTCTGCTACCTAGTAGCTGTGTGACTGTGAGTGGCTTACTTCCTTCTCTGAGTCTTGGTTTTCATGTCTATTAAATAAGGATAACCATTGCTACTTTGCCTGTTTGTTGTGAAAATTAACTGAGATCAAGAGATTTAGTACAACACCTAATGTATCTATGCTCATTAAGGGTGGTCAGTGCAGCTGCTGTTGCCAATTCTCTAAGTGGGAAAACTAGATAAATTGCAACTCGTTCCGTGTCCCAGAGAGGTTGTCACTGGACAAGCAGCAATTTCAAAGTTCTAATTTCTTCTACTTTGCTCTCTGAATAGCTCAGAAGGGATGGATAGGCTGTGAAAAATGTTCTCAGACTGGTCAATTTGAGGTATTTCATTTCACGAATCTGTCTGGAAACTGCCAGCTCATTTCATTGATCAATGGCCATCCCAGTGTTGGAGTTTAAGTTATTACCATCCTAAACTAAAGCAGAATGAGATCTTTAGGATCAAGAAGCTCCAAAAGCACTTAGGCTCTATCAGAGACATGGCTACCCCCTGTAATCGGGCTTCAGTTCATACCTGCATGTGTACCCAGATTCCTTCCTTTCTCTCACGTTAGAACTCTCTGTACTGGCCTGTGGATAGTTTTTGCAGCTGCCTCAAACGCTACTTTCTTCAAAGACCTCAGGGCATGCCATTAGCACCCTCAAAACATCCGGTATTTTAAAGTATAAGCAGATCCAAGCTGATATTGTGATCAATCCATCCATCAATCAATCAAACATGCACTTAATAACTGCTATGTATGCAGGGTACACCCTGCTATGTATGTATGGTACCAGGAATCTTACCACAGGAAAATATAAAGAATATATTTAGAGAATATGATCTCAAAGCTTAAGTAACTAAGAATACAAGTTAGTGTACGCTAATAGTTAACTGTCAAGATATTCATGGGAAGGAGAAGTCACTTCTGGGTTCACGGATCCCAGAACTAAAGGTAAGTAATGCCAAAAGATCTTTTGGGGGTTGAAGTGAAGTGATAGGAAAAGTAAGCATGTCCTACTGCAAGTCACATAGACACTACTCTTAGGCAGGGGCGGAAAGATAGTGACACACACAGATAAGTATTTTCTTCTCATTTGTGCGTTTAACCAGCTCCCTGGGTTGCTATTTCAGGAACAGACATAGCCCAGGTCCAGTGTGAGACAGAGAGTCCCACTTCCTGGAAAAGGAACTTGGACAAAGTTCTGGAAGGCCCGGGGAAAGTAAGGCCAATGCAGTGTGGACAAGTTTCTGATGAAATGTAAAGCACAGGAAATGGCACTTTGCTCTGATTCGTACAAAAACAACTTATTTTCAGTCCTTCTAACCATCAGTGGTCTGAAAACGTGGTGCAACTGGCCTCCAGAGCCACCCTGCTCCCACAGCACGTGCAGCAGTCCCATGCTGAGCTGACCCAGAAATCAGATCAAAAGTGAACCTCAGGTAGTGGCACTCTACCCTAACTGTTGACAGATGGAGAATGGAAGCAACGTAAATGCTCTCTCTTGTGTCAGCACTATAAAAATGTCGGACTGGCCCATGAAAGATGGAGATGGAAGCCCAGGCAGCCATTAGGAGCCATGACTTACTCGCAGCAATAACTCATTCCCATGGTATTATCAAAATGGTTTTATTGCAGTGGATTACTTTTTCCCCCTCTGCAAAAATTACTGCTTATCAGCGTCACAGAAATCAAGCTAAAAATTCCCCACCTTTTCTTCCTTCTAGTACAATCCCTCCCTCTGGCCGGGAACTTAATAAAATGGAACATTTCATTATTCCGGTTTGCATACCTCTTTTGAAGCTGAAACTGTCATCTCAAGTGAGCGTTCTGAAGTGGCCGGTGTTAGGGTGATCTGATTGCCTCTTCTGTTTGCTCAGACACATCTGAAGGCTAGAGGAGCCACTCAGGGCCTAGGTCTCTTGCTAGACTGGATTTGGAAGTTGCAATGGGAAAGAAATCGTTCAAAAGCAGTACTTTCCGATTCCTTCAAAGTACGGTTTGGATACGGCTGTTTCATGAGCTATTAACTGCCTGTCAGATTCCTTAAGAGGAGAAAACAAAACCAGGTGTACTGAGAATTCATATATTCACAAATAGCTCAGCCCAGTAAGACCCCTTTGTCTCTGAAGGCCTGTGTGTGATTTCCATCAGGGGCCTGGGCAATAGGAACAACTAGATTGAGATTATTGCCTCCCACAGAGGAAGCTTCCCCCCAAAAAAACCCTTTTATCGTATTCATATAACTGAGCCTCAGAAGATTAACACACCCGATTGGAATCCTCAGTTAACACCTTTATGTGAAAAATGAAATCTTGGCCCCATATGCAGAATCTCAGACCTCACCCCAGATTTATTGAACTAGAATCTGCATTTTTTTTTGGGGGGGGGGCAGATCTCCAGGTCATTTGTAAGCATAACAAAATTTGAGAAGCCATAGTTTATACTACAGAAGCAATAATACTGACCCACTCTGGCTGCTTGGCTTATTCCACTACAAGCAAGTTAGCATTATTTGGATAAGCTACCATGGGACACAATGCTGCTCTCACAACCAGTAAGGTATGGTCCCTACCTTAGGAGAGTTCAGCATCTGGGAGGAACACACACAGGAATGGTCAGTGTCTACAAAGCCTTGGCCAGCCTCAGAAAGGGCCCTCTTAAAATGGCAAGCATCAGAGCCCTGCAGATCACCTGCCCCCCCCTGTATGGTATGGTCCCCTAGTACAGCAACCAGACCCTCTGCCTCTGGGCTCTCAGGGTCTCCCACAATTCTGTCTACCTAAATCCAGCAGCCCAAGCAAGTGTAGACTGACTCCACCTCTCCTGCCTTTGAGACGGCCTTGATCCTAGACCCTCTGAGGAGTCTAGCCCTCTGTAAGCTTCTCTAAAACACTGCTACCACACAAATATTGGTAGTAAACAAATCAGTCAACAAGTTGGCTGACAAGTTGCAAGCAGAATGATGTATGTCACTTCCAGGATGAAGCATCTGAAAGCCGGTCAGCTAAGCTCTTCCCAGGCTTTAGTAACCAAATTGGATGACATGTGTTCCAGATGGCACAGCAACAGATGCAAGCAACCTAGACCTCCTGGAAAGGAGCTCCATGGGAAGTCTAAAGTTGTTCTGACTAGTGGAATTTTCATGAGGAAGAAATAAGCCTTTATATGCTAAGCTGCAAGATTTGGGGATCGTTTGTTACCACACCATAATCTAACCTATCCTGACTTTCACATCTTTGAGTCATCCTTTTTTATTCCCATATGAGTTCCCACATTAGGTATCCAAATTTATTGTTGCCTTAAATGTGGCAAGAAGTGATTCACTTAATAAGGATTTTTCCACTTGCTTTCTCAGGGAAGTACATTCATTCAGTTTTTCTCAAGATGATGATTAGAAATAGAATAAGACTTGCCTTTATGAAGTTTTGTATTATTGCTGATTCTCCATTTAATTACTTCTCTGTTCCATCCTCAAAGTTGAGATGGCTGTTGGCTACTGGGCATGGTAAACAAATGTGGTCCCCACTAGAGCCAACAGAACTGAAGCAGCAGATGAAAAGAATCCTTTGAACAGGTCAATATGCACATTTTGAAGGCCAGTGGTCTTCTAGCCCCGGTAACAGGCTGTCTGCTCTAATGGAGAACAGGTCCTGGTTCTCCTTTTCTCATCAACGACTCAGACCCTAGTGGGGTTTCTGTTTTCCCAGGGATGGCAACTGTCCCTAGGTTTTCTCTTTTTCCAAATAAATTGATCTAATCTTATTAAGAATTTCAAGTTTAACAGCTATTTAATGTTGCAGGAATATGCATTAGCCCATGTTGCAACTTTAAATAACACGTAAGTAATATTTAAACCGTCTGTTCCAGAATCATCCTATCTGCCTGCCAAAATTCTCTTTCAAAGGAATGAGCTTGTCATTTTCCCCTTTTAACTAGCATTTAAAATGAAAAGAAAAAAAAAAGTCCACGCCCACAAGAGGTACTCCAATAAAATCACTGGGTATTAGCAATCTGGTTTAAAGTGCCAGAAACCCAGAGTAATTCTGATTTAGGATTGAAATTCTGCCCTGCATTTAGCCTTTTGTGAACAGTTATGGGGGAAGCTCATATTGTTTAGTAGGTCAGAACACCCACTGTGAGGAAGATCTTTCAGATAATGGACCATTTGAGTTATAATACCTAAGCAAGGTTATATAGTAGGAGGAGAGGGAAGGTCTGCTTAACCCATTAGTGTCTGTTTAAGAATCAGGCTTTTAAGAGATGTTTCTGTGGTCTGCTTCTTTTCCTGCTTTGAAAATCTATTATCAGAAGATTTTTTTTAAATGATAAAGCCACAGAAATAAAGAGGGAAAAGGCAAAAATATTTAGTTGGTAGAAAATGTGAGTGAAGATGAATCTTATGGAAATACAAACAGAAGGGGCGGAAAGGAGACAGAGGGGGAAAAAACAGGACAAAGAGAAAAGAGGCAAAAGGTCAAGGAAAAAAATACAGATAGAGACTGAGGATAAGAGATTAGATATATGGTGCCCTACAGGCAGGGACTTTGCTATTTTGTGTATCCCCCCCACGCCTCTGAAATCTAGCACAGTGCTGAAGACCCAGCTGGCCCTGGACTAACAGACAAGACAAACCAAACAAACAATCTTCATTCTACACTTGGTTCATGACACCAAAAACCAGTCTAATTGAGGCTAGGAAATTTTGGACTGAATCATGAGTTTCGCAACCATCACTGAACAAAGAATCCCACAGGAGAATCATGGTTCTAAATGAAACCCATGAGCCAGTTACACAAAGCTTAGCACTTCCCTGGAGCCAGCTATGAAGACCTACATGATCAAAAGGAAAGAAGAGAAGAACTCCTTCCATGGTCTGACAGCTGGACAGGAGACTATGAAAGGAAATGTACAAACCTAAATTTTTGCAAGTGGAAAATAAAGCCAATGCAGACTCTACGCAGTGACAGTCTAGAGTCAAGGTTTACTTTCTCAGCTGTTACTTCAGTGCAACCCAAAATGATGACCAGTGTCATGTTGCCCTGTGAAATCTGCTCATAATGAGCTTGGACCGCCATCACACATCCTGTGAAAAGTGCAGATGGGGTCCCAGAGGCTAACTATCTCAAGGTCACCCCTGGTTAAGTGATCCCTTTCAGTGTGCATCACCTTGGATGAGAGACTCATTTCCTTTCACTGGATGGATACAAATGCACACAACACACAGAGCCATACTCACCTGGGAAGTCTGTGTGAAGCATCCTTTACTGATGAGCTCATAAAGACAGACGGTGTTAGAAAAAGTGAGTGCAAACAACTTAATAATAAATCCAGTATACATTATCAATTCTCTTTAACACTGCATTGGTGCCAGTTGTTCATAATTTCGTTTACACAAACCCTGTCATATAAAGAACACTGGACAGGTTACTTTGATTGAAAATATCTCCATCATTCATGGCCTTAGGTTCATTAAACACAGTGCTAACAAGTTGTCTTTAGTAGTCAAATGTTCATTAACTCTCCTACATATGAGGATAGTTATGTCTATGTCAATATCTATATCTGTATTTGTATCTATATCTATAATTTTGTCTACATCATAAACTTGCCTGCAAACAAAGTCTAAAACAGCAGAAAAACATTGTGTGCCTGGAGGTTTCAGAAAAGCAAAAAGAAAAAGCAAAAGGAGCTGGGGGTGTGGGTAAAGGAGGGATGAGGTAAGGGAGGTGGGGCAGAGCCGCCACCACCACCAAAGAGAAAATGAAAGACATCAAAGATCAATTTGCCTCTTTCACAATCTCACAAGGGCCAGTGCTGAATACAGTCCTCACTGAATGCAGCAGAAGGTCCCTTTGCTGAGTCAACCCATCCCTGGCACCGATCCCTGATCCCTCCCCTCCTTCCCTGAAAACCAGGTGGACCACTGCAGCCCCAGGACAGGAAGCCCTATGCAGACCTCCTCCCTAGCTCCACCTGCCTCACAGCCTTCCCTCTGCTTGTCTGGGGACTCAGGCAGAGCACCAACTGCTCTAGGAGAGGGAAACAATTAGGGAGAGGGGCCCCCTCCCTCTCAGCCTCAGGCTGCCCAGCCAGCACAATTAGCATAATTACAATATGTTCATCCAGCACCAGGATGAAAATTTAGGCAAAAGGGGGATGTGTTAACACACTCAAGCCAGCCAAACAACAGTCGGGCTTTGTAATTAGCTAACAGTTCCTCTTTTAGAGCTTTCTTGGGGTACTCCCAGGAAGCCCCAGGCTCCAGGCAAGGACTCAGACCTGAAGGCAGCAGTAGGAAAACTGAGTCCCTCCTTTCAGGGGCTGAGTCCCACCCCCCACCTCCTCACCCCCACCCCAGAGGTAGCATGTGCCATTATGATATGAAAGGTCTCCAGACCTTTCCAGGGCACATTAAGGAAACACCTCTTCACCCTTCAACTGCCTCTTATTAACTGGCCTTAAGGGAGTCCCAACTTTCTGGGCTTCAAACTCCTTATCTCCAAAAAGGGAAGATAATCTGTCTTACTGTAGGAAACAATAGGATAACAGCTAGGAAACCTCTAAATAGAAAGAATGCAATGATGGTCTTGAAAGTATTTGTCTGGATTTGAACTACAGAAGTCATCAGTATCTTAAAGCATATTCCTGCCCTGTCTGCCCGGGAGTCAGTGATTTTTAGTATCTCCCTCCTGCAACCCTCCCTCGTACCCCATCACCATAGCTGCACATTAACTCAGGAATAATGGACTCAGCTTCTCCACTGCATGTTTCCTAACCTTCTTCCTGTCAATGCATCCACAGATAATGATACTTGTGATAGCTCCCAGGGGTAAACGGTTGTGCATGGCAACCCAGGTCCCATCCTGCCACCCCCAAGACCCGACAGGATCAATAATTCCACATCTACCCAACACACCCATGAGGCACTGATGTGTCCCTCCATATTGCTAGGGAACTCTGCTCCATATCAGCGGGTTTGTTCTGGTTGTTTTGTTGGAGGGCGGTTTTGTTTTTTAACAGACATAACTCCCTGTGATTCGGGAGTCTATGGTGGTCCAAAGTAATTGCTTGCAACCTTGACTATATACTACAATCACTAGGGAAACTTTTAATAAACACCAACACCTGGGCATCACCCCAAGAAATTCTGATTTAATTGGTTTGGGGTGGGGCCTGGGCACTGGGTGGCTTGACATGCAGCTAAGGTTGAGAACCACTGCTTCTCAAGCTTTAAAGTGCAATCAAATCACCTGGGGACCTTGTTATAATGCAGATTCTGATTCAGCAGGTCTGAGAAGTGGCTGGAGATACTGCATTTCTAGTAATCTCCCAGGAAAACAACTAATGCCGTTTTCCAGAGGCCACACTTGGAGAGGCCTGGGTCTAAAGAAGTAAACTCAGAGTTAAACATGCCCCCTCATCACCTCCTAGGCATCCCTGAAACTGACTGCCCAGCTCCAGCCCGAGAGTTTCTGATTCAGGGACGTGGGGTGGGGCCTAATCATCTGCATTTCTCACTTCCAGACGATGTTGCTGGTCTAAAGACCACATTTTTTAAACCACTGGACTCAAGTATTAGTGACAAAGATCTTAACCTTTATGAAGAAATGGGACCTACCTAGTATATCAGAGAAATTCTGGTGGTGCAAAGCCTAGGACTCCTCAGAAAGAAGGTCGGAATAAAGCATACCCCAAAATAATGAGCACAGGTTACCTCCCGGGTGTGCCAACCAGAGCACCTCTGACTGCATGGAAAGGCCTGAACACAGCCCTCCTGTAGAAGCTAACTACCTCTTTGCCCTATGTTAAGAAGGTTCGCAGGAATTCTGCAGGCACTGTTTCCAGGCACACTCTGACCTCTCGGATGATTCAGTTCACTGGCTCTCAACAAAGTCCACATCCTCTCCCTAAGAAGTGAAAGAAGCTCAGCCCACCTTCCCAGCACAGAACCTCCTATCCCACCACCCAGGAGTCACTCTCTTGGGAATCAGAAACCCTGGATTCCACCTCATTCCATATTCCCATAAGTCTCAACATGAAAGAAGAGCAGGGAGCCAAGGCAGGTTAAGAGAACAGAGGCTGGAAAAACACTGTACCCAAAGTGCCTCGGAAATGGCGCTCAGGGGCTCCTGGGTTTGCCAACCCTCATTTAATGGGCTGCCGGTAATTGACCGTAACAACTACACCCTAGCCAGTTTTCATCATTGGATCTGGACAGCTCCCAGGTAACAAGCTCCAACTGGGAGGGCTTGATTGCTATCAAACCAGAGTGAGGGAGGCCTTCAGCTAGGTAAAGCTGCTGGGCTGGCACCAGCGTGCGTGTGATCCATGTGAGCGATTTCCAGCTCCCGGATGCCCCAAAAGAAAAGTCTGTTAACACTGCAGCCAGAAAGCCAGGACAGGCCAGGGAGCACTGGGGCTTCATCACATGATAATCATTCGATAGGACATCCTGCCCAGCCCCAGGGCAAGCTCACCAGGATTAGCACCGCTCTGTGTATGTTGGCAGGCTCGATGTGCATCACAGGACCCACTGACAGCAGGAATTCGGTTGTGTGAATAACTAGAGTAATTAACCAGGGTCAAGGCAGGGTCTGGTTTCAGAGAAGCCTGCCTGGGGACCCACATCACATTCCAGACCCCCAGGATCTGGGCCCAGTTGCCTTATTCCTTTTGGTCCTGGCACTCAGATGGTCCTCCCAATGGAGCACTGTTTAGCCACGGGTGCCAGGCTACCTTTCAGCCCTCATATTTCCCTTCAGTGGACCCCTGAGTCTGAAATCACAAAGCAAAAAGTCCCCAACAACCAACAAGAAGAGGAATGTGAACTGAGAGTGGGTAAACCTGTGACTTCAGCCAGATGAACATTTATTCAAATACTGGTTCTAGTACTTAACTAGTTTTTAATCCATGGGCAAACTGCTCAATCATTCTGGATCTCAGTTTTCTCATCTGTGAAATAGTAACAAAAACACATACTGGTGATGTTGTATGAATTAAAGAAAAATATGCATAAGTCACCTGAAACACTATTATCACTATTATTGTGATTATAGCTTTCAACTAATTTTATTAACAGTATTACCATCCTTGGTTCCAACTAATTTTATTAACAGTATTACCATCCTTGGTTCCAACCTCTCTTCCTCATTTCCAGCAATGCTCTATAATGTTTCCAAGTAGAGCAGCCAAGGAGGTTATTCTCTTGAACAAGACCTGCTAACACAAACAGTAAGTTCCAAAGAGAAATATATCATAGATTCCAACCCAGAAATCTAGAAGTAAGTGATTTAAAGAATGAACTTCTCAGTTGAGTTCCAACACCAAAATTTATTGAGTCCTTCTTGGTTTAAGCTGCTTTGAGAGTTTAAAGGACCATCTGCCTCAACTGGGAGTTCAAATGAAGAGATCTCTTTTGAGCCCTAAACGAAGAATAGCAATAAGAGGGAAGCTCACTTTAGTAAGAGCAGGATGCAGTATCTTCAGATCTCTCTGAACTTCTCCAGCACAAGAACCTTGGGCTTAAAACAACTTGCCCATGCAATAAATTTGGCCAGTTCTGAAGGATTCCCTAGAGCCAACCAACTAACAGATGTCTCTTGAGTAAGGAGCTGTAAAGAGGTATGAAAAATCAACTCCCAAGAACTCAGGGCACAAGACTCACAGAGTGCCTGAGCTAGAAGAAATTATACTGCTGGAAATCCTGGGCCACAGACAGATGTGGTTCCAGTTCTACAGGTAGGCAGATTTGAGTGGTAGCATATCACCATAGGACATGATGAAATGGAGTTTGGGAATCACTTTTCAGATCATTGCGCTCAAGGTAGAATGGTGTGGCAGGAAGGGAGTGGTAAGAAGGAGAAACCAAGCAGAGAGACAAATAGGAGTTTACAGCAAAGGGAGTAAATCACTGAGCCCGAGAACATTTTGGGTTAATGGTGTTAATAGTTGGAACTCCCTAGGCCATGATGGAATGGAGTGGACAAGATGGATGTGAGAAACTCAGTACAGTGCATAAAGACTAGCTAGAAATTGGAATCCAGCAGATGTCTAGGATATATAGCCCCAAATACTTCTTCCCAAATTGCCTTTAATCCATGGGATAAAGCCAATGAAGTCCTGCTGAGCTTTGCATTTGAGAGGGACATTTCTACCTCAGGAAGACTTGCTGTTTAGTATTGCCAGCATTAACAGATAAAAATAGGAAGAATTTGGGGCGCCTGTGTGGCTCAGTGGGTTAAAGCCTCTGCCTTTGGCTCAGGTCATGATCTCAGGGTCC
Organism: Mustela nigripes; assembly: GCF_022355385.1. NCBI lineage: Eukaryota > Metazoa > Chordata > Mammalia > Carnivora > Mustelidae > Mustela > Mustela nigripes. The sequence continues at coordinate 55,063,180 of NC_081563.1, read as the reverse complement.
TGGGATCAAGCCCCGCATTGGGCTCTCTGCTCAGGAGGGAGCCTGCTTCCTCCTCTCTCTCTGCCTGCCTCTCTGCCTACTTGGGATCTCTCTGTCAAATAAATAAATAAAAATCTTTAAAAAAAAAAAAAAAGGGAAGCATTTAGCCACCTGGGTGGCTCAGTTGGTTAAGCATCTGCCTTCAGCTAAAGTCATGATCCTAGAGTCCTGGCATCAAGCCCCACATTGGGTTCCCTGCTCAGCAGGGAATCTGCTTCTTCCTCTGTCTCTCCCTGTAGTCCTGTCCTCTCTCTTGCTTGCTCACACTCTCTTTCCCTCAAATACATAAATAAACTTTTTCTAAAAAAGAATAATTTTTATTCATTTTTATCTGAAATATAAATTTAATGGGAGTCCTGCATTTTATCTGGCAACCCCAGAAATTCTCCTCTAAAACTTGAGAGTCAATTTTATTCTACTAAAGAGCTTTTCTGACAAATCATGACTAAATTCCACCATTATTCTACAGTCTTAAAGTTAAGTACCAAAGATTGGTCATCGGCATCCATTTTAAGGTTCCTCCTTTATTCTGAGCTGGATACCTCAAGCCCTATAAGTAGAGAAATCAGCAGTCTTGCAATTCATTGGCTCAGCCTCAGGGTCCAGTTAGTAGAAGGATGTTTTCAGAAGTAGAGTGATATTTACACTATATATCTTTACACTATTTTTTTTTTTAGATTTTATTTATTTATTTGACAGAGAGCGAGAGAGCAGGAGAGCACAAGCAGGGGGAGCAACAGGTGGCAGGAGAGGGACAAGCAGGCTCCCCACTGAGCAGGGAGCCTGATGTGGGGCTTGATCCCAGGACTCTGGGACCATGACCTGAGCTAAAGGCAGTAGCTTACCAACTGAGCCACCCAGGTGTCCCTCTTTACACTCTTCTCATACCACAGCCAATGAAAGTCCCCCTATTGCTAAAGCACAAGGCTGGACAAACAGAAAGCAACAGGGAGAAAGCAACGCCGTAAGCCAATCATGCAGCTCTTCTTCCTACCCCCTGCTTTACCAAAAGAACCTTTACAGCTGGCAGCAAGGCTGCTAAACCTGGGCAGGAATAACGAGGCCAGACTCCAGCCAAGTCAGGGATTTATGGCCATGTGGGGAACTCCAGTGCCATGTGAACAAATTTTCACTTGAAACAAATTTTTTTTTAAAATGTCTTGCTATTCATCTACTTCTCTCACTTCTTAGGAAAAGCAAATCCATGCCCTAGTTTTTACCCCTACTCTGTGGCATCCGGGAAAACTAACCTTTCCTCATTTGCCACACATGCCAATTTCAGGTTCACAGCACAACACTCCCTATAAACGAAACCATCAATAATCAGCTCCCATGTGAGCCCACAAATTATAAGACTGGTATGTTCCTTATCCAGCTGTATGCATATGGGCACACACACACTCACAAACACACAGAAAAATGCAGATGAATCTAACCTTCTGGATTTTTCCACATGTGGAGGGCTCTCTGACTATAGCAATGAAGAGAACACAAAAGACAAGAAGGAGTGGCATGTCCCTCTTTCTTGCATGATCCCTAACTATCCTCATGTTTACTGTATTCCTCTCTCTGCTGGTTCCTGGTTCAGGCCCCAACCCTTCCTACTTGACTCTGACATCATTTGGTAGTGACCTTGATCAACATTTGATCTTTGAAATGCATCCTCCCCCACCTTCCAGTACAGTCCCTTGATTCTTCCTTCCCTCGCAGGTCTCTCCTTCTCTTCCACGAGATGTCTGTTATCATAGTTCTTCTTCCGGAATGTATAAAAGCCAAAAGTTTCCCTATATGAAAACAAGATCAGGGGCACTTGGGTGGCTTAGTAAATTAGGCCTCTCTGCCTTCGGCTCAGGTCATGATCTCAGGATCCTGGGATTGAGCCCCACATCGGGCTCTCTGCTCGGTGGGGAGCCTGCTTCCCGCCCCCCTGCTGCCTCTCTGCCTACTTGTGATCTCTGTCTGTCAAATAAAATCTTGAAAAAAAGAAAACAAGATGAAAAATAGGGTAGAAGAGAAATTCCTTTGTCTGATACCAAAAACAAATATAAAATATTTAACAAAAGACTTAATGCATAAGACCTATATGAATAAAATTTGAAAACTATTGAATAACAAAAATATTAGATTTTTTTTTTAATATTTTACTTATTTATTTGATAGAGATTACAAGTAGGCAGAGAGGCAGGCACAGAGAAAGGAGGCAGCAGGCTCCCCGCGGAGCAAAGAGCCCAATGTGGGGTTCAATCCCAGGACCCTGGGATCATGACCTGAGCTGAAGGCAGAGGCTTTAACCCACTGAGCCACCTAGGTGCCCCCATATTAGATATTTGAAATAAAACTTATTTTTAAATAAGAAGCCTCATCACAATAAGTATGTCAGTTCTGATTTATGTAGTAACTCAATTCAATTCCAATAAAATATTTTTGAACCTGGGGCACCTGGGTGGTTCAGTTGGCTAAGCAACTGCCTTTGGCTCAGGTCATACATTGGGCACTCTGCTCAGCGGCAAGTCAGCTCCCTCACCCTCTGTGATCTCTCTTGCTTTTACTCTCTCTCAAATAAATAAATAAATGAAATCTTTAAAATATTTTCCAAAATATTTTTTGAATTTGATAATATAATATTAAAGTTCATCTGGAAAAATAAACATGGGAAGAAAATTCTAAATAGGAAAGGTAACTGAAGATGACTCAGTCTTACCAGATATTAAAGTGTATTATAAAGCTAGTTATTAAAACAGTGTAATATAATGCTTGGATAGGCAGGCAGATGATAAGAACAGAATTAGGAATCCAGAAACAAGTCCAAACCTATGTGTGAATTTGGTGTATGATAAAGAGGACATTCCAAATTTTAAGAAATTATAAGAATAAAAAGTAAGAACAAAGGACATAAACAGGCAGTTTCAACATAAAGGTCAGAAATAGACTATAAACATATGAAAAGATAATCAATTCCTCTTCTATTAAATAAATGCACCTTGAAACAACGAGATATCATTTTTCATCCCCCAAAATAAACGATTTAAAACTTCTAAAATATACAGCATATATAAAGCAGTGAGAAAAAAGCACAGTCATACATTTGGTACTCAGACAATTTTATTAATACAGCAATTTTGGAGGACAATTTGGTAATGCCTATCAAAATTTTCAACATACTTAACCACAGACCTAGCAATTCAATGTCTAAGGGTTTGTCCTGTGAATAACAAGTACTTACCCCATTACACAAATGTATATACAAGAAAGTTCACTGTAGTGTATTATAATACAATGAACAACTAACACAGCCTATATCTATTAAAGGTTAGGGAAATTATGGTGTCATACCATGGAGTACCACACAACCAGCAATAAGGATTAGGTAATTTTAAATATATGAACATGGAAAGCTGCCAAAAATATACTGTAATGTGAAAAACATGAGTTACAGAACAATGTGCACAATATGGCCCCAGATGGGAATATTAAATGCGCACATGTATACCTTTACATATGTAGAGAAAAAGTGTTGAGGAACTATCCCAGAAGGCTTCTCTGGGAAAATGGGACACAGGATGCTAGAAGGGAAACTTGCTTTATACTCTTCTACACAGTTTTAGTTTTTGCATTTTTACTACAGGTATGTAGTAAAAAGAGTAAACTCTTTTGATTAAAAGGGAGGAAAAAACCAGCATTGTTCTATTTAAGTAGATATTCTCTAAGGTTCTGACCATTACTCTCCCAAGTACAATTCAACCCAACATTAGTAACATCAAATTGATGACAGAAATGTAGAATTTTTCAATTCCTGAACTAAAAGGAGCTTAGATGCCATCCAGTTTAATCCTTCACTTAACAGAAGGAAACTGAGGTCCCACAGAAAATTCAGTATTTTCCAATATTCCTTGTCCTTATTTTAGGACCTTAGTGATAACCCATCCCCCAAATCTCCCAGAGTAGAACATGTGTAGCATGATCTCTACTTTGATACTGCCAGGAAAAGGCTCTCCATGGCAGCTACTACCTTCAGTCAGACCAACCTCTCCTACCACCATTCCCCAACAGCATAGTTGTCCCCCCTCCCCCTTATCCATGGAGGATACGTTCTAAGACCCCCAAAACCACAACTAGTACCCAACCCTATTTATACTGTTTTTTCCTATACATACTTACCTATGATAAAGTTTAATTTATAAATTAGGCCCAGTTAGAGATTAACACTAATAAAATAGAATAATAATAATAATATACAATAATAAAAGTTATATGAATGTGGTCTCTCTCAAAATATCTTACTATACTGTACTCACCCTTCTTGTGAAGATATGTCAAAATGCCTACATGAAGAGATGAAGGACTTAAACGATATAGACACTATGACATAGTGTGAGCCTACTCTTGACCCTCTGATGATTCGTCCGAAGGTGGATCAGGATCATCTGCTTCCAACCATGGCTGACCACAGGTAACCAAAATGTAGAAAGTAAAATTCCAAATAATGGGGCAGGGGGCAGGGGGGACTACTATACTATGTTTTTTCCCCTAGCATATTCTAGACTGCTTTATACATAACTCCTTGCCTATAGTTTCTTCCTTCACAAGCTTTTTTTACTTTGCACTTTAGAATCATGTGGGGAGATCAAAAATCCCCATGACCAGGTCACACCAGGCCCATTAAATAGGAATGTCTGGGAGTGGGAGGCACGTTCAGGAATTCATTCCAATGTGCAACCAAGGCTTGAGTACCTTCCTCCAACTTCCTTCTTGGAGTAAGGCCTATTAGTCCTTAAAGACCCTCTCTGGGACTCCTCCCTGATCTGACCTTGATCCCATTCACCCTGTACATATCTGTACCATTGGCCTTTCCAAATGGAATTGAGAGTAATTTTTCATGTCTGTAAGTTCCTGGGGAATAATAGTAATATCTTACTCTTCTTTGAACAACTGGTGTTTATCACAGGTGGCACATAGTAAATGCCTGATAAACATTCGTGAAACAGAACTCCCTCTCTCACAGCCCCCATGAAATCAATTCATCTTCACATGGTCCCTCATCTCAGATCCCTCCTTTCTAAGCCCACTGCCACTTCATCACCTCTATCTCAACTATTACCATAACCTTCTATCTAGACTTCCTTTTTCCACCATCTCTCCTCTTTTCCCAATCTTCCTATATGCTGGTACAGATCATACTGTTCTGCTATAAATAATACAGGATCAAGTCCAAGTTTATCACAAGGTCCTCCAAATCTGGCCAGAACAATTATCCTTTAGCCAAATTATCTGAACCTTGGAAATTAGGATCACTGCATGTTTTTTTGAAGTCATCATAGAGCATTGTGAAAAAAAACCTGCTTTGGGGTTATCTGATGCTCTAGAAAATGCTAATTTTGTTTGACTTAACCATTTACCATTGATTCTACCTCAAATTCTACAAACTTGGGTGAATGTGTATAAAATTGGCAGACTACAAACTTTTTTTTTTTATTCCAGCATAATTGCAAATAAATTCTGTGTGGTAGAGAAAACAGCTGCACAGGTTATGGCATTATTGCTCTGTAAGATGTTAACCAGACTCATATCTAACTGCTGTCTCAGCCACACTGTATCCTTGCCAGTGTAGCTTCACACCTAGAAGCCTTTGCTCTTGTCCTTCACAGTAACTGAAACTCACAGTTCACCCCAATCACAGTAACTAAAACTCCGCACCTTGCCCCAATCACATCTCCAAATCTTATCTTTCAAGGCTCTTTCCACCGTGTTCCTCTTTGTGAAGGCCTTCCTGACCTCTTAGTCTAACTTATCCCATTCTTTGCTTCCCCGGCAGTTGGTCAGTCTATATCCCTGTTGTGGCAGCTTCTGCTATGAATTTTCCTACTCAGTTGCATATCTTCCGCCTACCACAGCATTCAGCTCAATGCCTGACCAATAAATGCCCACCGACTATTTGTCTAATTGGGAATAATCAGTCTTAAGTAACCCACTATTTCAACACTTGACTTCAGCCAAAATCCAAGCAATCCAATAGATGATGCTTGGGGTGTTTCCAGACTTTTTTAAAAACCACAAAAGATGATTGAAATTGAACAGGCATTTATTGAGCACCTTCTAGGTGCCAAAAGCAAAGATGAATAAGACTTGGAGCTAGGTTATCCTCTCAGGAGTCACTAAACTTGCTTTCCAAGCCTTCTGTGCTCTGTTTAAAAAGAAACATTAAATCCTAAATGAGTTACTGAGAGCTGCACAGGCTAAGTTTGCCAAGTGTTTTCCTTGGCCTGCAGTGTCTTCCTAAGGTGGAGGCACTAGCGGCCACAAGGGCTCTCAGCCAGCCATGGCCCCTAACCTCCCTGGGGTGGTTTGGCTCACAGAGGAAGGTAGCAGCCCCCCAGTGGGAGCTCCATCGGGACCCCAGGGACAGGATATGGGCTAAGCTTCAGTCTAGGGGTTCCTTCTGGGGGATTCTGCCATAGCCAAGTATTCCCACAGTTCTCTTTACAGAACAAGCCTGCTTACGTTGTCTCCATGGGGCCGAAAGGTACAATTCTAGAGTCGACACACTATCCAGCTGCTTCAAAAGGATGAGTTGGAGACTACCCAGTGTCCCACCAACGTTGCAAAACAGCTCTCCACTTGCTGCTTTAGGCTTCAAAGGGATATTATGTTTTAATGAGCTGCTGTATAATTAATCAGCCTTCACCCCTCCCAGCTGAAATTACTGACGGAAACAAGCAAACACCCAAAATTTGCTATTTCCCTTTCCCAGTGCCAACAGGGAGGAAATGTTCCCATGTAAATCAAAGCTGGGTGTGGACGGGTTCTGGGCTCCAACAAGTCTGCTCTCCAACCTCATAATTCAGACTCACTGCTGAGATTTCAGCTCCTCCAGGGGATGTCAGAGGTCATGAACTCTACTGTCATCCATCCACACCCACTTTGCAGAGGGCATGGCTCTTGGTGTGGTCCACCTGTGCAAGCCATTTAATCCAACCAGATTCCCAGGACCCAGCCACGCAACCCACTGGGGCCACAGGAAAACAGTGGCTTTCAGTCTCGGCTCTGCCCACGGCTACATTGCCTTGGGCAAATTATTCACCTTTCCAGGACTCAGTTTCTTCAACTGCAGTCATAACAATAAACTCTTTTTTTGAATGACAAGTGTAGTGTAATAATTAAGAATGAGTGCTCTACAGTCAAACAGCCTGAGTTGTAACAAGACTCCATCACTTACTGGCCATGATTATAAGCAAGTGCCTTAGCCTCCAAGCCTTAGATTCCTTATCTTTAAAGTGGGGATAATAATACATGCACCTAATAGGGTTACTGGGAGCATTAGGTGAGATAATATAAGTACTTTAATTAATGCTTGGCACATAGCAAGCACTCTTTAATATTACTTGTCATTAATATTGTCATTATTATTATTATTACTATTTTTACTATGTATCAGGTAGTATGCTAAATGCCTCCAAGATATTATCTTGTTTAATCCTGATAATAACACTATGAAGTCCTACCTATTTTTACATCCCCATTTAATAGATGAAGAAACTGAGACTCAGAGGGGGTGAAGTAACTCAGCCAGGGTTAGAACAACTAGTAATAGTAGTTCTAGGATATTAAAAATCTATACAACTGCAGAACCACCATACGGATTTGAGATGACTTACCCAAAGTGCAAAGTCTGGCACAACAAATTCTCAAAAAATGTATGCTAATTATAGGGGGAAGAAAACACATGCTAAGATATGAGACAGAACCCATCTAAGCCCTATTTCTGATTCATCTCTGCAGCTCAGACTCGGTCAGAAAACAGACATTCTTCCCTCAATAAAGATAAAGAGCCCCACATGTAATGAACAAGAGACTTACAGCAAAATGTAGGCAAAGGTCTTTCCATTTGAGACTATAGTGGAACCTAAGGGTCCCTGATCCTCCAAACTTTGCGTCCCCCTTTGCTCTTAATACCAAATAAGTACAAATCCATCCCATATAATATGGCAAATACAGAGCTGACCTCAGGCTGACACTTTCCTGGCCAGTGCTGGCTCTAAATTCCCCTGCTGCGTTAACTCTGATCTCCACTCACCACCATGGCCCTGGAGCTGCCTCCCTGCCCTCAACCCTTCCCCAGGTGTAGATATGGACCCTGTGTCAGTCCCCAAGTACCACCAACATGCAGGTGTGTAATAGACTTTGTTGAAGGTTTGGGAATTAGCACCATCCAACAAAGGTAACAACTGAACACTGTCACTCTGCATTGTCACCAGCACATGGCATTTCTTAACTACTGTTCTTTTCTTTGTACTTTGGCCAGCTATCATTTTTCTTGGGCTTCTCTCTCCTTGTGTCCAAACAGTCCTCTCCTTCTTATCTTTTTTTCTTTGAGTTTTGCACGCATTTATCAGCTTGTCTAGCAAAAATTCAGAATTTTTTTACTGTACAATAGAAACCCAGCTAATTCTTTTTGTTTGAAGTCCCTTCCATCTACAACAGCATTCCTTAAAGTGGGATCTAGTATTGACCCATTAACTTTTGTTCCCAGCCCATAATGAGGAAGTACAGATATCAAGGATTTATAGCAATTTGACAGAATAATTTTATGTCTGCTAAATCTAATAATAAAAGAAAAATAGGACTTATACTTTGTATAGCTTTTTTTCATTTTTTGATAATACATTTAATTATATTTTACCAAAGTGCCAGTCCATGTGGATCAGAATTTTAAAAGGTGGTTCTTCATGAAAGATTTGAGATGTGATCTTGACTGGCCTAAGAGGTTTGTATCATGGAAACAAAATACCCCATTTCTATATATTACCAAAGAAAAGGGCAGTTTTCCCACTCTAAGGAATTTGTGCTACTCCCCTGGGCAACTGGATTAACTCATAATTTTTTCCTCCTCATCAGACAAAGGAAAGAAGGAAGAAAGGGAGGAAGGAAAAGAGGGAAGGAAGGGGAAAGAGAGAAAGAGAAAGAAAGAAAGAGAGAAAGAAGGAAAGATGACTTGGCAAAACATGACTTGCCAGCCATTGCAGTTTATGGGGCAAGAGAAAGATGTAATGATAATAAAAACATCCAGTTTGTGTTTATAAAGCACATTCCCATGCATCATTCCATTTGATCTTCATGACATCTCAAACAAGCAGCATTGTTAGCACGTGCTCTACTTAATGGATGAGGAAACCAAGGTTTTGGGGAAAGTATCTTGCCCAAGATTCTTCACCTAAAATATGAAACAGGAATTCAAAACCAAGCGCTTTGATTCCAGACTCCATATCTAACCACAATATCACAATACGACAAAAATCACTGAACTAACTCATTTCAAATGATGGTCTATGCGGCAGCAATGTCCACAATAGCCAAACTATGGAAAGAACCTAGATGTCCATCAACAGATGAATGGATAAAGAAGAGGTGGTATATATATATATATATATATAATAGAAAACTAGGCAGCCATCAAAAGAAATGAAATCTTGCCATTTGCGACGACGTGGATGAAACTAGAGGGTATTATGCTTAGCAAAATAAGTCAATCAGAGAAAGACAACTATCATATGATCTCCCTGATATGAGGAAGTGGAGATGCAACATGGGGGGTTTGAGGGGTAGGAAAAGAATAAATGAAACAAGATGGGATTGGGAGGGAGACAAACCAAAAGAGACTCTTAATGTCACAAAACAAACTGAGGGGGGCAGGGGAGAGGGGTGTAGGGAGAGGGTGGTGGGGTTATGGACATTGGGGAGGGTATGTGCTATGGTAAGTGCTGTGAAGTATGTAAACCTGGCTATTCACAGACCTGTACCCCTGGGGCTAATAATACATTATATGTTTATTAAAAAATTTAAAAAATTTTTTTAAAAAGCCAAGCCAAAAAAAAAAAAAAAGGATAGTCTATGGGGCTTGAGTAGATAACCAAATCCATTCTACCCTTATCAGACATCTCAAACTAAAACTGACCTCCATATCTCTAACAAGTAGCTGGTTTTCATTCTCTTTTCATGGTGCTACACCCACAGACACACATGTCCCTCTCACCTTTGCTCTTTCCCTGTACAGCTTTACAGCCTACCCACCTAACTTCTACCTACTTAACTCAGATGAAAACTGAGGTCAGGAGTTGCCAGGGACCATTTTTTAGAACAAAAGGCAAAGCTCAGAAAGGACTCTTGAGCTTTCCCAATGGTGTCCCTGACTGGAACCCATCCATCTGATATGTGCTATTTTCTAGTAAGGCAAATACTCTGGGTTGACTTAAGTGACTTCATGGGGCACAGCTACATGCTGATAGAAGAGATGGTCAGAACAACTGAGAGGCAGGAGTTGAAAAACTATTATGGTTTTAATCTGATTTAACTGGTGCCCAAAAGAAAACCAGAGGGGAGTTTTAGAACCCTATTTCTATCATTCCGATTTCTTCCATTTTTATAGCATATAAATAATTAAAATTATGCCCACAATATATTTGGCTTCATTTGGCAGGCATATTGAAGAATATCACATTTAGTAATTTACATACACCAGAAACATAATACATTAGATTATCCGGAAAGCTAAGAGCAGCAGGCCAACATGGACTAATCTCTTATATAACGTCTGCAATAGCCGATTGCAGGCACATAAAGAGAGCTTGGATTTTCCTAGGAACCATTTTCTTGCAAATGAAACATTTAATTATGGAGCTGAGTCCATAAATAGACCGTTAACACTGGGGAGGGGGAAATGGATGTGGCTATATTGCTGGATTAGCAGGGAAATATCTTACAAGAAATTCATCAATGCCATAGATAATTAATTACAGCTCACCTTCTCCCCACATAGCCATGCCTTTATCAGCCAGCACTGGGGAAACAGCAGATGGCCAGCCAAACACAGAATGCAATTTTCTGTCAACTCATTACTTAAAAAATCACGGATTAGGTATGAGACCCTTTGAAGGTCACCTAGGCCATTCCCCTGTGTCCAGAACAATCTGCACCATAATTGTTTTGGTCACACGAGTACCTATCTCCAGTATTCAGAAAGCACCCCCAGAGAAAGGAATGTTGCTATCTGCAGAAGTCTTGAATTCTAGGGGACTTTGAGCCCTTCCACTGGGAAATTTTCCCTGAAGACTAAATTCCTCAAGGCCTTTTCCTCATCAATATTTGGACCAGTGTCCCCAAGTGGTGCCAAAGGTCCCAAATCTGCTTGGCCTGCTGGGTTCTGCTGGAACACTGTACTGTAGGTTCTCAGGGTCCCTTATTCTCTCCTTGTGGATGCCAGCTAGATAATATAACAAAGATTCTTGTTCCTGGGGTATTTTTACAAAAAATTCAAAAGACAACTGAAAATTTTATAAGGGGCGCCTTGGTGGCTCAGTTGGTTAAGCAGCTGCCTTCGGATCATGATCCTGGAGTTCCAGGATCGAGTCCCACATCTGGCTCCCTGCTCGGCAGGGAGTCTGCTTCTCCCGCTGACCTCTCTCCTCTCATGCTCTCTCTCTCTCTCATTCTCTCTCTCCTTCTCTCAAATAAATAAATCTTTTTTTTTTAAAAAAGAAAGTTTTATAAGGTTTCATGACTTTTTTAAAGTTGTTTATTTAAGATGAAAATACTAGAAAGTTCATAACTCTATCTTTATCCATTTGCATCAAGGTTGCTCTGTTACACCACTCAACTGTACAGGGAAATGAAGTCTTTTTATTCCCCCAAAAGGTTCTGCTCTTCCTCCAGGCCCCTCCCTACCTGGGTAGCTGGGAAAACTTAGATTTGAGAAGTAATAGTATTTCAGTCCCATCTCTCAGAAAACTTCCCTTAGACACTTGGTCTTTTCAAATTCGATTTCCCCATCAGGGCACATTTAGTTGTTCCTTTTCAGATGAGTCGGTGTATTTAGATGAATTCTGATCTCTCAGATTCCATCCCCCTTCTTTTCCCTAAGATGTTGTTGTGTTGATACACAAAGGGATCATTCTTATCCTCTTACCAGTAGGTGAGAAGATTCTCTGGATACTCCCTAGCCCCAGCTACCTATCACCCATAGCAGATCTGCGTCCTTAGAGTAATGACAGCAGAGGTGGTGACTAATGATGTGCTTTTTTGTGCCCACAGTCATTTGTGCCCAACACAATGAAGGCATACACTGGAGTGTACGGTCCTTGCCAGTGCAGCCTCTTCACTCTAACATCCAGCACATCGGGAGATGCTCTCAGCCCTCCTCCATGCTCTCACCAGGTACATGTGTCCTTCGGAGCTCCTTGCAAGCCACAGCCAGACCATGAAAACCAGGACCATGGCCTCTGGTTTTTCAGTCCATCCTTCTGTTACCCACCTTCGTCCTCAGATAGAGGTCTACTAGAGACCTGGACCTCTCTTTCTCCCATAATCTCTCTCATTTATTCTCTCTCTCTTTCATACATACACACACACACACACACACACACCACTCAAGAACGCATACCAGTAGCCCACTAGCCCAGTGCTCTTTTCCCTCATGTTTACCTGTGCACAGGAGATGGGGACCAAATGGGGTGAGAGAAACAAAGACCTTTAAGTCTGTTTTCCTCCTCTATGGATTCTCCTGATTCTCCTGCCCATATTAGCTCAGTGCAGAAAGGTAAGTTTCCCTTTTACTCCATCATGGCTTCCTCCTAATCCAAGGTTGAAGCTTTTTGGCTTAACCATCAGAAGGGGCATTCTTCTCTACATATGGGAGCACCCGAATGACCTAAATTTTACAAACATAATTGATCGCTCTTCAACTGCAAGTTCACCTGCAACTAGGAATTACTGAAGACAAAAATAGTTATTTGTTATCTTAAAATGTGCTCTCATTATACCACGTTTTCTTCTGTAAATCCTATAGCTCCTAGCTAACTACATTTACTCACACAAACACATCCAGCTGTGCACACATAAGACACACACACATCTGTATACTCCTTGTTGCCTCAGATAACAGAAAATAGTGGCACCAAGATTCAGAGCAAGAGATTGTCAAGGTTTACCAACAAACTAAGAAGCAGGAGTGAGTCCTTGAATCCTTTTTCAGAAAATCTACCACCATGGTAGAACTATAATGATAATGGAGCTAGATGGTTCATTCCATTATTATTTATTTTAGAATAGTCCACTATACATGAAAAAAATGGATCAAGTACCTCCATGCAATGGTACCTTTAAATTCCAAAACACATGCAAACATACAAAGATAGAATTTTTTTATAAGTAGATCTCAAATTTATATGCTTCAGATTCTATTACCTTATCATTTGTTTCTGTGAACTCCCAGCTAAACTTACGTACCTCCTAGTACATAGCACATGGAAGGATTTTAAAAAAATGTGTGATGAATGAAACTGAACCTGGTGCAATGCCACAGTGAGGGGAGGAAGCAATATCAGTGACAAATCTTACCCTTTCCTATGGTTTCTAACAATATGAGATCAAACCTCTTAATCATAGGGTATTTTGTGAGGAATTTTTTTTCTTTGGCTATTTATTTACCAGCTCACTTCTCATCATTATATGTGGAATATACAGCATTGTGGAGAGATTTATGGGACAGATTTTAATCTTAGCTGCAGGGCATGCATCAGTGCTTATCTCTAAATGGAGGTGTGTTTTATGTGGTCATTGTTTCATGTGATCACAGGGCTCAGCCAGCCAAATGAACACATACCTGAAACCCAGGAGAAAGGGCAACCTTGAGCAAGCAGAAGGAGGTGAAACAGGTCAAAGTGCCTGAGAGAAAGGGGTTTGTTAGGGACTCTTAAGCCATGGCACATAAATTCAATCAACCTCAAAATCGGGTGGTGGGAATGAGGAATCTGGGCCTTCGATAGAACACTCTCATTAGGTAAGTAGATCCCCTCAAACCAGTGTTTCCCTAAGTGTGAGCCTGGCTAACATACATACATTCTGAAGCCAGATTCTTTCCAAGAAACCTGATCCCTCCACTCCCTTCCTCTGCATTCCAGGCTAAGAAAGGAGCTTCAGGAACAAAACTAAAGGGACCCACAAGATTTGGTTTAATTTAAAGTTGCCACCAGCAGCATCTTGGTGACCTCTTTCCGCCCTCTGAGGCCCAGCCAACCTGGCTTTCTCATCAGGACTGTGGGGAGGAGCCAAGCTTGCCTCCACTAGTAGCAGTTCCTATTTCAGGGCCAAGGAAGGCCTACTTAACATCCCTGGAGCCTCTGACACTTGATCCCCAGTCACTGTCTTCCACTGACCTAATGGACAGGACTGTGTCTTTCAGATTGAAAAGACATTTTTGAACTTGAGAACTCATTTGTTTTCCTCTAGAGCAGACACATTTTAAGTGGCCCTCAACTGTGTTCATTGGTTCTTTCATTCAGTACCTGTTAATGGCCTATCTATCTTTCTAGGTAGGGTGTATGACACTGAAGAATAGAACTTTCTTAAGTTTTCTGTCTCTTTTTGTCAAAATAATCTTCAAAGAAGATGGAAGATGATGTAAGGGTACAACTGCCCAAACACAGTCTTGAAAGAACACTGAGCCAGGGTCACTCCACTCCTCACCCACCTGGATTTAGAGGTGAGGAGCATGACTACAAGAAAAAGCAACCCAGCTGTCACAGACCACTTTCCCTGCTAACCTGTGGTCATAAATCAGGAAAAAGATCACAGGCTGAAGGAAGTTCTGGGAAGTCGGGGGAAATGTTAAGGCCAGGTGGCCATCTCTGGTTCTGACCATGCCCCTCTCTAATCCTTCCCCTACTATGTGCATATATATGTGTAGTGAGTTGAATAGTGCCCCCACCCACCCACAGTCTCAGAATAGGACCTTATTTAGAAATAAGGTCTTTGCAGATATAAAGAGGGGGCCCTAAATCCGATAACTAGTGTTCTCAGAAAAAGAGGAGAGGCCACAGAGAGGACAGCAATGGAAAAATAGAGGCAGAGATTGGAGTATGTCTACAAGCCAAGAAATGCTAAGACTCGCTGGCAGTCACCAAAGCTAGGAGAAAGGCAGGGTGATTTCTACCTTACAGACTCCAGAAGGAACCAACCTACCATCACCTTGCTTTCAGAATTCTGGGCTCCAGAATTGTGACAGAATACATTTCTATTGTTTTAAGTTACCCAGTTTGTGGTCATTTGTAGTCACAGAGCTAGAAAATGAATACAGGATGAGAGTAACCAATATTCTTTAGCACTGGATCTGCCTCCCCCATATCAATTCTCTTCCTCTAAACAGTTTCTGCCACCCAAGGTCCAAACATCATATTTTGGGACTAGCAGTAGGTAGAGGACAGGAGAAAAGCAATCATTTTCATTTCCCTGTTCTGTGATATGGAGGACCAAGGTGATATTGGCTTGCAAGAGCCAATCATATACATCTCTTCCCCAAAATCCATGTTCAATGACATCACGTTGGTGCCTTGAAATTTAGCCATGTTGGGGGTCTTTACACTACGGAAATTGGCAAACATGACAGATCAGGGCTTTTCCCCCCAGAGAGCCAATTGTTAAACACTTGCCATCAACCACTGCCTCTGTGTTTCAGCTACTTTCCCAACTGTCTTTAAGGCTCCACTCAGCCCTATTCCTGTCAAAGGATGAGGGTGTCAGGAAAATGACACTTGTGTTATTATAAGCAAAGCTGAAACCTTCTCCATACTTAGAAGGCAATCATTCAGCTCCATTTTTCCCCCTGAGCTCTGATCATTACTCTGTGTATTATTGTATATGAGGTCAACCCCCCACGGGCACTTGATTATTTATAACTTCAGAAAGTTCCTTGCACACAGTTATTTGCCAGGCTTTCATCTACAGCAGGCAGCTTTTGATAGAAATATGGAAAATGGCCTGGACCTTAAATGACAAACAGATGAGGAGGTCTGATGAAAATCACACATGTTTGAAGACCATATGTTTTCACGTGAAATATATATGGGATTTTTAATTGATGTTGACTTTAGCTCATGGTAACATTTTTAGCTATCTTAATTAGTGGGTTACAAGAAACAGTAAAGGAAGGAATGTGATCAAGGTGACCCTAGAGAAAACCTGGCTTTGAGTGACCTCTCCTTACCCCCATGTCCATTCCCAACCAAGTCTCCATTATCTCATTGAAAAGGAAGTGTTCTCTTGTCCAACCTGTCCCTCTAACCACAATACAATACTATTAGTCCTGCCTGACTTTCTTACCTTCCCCAGTTATGCAGGATCCTAAAGGGACATTGTAGCATACATATTTTAGGTGATCTTTAATGCTGTTCTCCAAATATTCCCAGTTGCCTGACCTTGGGGCAAATGGTAGGACTGTAACTCCTCGTACCCTCTGGTTAGATGAGCCTATGGGGCTAGTTCTGGTTAAAGAGTTAGGAGAGACTATGGCACCTTTTATGTTATGGGCCAGAGAATTTAACTTCCAGTATAATACATTCCAGATCTTTCTCTCCCTTGGACAAAATGATTCATTAGAGATGGTAGGTGTCCCATCAACTGAGTTCTGAAGGACTAGAGTCCCATGGACATGTAAGCAAATGAGATGTAATGCTGTGTTGTTTAGGCCACTGAGATTTGAAAGCTATTTGTTACAACAGGAGAACTCAACCTATCCTATTAGTTCATCCTTCCTTGTGAGAACACCAGACCTCAAATAGTGCAGAGCTCAGCTCTAATCAGAGCTCAGGAAATGAATAGTGAGGGCCACAGACCCCGACAACTTTAAAAATCACAGAAAGTGAGACCTGAGTTGAACTTAAAAATTATTAAATGAAAGCCAATCCCTTCAGTTACCCATGAGGCATCTGGGGCCCATCATCCAGCTAGTTAGTGGACATACCACCTGTTCCACAAAGGAACTGTACTCCCTTCATCTGAACACAATTCCTCTGGATTTCAGTATCTTCATAGTATAAACCCACCTAGAGGTTTCATGTTGGAGAAGGATTTGGACTCAGACTGGCTGACTGAGCCTTGCAATTCACCAGCTGTGAGCCTCACCCAAGTCCCCTAAAGCTCCACTGGCCGCCTATCCAACATCTGCTGAGTGGGGATATTAATAGGGTTATTGTGACGACATCTAAATGAAATCTATTTAAAACACTTAGTATTGTGCCTAGAACATACAAAAGTCTAATAAGCATTCACCATTGTTATTATGTTCATGAGGTTCCTTCTATGTGCTCCTCTCAGGAAGGCAAACTGGGACAACCAAAGAAGCTTATTTAGTCTGTTTAAAAAAGAAAAACAAAACAACAACAACAACAACAAAACAACATAGACCCAAAATGGAGTCACTTATGCAAAGCCCCGAATCAGGAAACCGAGACTTAATACCTAAGCTAATTGCAGTTTTGACCTCTCCTAGGAATATAATCTTAAAGCAGTCAATCTAGAATTTCCTGGTCAGCATTAGTGAGGTAGTCCCCTTTTGTCCCCCAAAGAAAGATGAGATAACCCACTCTTTCCCTGTTCCTGCCCCTTCTGCCTATAAAAGTCTCCCATTTTGTACAGCTCTTCAGAGCTACTATTTTGTAGATGAAATGAAACCTGATTCATGAATCACTTAATAAAGGCAATTTCATCTTTAAGTTTACTCAGATCAAGTTTCAACATGTTTCAACATGTTCGTTTGAAGTATCCCAGAAAGAGAAGATGCTTACCTCTCCTAGAAACTCAAAAGTACTAAGCAGTTTCCCTGCACTATTCTATTTGGATAACACCAAACTTTGCAATCCATTGAGGATAGTTGATTGTTTTGCCCAAATTGTTCAGACAATTACCTCAGCTCTCCCTTTGCTTTAGTTGTAAAGCCCAGGGCAATAACAACTAATTTATTAGACTTAATCATCCCAGGAGACCTTAACTTGTATTGTAGCATCAAAAGGAGGAAGACCTCCCTCAGAAAGCTGGCAAAAGCCTGGGAAAGAATGAAATTGTTCCTCTGAATGCTGTTTGATCCTAAGATGCCAACTCAAGGTAACAGTGTGTGGTTGTGAGTGCTGTTTGAATACCAGCAGAGAGGGAGTCCAAATTACAAAACATGATATGCATTTGCAAGGAAGTTTTCTTATTTACTGTCTCTCTTGTCCCCAGAGAGCTAATGACCATCTCTAGAATGTTTCTAGCAAAAGAAAGGTGGAAACACTGGACTCCAGCCATAGGAATCTAGCCACACATTACCATTTCAAGAACACTGAAAAATACAAACTCATCCCCCTCAGAAGGATTTCCACCTTCTAGAGAAAAGCTTTTTCAAGTGGTAAGATTTCTCATCTCAATTAGAAACAAGACTTTAATTGCAAGATACATTAAGGGAAGTGACACTTAAATACCTCCTGGATTCCAGCAGAATCTTTCCTGAAATAAGACTGGCAGAAGGAGAGAGCTGGATGTAGCTTGAGTGTAGGGAAAGAAGGCAGGGCCCAAAGAAAAGAAGAGCCTAGGCTGGTGTGGAAGATGATATTTACCAACTTCACAATTCCTCTGCCTATAGCTCTACTGGCAAGCCCTAGGGCTTCCCTGGGCCAAGCCTTGAGCTCAGGATCCAGACAATTTCACCTGACATTCTGGAACTTCTCACTAACCCAAACACAGAGGTAACCACAGAGCCATAGGCCAGATGAGATCATCGTAAAGGAGAACCAGCAGCCAAAAGATGAAGCCTGTTGGTCCAGCAAGGCCCATCTGGCATTTGCTTTTCCTGACTTCTTCCCATAGCCTCCTACTTCTTCTTTGTCTTTCTCTGACTGGTTTATTTCACTTCATATTATACCCTCTAGATCTATCCACATCATTTCAAATGGCAAGATTTCATTCTTTTGATGGCTGAATAATATTCGGTTGTACATATATACCACATCTTCTTTATCCATTTAACTCTCAGTGGACACTTGGGCTACTTCTATAATTTTACTATTATAAATGCTGCAATAAACATAGGGATGTATATATCCTTTCAAATCGGTGCTTTTTTTTAATTCTTTGGTTAAATATCTAGTAGCAGAATTACAAGGATGACACAATAATTCTATTTTTAATTTTTTGAAGAAACTCCTCTGTCTTCCACAGTGTCTGTAATCAGTTCGCATTCCCACCAATAATGCACAAAGGTTCCTCTTTCTCCACATCTTCACCAATACTTATTGTTTCTTCTGTTATTTATTTTAGCCTTCCTGACAGACGTAAGGGGATATCTCATTGTGGTTTATTTTTTTTTTAAAGATTTTATTTATCTATCAGAGAGAGAGAGGGAGCGCGAGCGAGCACAGGCAGACAGAGTGGCAGGCAGAGACAGAGGGAGAAGCAGGCTCCCCGCCGAGCAAGGAGCCCAATGTGGGACTTGATCCCAGGACGCTGGGATCATGACCTGAGCCAAAGGCAGCTGCTTAACCAACTAAGCCACCCAGGCATCCCTCTCATTGTGGTTTTGATCTACATTTCCCTGATTGTTTCTTTATTTCTCCATTACAGACCAAGACATGGTTCTACCTCAACTGACTGGTATACAGCTCATATCACATGCCATCGACCATCTACAAGTTCAGTAATACTCAGACTGGTCCATCCCCTATTTAGTGAAACAACCCACTGGTCCTACATTTGGATGCCACAGCAATGTCAAGTAGATTTAAATGTTTTAAATACTTCTCCACTTCTGTATTTCTCTTGTCATGGACCAATAAAAAGCTCACAGATAGGCACCAATGAGCTTAATTTTCTAGATCTAAAACAACTATCATTTTCCTTTGTCTTTTCTTTCATCTATTTTATACAGTTAGCTTCGTGTCAAAAGCCACACCCATAGCCTCTATGAGACATTCCTCTGCCTTAAAGAATCAATCCAAATGCCTCATTTTTCATATGAAGATTCTGAGAACCAAAAAGAGAACCAAAGACTTGCTAAAGTCCCACAGATGGTTTGTAGCAGATCTCTGGACCCAGCCTGGCGTTTTTACCCACAACTCCAATCTAAGCAGAAACAGAAATGTGGATTCATATTAATCTATTTTACTAATATCTACCATGACCTTTGGTAATGCTAATATCCTAACCGCCCACCGGTCATGTAAAGTAGGAACAAGGCTGCCACATTTACATTTGATGTGTGCAGTCCCGGAGTGCCTCAGTCTATTCAGGCTGCTCTAACATAAATACCATAGACCGAATGGCTCATAAAGAGTAGATATTTATTTCTCACAGATCTGGAGGCTGGAAGTCCAAGATTAAGGCGTAGGCAGGTTCAGTGTCTGATAAAAGCCCTCCTCAGTTCCAAAGATCATCTTCTCCCTGTGTCCTCACATGGTAGAAGGGGCTAGGGGTCTCCTATAAAGGCAGTAAGCCCATTCATGAGGGCTCCACCTCCTTGACCGAATCACCTCCCAAAAGCCTCACTTCCAAATATCATCATTTTGGGGATAGGTTTCAACATGGATTTTGGGGGGTTGCAAACATTCAGTCTCTAACAAGGAAGGAGTATCTCCTCCATTTGCCCTTTAGTTCCCCTCTGACAAGTAGCAGCAGTACTGCTTCAGAAAAGGGTCCATGCGAAAGCTTGGTTCATGAGGCCAAAAGTTCCTGACATAGTAGACGTGCACTTTCAACAACTAGCACAAAGCCATGTCGATCAAAAACCGTAATTCGGGCCAACAGGTCCCACTTGATTATAAAAGCTCTAAACAAGCAAGACAGAGCATATCCATAGGCTGGTTTGCATGCCCGAAACTATTCCACTTGAGGAAAAACTGAAAAAGCAGGAGATATTCAGGCTGAAGAAGAAAAAAGTCAAGGGGATACAGAGCTGTCAACAAACATTTGGAGGGCTGTCACATGACAGATGGATTAGGCATATTCCAAGGGCCCCAGAGGTATACATGAGGAGCAAATGTGTGACAATGTTACATTAATGTACCAATGAGCTCTCCAGCACTCACAGCTGTCCAATGATGCAATGATTATTTTGAAAGATAGTGAGTTCCCTGTCACCAGAGGTATTCAAGCAACATGCTTAGAAAGGAATTGTGTATTGCCAGATAAAATATGGGGAAATCAGTTAAATGTGAATTTCAAGTAAAATAACAAATACATTTTTAGTATAAGTTTTTCCCAAATATTGCATAGGACATACCTATACTAGAAAAGTATTTATAGTTTATCTGAAATTCAAACATAACTAGGTATCCCCTATTTCTATTTTCTAATTCTGGCCACCCTAAGTATTAGGGGAACAATCTGGGCTAGATTTTACCACTTTTTTTTAATGATTACAGTATGTTGAGACAGTCAGGCTGTTGTTGGTCTAAATGAAAAACATAATTTTTCTAAAGAAAAAGGGCCCTCTCGAGTCTCTTAGAGCTAATACAAACTACCCAGCTGTTCCAGCCGGGACTGTCATTACAGAGCTCAATAAAATGGATCCTCTTCAGCTCTGGGGTATTGAGAGCTACAGGGCTTCCTCACGCAACAATGAGAACTTGTCGGTTTTGTTTAGTAAACATAATGTTTGACACCAGGCTCTCCCTCAGCTTGTTTATATCTGGCTGCACTGCCAGCCAGGGGCAAGGCCTGTGGCTCCATGGTCAGGGATCTTGTTAGAAAGAAAGCAAAGACCATAGGTGTTCCCTAGAGAAAATACATAAGAGCCAATCAGAAAAGAATTCATGCAAAACCTCACTTGCTTCCACCCCAGACCCACATCCCTGCCCGTGCCAGCTTTGGGGAGATGAGGCTTCATTACCTGGTCTGTCCCACTAACCCCATCCTGAACACCCTGCTCTCACCTCGAAAAGCACGTCTATTTCTTGGCCTGGCAGGCCCTCTGTCAGCTAGCCCACCACACTGCCACGTTGAAGAATCCTAAACTGAAACAGAAAGTATCGGGAAGTAATTCTGAATTTCCTGCCTTTCATCAGTTCAAGCCAGATGCTTGCCCCTCACCAGCTGAGCCCACTGAGGGAGGCAGACCATTGCACTCAGCCAAATCGTTAATGCTATAAAAGCCTTCCAAAGGCTCTTGGCCTTTAAAAAGGGAAACAGAAAATGAAACACATAAAAGTGCCTAGTCCATCTCACTTGGCTCTCTCCACAACTAAAGCTCTGTTTAAAACTGGTCCGCAGCACCTGAGTGTCATTCCTTAGAGAACTAGCGAGAGAAGGTGCCATCGCCGCCGCCAGTGCTGGGGTAAGCCGACACCACCCAGCTACTCACTGAGGTGGTCCGGCTCTGAACTGCTCCACCGTGTCCCAAAGAACAAAGACGGTGACAGTGGAGGACCACCTAGCTTTGGAAAGGGGCTGAAAAGAGGGGGAGGGAAAGGGGACCCAGTTCAGCCCACAAAGGGCCAAGTTCATTCTCTAACTGGCAGAATGGGAAGCAGGACAGGCTGGCTTGTTCGGGACCTGCATCCGCAATCGTGATTCCCTCCAAAGCAGACTGATGCTGAGCAGCCAGAGTATAAACCCATTGACCTCATGGCTCTCAGACCACAGGGAGCAGAGCTGAAAACAGACCTGGTTCTCCTATCTGTTCAAGCTGTGATGGGGACAGCTTTCGGGAGCTGTCCCACAGAAAATAGTCTGTGGCTCCAGAAACGCCAGAGAGGCAAAATTCCGACTATGTTCCACCAAGCACCTGGAAATGGAAAGTGAATCAGAAAGAAGCTTGAGGCATATGCTTTTGTGTTTTGGGGGGACCTGCCCTGAGCAGGAGACTTGAAAACTCAATAGCAGCCCATGTGGGCTGGGTTTCCCAGAGGACAGCTCAATGAAAGGCTGATTTAAAGACCAAGATAGTGCCTATGGTGACTGTGCTTTTATTCAGCTTCAGCCAAGTCCTTCCAGCTGACTTGCCAGGGAATTCCTATACCTGACAGAGAAAGACCCAGAAAGCTAATGCTCCTACTCCCCTGCTGTTTCTCTGGTGATGCTGAGGTTGGCTAGAAGTTCCTCATCCCACCCTGATTCAACCCGCTCTTCCCCTGCCCCACAGAAAACAAAAACAAAACAAACAAATAATCAAAAAAAAAAAAAAAAAGAAAGAAAGAAAGAAACAACTACAACAAAGACACTTCCTTTACGTTTCACTTTCCCCTCCTAAATCATCTTAGTGAGACTATACTCCCATCATCACTAAATGGGAACTGGTATCCCCCAGCCTGATCTTACCACCATTTGTGCCGAAATTGAAATAAAGGGCTTAAAAAAGAAAATCAAGAGAGAAAGAAGGAAGTGACAACTGACAAGAGACCAGAGATCGAAAGGACATCAAGGAAGGAAACAACAGAAAGGGAGAGAAAGGACAGCGGAAAGAGGGAGAAAGTGGGGAGAAAGAGAAAAGCCGGGCGTGTGGCTGGCAAGGCACAGAGACACAATTGTTAACTGTTCTCCCTCTCAGCCTTCATGAGAATAACATTTCACTTATGAAAGACAGAGACATCACTAACTCTGGGGCTGTCCAGGGCTGCAGGATTCCCACGTCCCAGCCCCTGGCAGGAACAAAAGGCAGGACTCGAGGAAGCACTTTGCACTGCAGCTCCAGGAGAGGGCCATGCAGAGACCAGTGCAGGCCACTGGGGAGGCATTCCTCCTTGCACCCATTCAGGTTGGGACTCCAATTAGGAAGGACAGACACCATTCCCTAGACTTCCTCCCTCCTGGGTCTCACATTGTTTGGAAGTCTGTTCTTGTTCTCTTCACTGATTTCCTACCATTAGGCTCTCCCCCTAGCTTATACCTCACTGGGACACTGCAGGAGACCCCGACTGGTAATCCCGTCTCAAGAGTTACAGAAAACTGGAATAAAAAAAGATATCAAAGAAAGCTAGAATGGAGCATTCCTATGTTCTATGTCCTTCATCTGGAGAAAAGGATTTGAGAGTAGGGCTCCCAGAAACCTCACCAGTATCCCCACCCTTAGCAAACTACCACCCTGCCTGAAATTCCATTTCCACTTATCAGTTACTGACGCCTTACTGTGAAGTGACTTATCAAATTGCAATGAAGGGAAAATGCATGTGAGGCCCTTCTTATCCAGGAGGTCCTAGGGTCTTCGGCCATACTTTTGTGTATAAATTTGCTTATACACACACATTCCTACATATCATACATTTTTTAAGATTCTATTTATTTATTTGATAGAGAGAGGGAGCACAAATAGGCAGAGCAGCAGGCCTAGGAAAAAGGAGAAGCAGGCTCTCCACTGAGCAGAGAGCCCAGTTAGGGGCTGGATCTCAGGATCCTGGGATTAAGACCTGAGCCAAAGGCAGACACTCAACCAACTGAGCTACCGGGTAGCCCACATTTTTTTTTTAATGATTTTATTTATCCATTTGACATAGAGAGATAAAGTAAGAGAGCACAAGCAGAGGGAGTGGCAGAGGGAGAGGGAGAAGCAGGCTCCCCACTGAGCAGGGAGCCTGACAAGGGGCTCCATTCCAGGAACATGACCTGAGCCAAAGGTAGACGCTTAACTGACTGAGCCACCTAGTCCTCTGTATCATACCTCTTTACAAGTTTTCCAATTACTATGGGCATTACCCCCAAACTGTGGTATGAAACCACCATTTATCATGCTTATAAACTCTGTGGGTCAGGAATTCTCAGTAGAGTGGGGACAACTTTGCTCTGCTCTATGATGATGAGCTCTCAACTAGAAGACCCAAAATCTGGGTGGTGGACTCACCGGGATCCTCATTCATTCATCCACATCCCTAGCAGCTGATGATGGCTGAAGCTAAGACCTTAGTTGAGTGTTAGCCACAATACTTACACATGGCCTCCACACGTGATCTGGGCTACAGCATGGTGGCGCAGCATGGTGGCTTATCACCAGGTGAACATCCCCCTGTAGAAAGCCACTCAAGAGCCATATCACCTTGTGACCTAGCTTAGAAGTCACACAAACCCTTTTTTGCCACATTCAATTCACAGAGGCCCACACAGTTGCAAAGGTGGGTAATGATTTCCAAATCAACATTTCCAGGACACTCCTCTCTCTTAGATTCTGGATCTGATCACCCAATTCCCTATTTAATGTGCCCATCGGACTGGTTTTCAAACTTCATCCAGGTAATACAGGCTCACTATGACCCACACTGAACTCTGTCTGCCCTATTCCTCCTCCTAAGAGAAAGCACTTTTTCCAAATTCCAGAGCTAATTTATTCTACTCTCCTGGACATGCATTTGCCTCTTTTTCTCCCCAAAATACATGCTTTCCCAACTATTTCATGTAGACTGTTCATTTCTGATGTCCATATTACATATAGAAATGAATCAAATATCATTAGATAAGGATGATGATCATATTCCAAAATACTAGGGAGGTTTTCGCAAGGAAAAAAATTATATAATTCTAAAGCCTGCATATATGCCGTAGGAAACATGATAAGGTGGAAAGGTGGAATCAGAAAGGTCATGGGAGATAAGATAAGATAAGGAATGAGAGAAGAAGGACCAGAGTGGGTTGGGGGTGGAGTGGGTAAAAGAGAATAATTGTCAAAGCCTCTCCATATCTTGAGACCTCACTCACATAAAGAAACAACATCTGGAAAACCAGCCATGCCTGTAAAATCACATCTCACTCTCAGCCTTGCACGTTTTCCTGAAACAGTCACTCTCTCATAAGTGCTACTGATAGTCCCCTTCTTGGAAACAGTATCTTTCTCAAGTCACCCAACCACAAAACTCTTGCTAGTGAAACGTTCAACTTGGACACCCAGGCCAAGGATCAGCAAACCACAGCTCAGACCAGATCCAGCCCACTGCCTGTTTAGAACGATACTGAAGCTAAGAATGATTGGAAATACATACATGATACATGAAATTGAATGTTTAGTGTACCTGAAGTTTTGTTGGAATACCTCTAGCCAATTCATTACATACAGTCCATGGTTGCTTTCACACTACAACAGCAGAGTTGAGTAGTTTCAACAGAGACCATATTATCCGTAAATCCTAAAATATTTACTGGAGAGTCCTTTACTGAAAAAGTATTCTGACCTCTGCCCTAAATCCATCCAAGTTATATCCCTCCCTCCCCCAACTTCCTTGGAAGAAACCACATGTACTCCTGTACCAACTACTATGTTACTACCTAGCCCCGGAATCCTCAGTTGAATCAAAAGGGTCCATGTATTGCCAATTTATTTTTTTTAAGATTTTATTTATTTATTTGACAGAGGCAGAGAGATCACAAATAGGCAGAGAGGCAGGCAAAGGGAGAGGGAGAAGCAGGCTCCCTGCTGAGCAGAGAACCTGATGCGGGGCTGGATCCCAGGACCCTGAGATCATGACCTGAGCCGAAGGTAGAGGCTTAACCCACTGAGCCACCCAGGTGCTCCTATATTTCGAATTTAAATTTAAAAGTCTCCCCACATTTGCCCACAAAGCTCTTTGCAATTGCTACTAACCTAACTTTTCCTTTCTCTGAATCAATCTGTTGTGTAACTAGTTAAGTGTGGCAATTTACTATGTTGCAGTCTTTACATTTTTCTGTGTTGGTGCTATAAATTCATTGAAGTAGGTTGTGTGTGTTAATTTGACAGGCATGGTTTGAGTTTTTAGTATGTGCAAGGCCCTGTACGGAACTGGAAGAAGCTTAAGACACAATCCCAGCTTCCATTGATTTACGGGGGTGGGGGGGAGGTAAATTAATTATGATGCACACACGCACACACACACAAACAAAAGGATTGAGAGTTCAAAAGAGGAAACAATCTCATTCAGTTGGGGTACAGAAAGTGGGAGCCAAACCAAGAACTAGCATGTAACCTTCAAGGGCCATAAGAAGTCAGTGGAAGTCAAGCAAGAATGGTGAACCCCAAGGAGACAAAAAGTTATCCCTGGATCCCTTCCCACCTAGGGAGTTTCCTTCGGGTTAGAAACTTGGAGAATGCAAGCTTCCTTTCCATAGGAGAACTGTTTCCTTGTCTTGCCATTCTTATGGTACAGGACCAAGGGCTAGAGACAAGGCCAGAGATTAACAAATCCAAGGAGTAGAACTTTGGCTGCAATATGAAGAAAAACTAATATGCAGAATTGCTCAAAGATGGTACAGACTGCCTAAAGAGAATATGACTTGCATCCTATTAAGAGAAATTTAAATACACACTAGAGGCTCACTTGAAGACAGTACAAGTAATGGCTGAACTAGACCCCACATGTATATCACATGGGAGTTAGACGCTCTGCAGATTCTCAGCCCTCACACCAGAATTACTGGATTAGGATCCCCCAGACTGTACTTATTAGAATTAACTAGAACCCGGATGATTCACAGACGCATGCCTTAAAAAGCATGAACCGGACAACCTTAAAATTCTTTCCGGAGGACCCTGAGAACCTCACCTTCAAAATTAGGAGCTGAGACCCCCTTCGGAGAATAGACATTAATAATGTTATTATAGATAATATCCTTACTGGTTGTTTAAAAGAGATTCCCCAAAACTACGTGTGAGCTTTCAGATACTCAGGATCATTAGGCCTACACTTTGTCAGGGACATCAAGTTTAAGGGTCAAGGCGATTCAGGAAATACTGCAAATAAGACCTTCTAAATGGCATACTGTGTGAATTTTCGTACGTATTCAATGCCAACGTGTCATCATGCTATCAACATCAACCAGTGCTTTCTTGGTTCGGATCAGACCTATACCACTTGCTCAGCTGCAGACAAGAGGGGACCCAGCTTCAGGAGAAAGCCAAGTTCCTGGGAGCCTCTGCAATCCTAATAACTGACATCTTGGGGCCTACTACATGTCAAATACTACTTTCACTCTCAATACCAAAAGAAAAAAGGAAGGCAAAGGACTTGTGCAATTCCCAGTCTCCCCGCCCCCGCCCACATTGTATTCTGCACACACGCTGAAGCATTAGCATCGGCTGATTTGGAAGGAATATTGGAAATGAAGTGATAGCAGAGTAAATGTCAATGCATTCAGTGTGACACCGTGAGCACCAGATCTTAAACAGCTTCATCATTGTGGCATTTACTGTATCCTGAAATAATATTAATCCCACTGTTGTCCTTCTTGATGGAATCATCCATGAATATGGTTTATGGGCCTGGCCAAAGTGATAATAGGTTAAAAGAACAGCCTATCCAGTGTTCCACTAAATTAAGGTCGCTTCATGGAATTTAATGAAACAAGTGCTGCATGGGGTTTTCAAAGGACGTTCTTGTAATTCATGTCTATTTAGGGCTCCTGATAACCAGAAACCTAATTTCTTAGAGTAAAATAGCTTTTTGTAAAGCCTGGTCATATAGAAGAAATAAAAAGAAAAAACTTTAAAGGGCAATAATCAGACCTCAACTGTATTATTTTGTTATTTCAGAGTCAAAGTTTAAGCAAAAAAAGTTGGGAAGGAGCCAAGGAGACATTTTGAATAAAACCAAATATGAAAATTAATCAGATTCATATGTCAGTCTGCAGTTGAGTGCTGAAACAAGGATCCTGTCCTACCCACTCCTTTCAGCCACATACCTAGGGAAATATAAAGTCTTGGGGTACAGAAGGCTACAGCATGCAAAAAATGATGAGAACTGAAAGAACCATTCAGACTTGAGAATGGCTGAGGGAAGACAATAATGAATGTTCCTATTTCCATTTCACCTACCAAGGCTGAACAGGGCTCAGGGACTTAAACCTTCTCTGAGAAAGCCATAACCCCAGATTCATGTCCCTGGAAGTACAGGAACATTCCACTGCCCCTACCAAAGACTGAGCCAAAATATCAAACAATCACAGATATTTATTTTGCATTCAATATGGGTGGTAGAACATTCCATCTATGTTTTAGAGTACAGTTAGGTCACAAAACAATACATCAAGTTCTTTCTGGACTTTGTTTTTTTCTTATGCCCTAGCACTAGTGACTTTAAATTTTGTTGTTCTTGTTGTTGTTGTTAGGGCAAACCCAAACAGCTACAGAGGTCAGATAGGTAACTTAAATAGGTGAAGTGGGCTACATGAAATAGACAATAGTAACTCTTAGGCACTGTGTTCAACAGGAGAACATCCCATTAATAAGGAGAAGCCAGCATCAAGCTCTAGACAATTGC
>NC_081563.1:54987956-55034128 GCF_022355385.1 Mustela nigripes | reverse complement strand
TTTCATGCAGGAGTCTACACTTAGTGTTGCTGTAGGAATCTACACTAGTAGTGTTTTCATGCAGGAGTCTACACTTAGTGTTGCTGTAGGAATCTACACTAGATAGTGTTGCTATCATTTCTGATTTTTCAAAAGATTCCAGGAACTTCATTTTCTTTTGAGGAATATTCCAGCTCTAAAATGCCAGATTTTAAGAAAATTAATTAAATAAACTGCCAGACTTCAAAAAAAATTTTTTTTAGTATTACAAGCCATCATGTCTATGCCCCTAACTCAGCAGACAAGTCAGGAGTCTGTCCACTGTGTGTCAGGACAGCAGTCAGAAATGTAATTTAAACTTTGAGACACTGGTTTAGAACAGGGAAGGCAGTGTTAAGTATAAACCCCAAAAAGTATGTATAACAATGACACAAAAGACAATCAACTTATTTTAACACATTAAATAAAAAGATGACCTTCTTTCTCTATTCTGCTTGTTCTCTGCACTGGGATAATTCTCGGACAATTTTCAGTTCATTATTACTTTCTGGGCAAATCTTTGTCAAGTGCCTGACGTCAGGGTTAGTTTCTCTGACTTCAGGAAGGCAGAGTTTTCTGTAGCCTCCCATCCCCTTTTGAGTGACTCCTGCAGTGAGAGTCCATGAAAAATACCCTCCACCCCTCCACAGAATGGCCCAAGTCTATTCTGAGCAGTCCTTTTTCAGTAAAAATTTGTGGGAATGGCTCTCTCAGTCAATTTCAGCTATATCTCTCAAGACAAAACTGGGTTAATTACCCAGAAAGTTGGCTGCCTTTTAAGAGCCCAAATTACTCTGACCCAGAAGACACATATGTAATATATTCAGCACAAGCTCCCAGGGAAGCCTACCCAATCCCCAGCTCAGACATGGCAGGACAGCCCAGTCTTTCTGTTTCTAAAAATGCAAAGGGTATAATCTGCCCACAAATAAATGCCCACGTGCCTACCCTCTGGGAAGGCGTTCCCCTAACTGTAAGTCAAGTAGAGGGTTGTAACAAGAGCAAGCACTAACCCAGCAGTGGCCAAGAAGGAAGAAAATGGCAAAAATTGCAGCAGCCATGCAAGCCTCATAGGTTGGAGCAGGACATCGCCAGATGATCAGATTTTCTACGAGAAAGCACAACGTCAAACTGTGAACCAAGAGTCTGCCATTCACACACATGGCCAGTAACTACTATGTGTTCTGTGACACAGTAGGTCTCCACGGTGTCCTTCCACTACCTCGCCTATGAGTTCACAGCAAGCAGTCTGTACCTTGTGGCACCTTGTCTTGCTCTATCATTTAGCTCTTTCTGTATCCATGCCTGAGCTCAATTATGCGCTTTCTTAAAACAGGGTATGGTTGTGATATCCTTTATATTCAACACAGAGCTAATGCTGAGCCTTGAGTATAATGGGGCTCAACTAATATTTATGGAAAGAAGGGAAGGAATTGTCTACCAACATATAAAAGTCAAACTCAGTCACAGAGTTGAGAAATCCATTGCATTAAGGACATAGTCAGAAGCAGGAAAATTGACACACCACAGTTAACAAATAGTTTCTAAAATGTGATTTTTCAGGCTGACATCCTCAGCTCCTGATCAAAATAAACTCAAATGAAATGCTGATATGATTTCTACACAATCTTGTGGTTCCATCTCAGTGCATTCTTAAAACAGTCACTTGGGTCCAATCATACTAACAACAAACTATTAAGAAAGGAATATATCACCTGAAATATGTTCAAACAACTGCTGCTCAACAAAAACACACATTTACCTTATCCAGTAATTATCCATTGGTTTTTAGGGAATCTAAAAGAAGGTCATTAATTATGTGACTTTTTTGGCTTCCCAAAATCAAAACAATGGAGTTTTAATAGCAAATATGACTATTTATTTCAGTGCAACCCAGCTAAATCTCTGAATATCCAGCTTGACAGAAATCAATATAATCTCCAAAGACTGGGGTAGGTCAGCTGGGTCCTGCCCTCTCCTCTGCTGCCATGCTGGCTCAGGCTCGCTTCCCCATCTCCATCTCTGTACTAACCTCCATCGTTGCTCCAGACTGGACTATTCGTAGTTTCCCAGAAAGGCCCCATCCTTCTCTGGGTTAATGGCTGTGCTTAGTCTATTATTTCTTCGTAGGATGCTTTTTCCTCTTTTTCTCCTGACAGTGCTCTACTCCAGTCCCCATTTCCATCCCTTGAAGTCCAGCACAAAAGTCAGTTTCTCTGGGAAGTCATTCATATATCCCCCTCCCCACCAAATATATCTTTTATCCATGGCATTTATCCCATTAGACCTGAATTCTAGACATTTGTGTTATGTTATTCTCTTTACCCAAAAGGAATTTTTTAGATGATCCGAAGGGTGTTACTAAGCTTCAGAGATCAGTGCTGTTTTCCTTATCTTTATGGTTCCTGGGACCTAACACTATGGCTACTTAAAAAGCTAATCAATAAATATTTATCAACTTACACTGAATTCCATTATGGTATCCCTCTCCCTCTTAAAGCATGAGCAGGCTAAGAGACCTTGGAAATGGAAGAAATAAGAATGGAATTCCATCTTCTTCTGCCCAAAGGTCCACAATCTAAAAAAGCACATAGTCTCATTTCATCTCCTATTGACAATGGAGGACAGAGTGAGTGACTTTCTGGGAAAGAGGGCACAGAGATTCTGGAAAGGGGAGAGGGAGCTTGTCCAGGAGACCATTGATAGCAACAGAGACCATCTCCAGGTACTAGAAAAATGTCCACATCATCTTACGGTAAAGAAGGGGATGGTCCCCTTCTTTTTGCTAGATCATATCTGCTTTCTCCCTTTTACTTTTCTCCTCACCACATGGTTCAAGTATAACCATTGCCTTCCGCCCCCCCCACACACACACACCCACCTCCAGGCTCCAAGAGGGGCAAATGGGCCTGAGGCCAGATCCTGCCAAAGACAGTCAACCCTAGGACATGCTGAAACCAGCAGGAAAGAGCAGCTATCTATCTACTGGGGTTGTCAAGCTAGTGAAGGACATACCTGGGAATGCTGACAGTCACTTTTTACTACATCTTAGGAGAATCTGCTTCAGAATGAATGAAATACAAAGGACAGCACAATGAGAGGTGGAGAAAGAAACAATGTCTTTATAGCCCAAGTCCTTGGATCCTGCCATGCCTAACATCAGTGTACTTTGGGCTTCTTGCCATTAGGTCTCCATCACTCATAATCAAAAGTTCTTCCTGAAACAATGGGAAACACTCTTCACTAACAGGCAGGCTGCCTGGCTCTAGTTCTCTACTGACTGAGACTATGTGACCAAAGGTAAAGTTCCTGAGACTCTTGCTTCATCTGATTACATGAAGCCATTGAAGTGGGTTGATTCTTGAAATTCTTTCAAGCCCTGACATTCTCTAAGTCATTTTCTGACTTGACATTCTAGACCACCATTCCCTAGCTGGAAAAAAGAACATCATTCTACAAAACCTGCCATCTTGTGATAATGCCAAATGTTTCTGTGTCATTTTCTTTGTCTTTGGTAGTAGTGGTGCTCTTGACAATACCAGAATAGTGGGAAAATCTCATTTCTTCACTGGAGGACTTTGGAACCCCAACACTGGCTGCAAAGTTATTTAAAACTACCTTGGTTCTAGCCAATGAAACAGTCCCAACCGTAGCAGCCCTATCTTGATCATCTAGAACCTGACAAGCAGTGTTAAATTAATTAAACAAGAAGGCCATTAGATGGAGGTGGCTCTAATGCTGTAGAGGCTGAAGGCTGTAAATGCCTCAAGGTTAAGAAATCAAACCCAAGGACTCCCGACCGTGGCCAAGTAGCCTTTACACGATAGCCAATCAGATAATTTCTTTCTTGGCTTTCATGTCTTTTCTACGAGTCTTTCCTCTAGCTGCTGTTGGTGGGACACTCCTAGTCACTACCAGTTTGGCGCTGCAAGATGTGGATTGGTTTTTGCTCAAATAAACTCTTAAAATTTGTAATGTGTCTTGGTTTATCTTTTAACAGCAGAAACCTGACTCTGCTGCCTAGGCAGACTTCATGATCAACCACAAGGGAGTTACTTAGTGCTTATTCTATCCAGAGATTGTTATCCCCTTCCTGGGGGAAACAAGAGGGTCCTCCTCTTCCAGTCACTTACAGTTCACCAGGAAGACACGACACATAGAGGGCAGTGCAGTGCTAGTGTGGCTCCTGTAAGGAGCAGCTACCACTATGCAGAGACACCCTCTTTTCTTCTGAATCTGGAAAAAAAGTGGAAGGTGACCCTTTCTGGAACTGAAACCTAGAGGGACAGGGCCTGCCATCTGCAGAAATAATCCACTTTGCTCTGTCTCATTTGGCTGTTACATTTGTCTTTGAACCATAACCCCCTCCCAGCTACTCCTCACCCCTCACACACAAAGACACACTCACACATGCTTTCTTCTGCTTCCCTCTACTTTTTTCGGCTTGTCTTCTCATTTCTTCTCCTTTCTGAGCCTCTTTCCACCCTTTCCTTTTCTATAGAAACAGGCCTCTAATGTGACACCCTGGGGTCCTACAGAAAGTATGCATTGAGAGGTGGGCAGGGGGTTGGAGGCATCAAGATTGAGTTCTTTAAATAACACTTAATGAACAATAAACACAATCCAGCCCAGCCAAACTGGTACTTAGCTACTAAGTACCCAGTCAATGGCCCATCTGTCATATTGTTAAGACCTTTAGAAGTTGTTTAACAAAATGTTAAATGAGATGACATTCAGCAGGCAGCAAAATGCTTGACTGCCTAATGCAACCCCAAAGAGCTGGCCTGGTGGCGGTGTTTGATATAATGCTTTGTATTCCCCTCCCAAGAACCCAAGAGCAGAAGGTCTCCTTGCCTGTCACTTCCTATCTAGGTAAAGTGAGCCTGGGGTGGGAAGGACATGATTACCATTGGCAAGAAGGCCCCGGCTGGCGGAGGAGGCGCTTTTCTGAGGAAGCATGACTGAGAGGGGGCACCTGGAAGTAAAGCCAGCAGAGAGAAAAAAGTAATAATTCATCTGGAGTTTCATTCTCTCCCCTTCCTTGTCGCCAATGGACCCTACCTCTCTCTCTGCTGGCCTAGAGGGGAAAAGGCAGGGGTGGTAATGAGAGTCGACTTTTTCTAAGGGCTGAAATATGAAGCCAATTACTAAGGGGAAGATTTCCAGCAAATTAGCTCCTGATAGCTCACATTTATCTGCTTTAGATTTGCATAGTCAGGGAGGAGAAGCTCTCTGCTTTGGTCCAGGTAACAAAGAATCTGTTCAGCAGGAGGTGAATAACTTATTCAACTTACTTTCAACCCTTGTACCTCCAGTTCAACAATTAAAGGCAATAGCAAACAAATCACAAATCTCACAAAGAATTATTTGAAGGGAAGAGGAGGGAAAAGTTAAAAAAAAAAAAAAAAAAGCCTTTTTTTCCCCTTTGGCTGATGGTGTGAATACTTAAAGAGGCTCCTGGGTGGGATTACACAAAGAAGAGGAAGCCCGAAAACTTTTGCAATGAAAAAATTCTTTACTGGAGGGTAAGCTCCCAAATTCTTTTCATTTTCTTCCTCCTTCTCCACTTAGAATTCTCTGGCCTTTGTCTTATGCTCAAACACTTAATTTAAGGAAGAAACTAAATATCCAGCAAATTTAACCAGCCCTCAAAACCCTACAGGGAATAGAAATTGTATGCTCCCCTGCTGGTTAAAAAATAAAATCTGGTGTTACTGAAATGAATCCCCATATATAAAGTCACTTCACACAACTCAACAATAAGAAGAAAAATAACCAAATAGCCCATCTGAAAACAGGCAAAGAATTTGAGGAGACATTTCTCCAAAGAAGATACATAAATGACCAATAAACACATGAAATGATGAAATGATGCTTGACATCATTAGCCATTAGGGAAATGCAAATCAAAGCCACAGTGAAATACCACTTCACACGCACTGGGATGGCTATAATCAAAAAGACAGACAAAAACAAGTCTTGGTGAGAATGTAGAGAAATTGGAAACTTCCCATTGCTGATAAGAATGTAAATGATAAAACCACTTTGGGCAACAATTCCTGAAAATACTAAACATGTATTTTACTCCACATGACTCCACATGACCCAGCAATTCTACTTCCAGGTGTATACTCAAAAGAAACAAAAACAACATGCAAACAAAGATGCACACAAGTGTTCACAATAGCATTATTCATAATAGCCAAAAAGTGGAAACAGCCCAAATATCTAATAAATGATGAAAGATAAACAAAATGTGTTATATCCATACAATGGAGTATTATTCATAGCCATAAAATCTAATGAAATATTGATACATGTTGCAGCATGAATGAACCTTGAAAACACTACCCTAGGGCTGTATAACAAAGTACCATAAACTATATGGCTTAAACAGCAGAAATGTATTGTCTCACAGTCCGGGAGACGAGAAGTCCAAATTCAAGGTGTTGGTAGGTTTAATTCTTTCTGAGGGCTATGAGGAAAAATCTATTCCACCCCCTTTTCCCTTTTCTCCTACCTTCTGGCAATTTCCTATCAATCTTTGGCATTCCTTGGCTTGTAGAAGCATCACTCAGATTCCTGCCTGCATCTTCACGTGACCTTCTCCATGTGTCTGTCACCACATTTTTCCTTTTTATAAAAACACTAGTCACATTGGATTAGGAATGACCTCTTTTAACTTGATTACCTCTGTGGAAGACCCTATTGCAAAGAAGGTGATACTCTGTGGCATCCCGGGTTAAGATTTCAACATATGAATTTAGGAAGGCCACAATTTAACCTGTAACAGTTCATTCAAAACATTTAAAGATGGCCAAGACATGGCCCCTACAGGCTTACAACTGATTGGGAGATTTAAAAAGCTAGCACCAGACCAAAAGCTAGTACAATTTTCTTTCTTATGTCTCCTGCTAGCCATTAGGGAATCATCTATGAGGGACGCCTGGGTGGCTCAGTCATTAAGCATCTGCCTTCAGCCCGGGTCATGATCCCAACATCCTGGGATTGAGCCCCATATGGGGCTCCCTGCTCAGTGGGGAGCCTATTTCTCCTTCTCCAGCTCCCCCCATGCTTGTGTTCTCTGCTATCACTTTGTCATAAACAAACAAAATCTTTAAAAAAAAAAAAAAAAAGGAATCATCTATGAAAGAATATTGCAATCAGGATATCCTAAGTTCTATAGTCCTAAAATTCCAAAATCTCAGTAGTGTAGGATAATGAGGACCAGGTGGATCAGCAGAGACTCTTCATAGTCTTTCAGTGACTCCAGCTGATAAATGCTCTACCATTTGCCACAATCTCATGTTTCATGATCTCTAAGCAAAGAAGAAAAGAGCATGGTAACTCACACACTATCTCAAACACTTCAACATCTCACTTCCACTCAATGGCCAAAGTAAGTCATGTGGCCATCCCGAACTGCAAGGGACTTGGGGCATGCCATCTTCCAGTGAGCCTGGAAGGAAAGAACCAGGAGTACCAAGTAGCAGCACTGGTGTCTACCACAGAGAGGATGGGGAGGCCCGGGAAGGCTCTTTCTGCCAAAAATTGGCTTTTCTCCCAAACTAGAATAAATTCTAGCTTAGTCACATACTTATTTTTCTTAATCATAATTTTCTGGCATTATTTAGCAGAAAAGGCACTAGACCAATAAGCAAGCAACTCATCTCCTAGCTCTATTCATTACCAGAAAGTCACCTCTCAATTATTCACTCAGAAACCACTTATTAGGGGCACCCAGGGGGCTCAGTCAGTTAAGCACCTGCCTTTGGCTTGGGTCATGATCTCAGGGTCCTGGGATTGAGCCCTACATTGGGCTCCCTGCTCAATGGGGAACCTGTTTCTCCCTTTCTCTCTCTCCCTCCCACTGCCTGATCATATTCTCTCTCTTTCTTTCTAATAAATAATAAGTAAATTCTTAAACAACAACAACAACACTTATGAGAGGTCTTTAATGCCAGCCATTGTATTGTACCTTGGAGGAAAAAGAGTGAATAGACAATCCCAGTTTCTCTATCGGTAACATGGAGGGAGCTGGTTTAGATCACAGCCTCCTAGCTTTGTGCCATAAATGGGTTACACATTTGCCCATTCTTCTCAGCACTCAGTGTGATCAGACACCCCCGCCCCTTTCAAGTGGTCAATCCCACCACAAGTAGCCTCACTCATTCACCCCAGTGTGCTAAACCACCAATATAATTTTCCATGTGTATCAGGAAGTTTTGAAAAAAGTCATAAAATAATGATCAAGACCAGGGATAAGCAAACTATGGCATATAGACCAAATCTAATCTACCACCTGTTTTTGCACAGCCTGCAAGCTAAGGATTACTGGGGGAAATAAATTTAAGGATTGAAAAAAGAATAGTTCATGAAACAGAAAAGCATATGAAATTCAAATTTTAGTGCCCATAAGTAAAGGTTTTTTGTCTTTTTTTTAAATAAACATATAACGTATTTTAATCCCCAGGGGTACAGGTCTGTGAATCGCCAGATTTACACACTTCACAGCACTTACCATAGCTTATACCCTCCCCAGTGTCCATAACCCCTTCCTCCAGCAACCCTCAGTTTGTTTTGTGAGTTTAAGAGTCACTTATGGTTTGTCTCCCTCCCAATCCCATCTTGTTTCATTCATTCTTCCCTTACCCCCTTAACCCCCCATGTTGCATCACCACTTCCTCATATCAGGGAGATCATATGATAGTTGTCTTTCTCCAATTGACTTATTTCACTAAGCATGATACCCTCTAGTTCCATCATGTTGTCACAAATGGAAAGATTTTATTTCTTTTGATGGCTGCATAGTATTCCATTGTGTATATATACCACCTCTTCTTTATCCATTCATCTGTTAATGGACATCTAGGTTCTTTCCATAGTTTGGCTTTTGTAGACATTGCTGCTATAAACATTCAAGTGCACATGCCCCTTCGGATCACTACGTTTGTATCTTTAGGGTAAATAAACAGTAGTGCAATTGCTGGGTCGTAGGGTAGTTCTATTTTCAATATTTTGAGGAACCTCCAAGCTGTTTTCCAGAGTGGTTGCACCAGCTTGCATTCCCACCAATAGTGCAGGAGGGTTCCCCTTTCTCCTCATCCTCGCCAGCATCTGTCATTTCCTGACTTGTTAATTTTAGCCATTCTGACTGGTGTGAGGTGATATCTTATTTTGGTTTTGATTTGTATTTCTGCCCATAAGTAAAGTTTTGTTGAAATACAACTGTATAATTTTCTCCAAAGAAACAGAACCAATAGTATATCTATAGGTAAAAGATTTATCATAAGGGAGTGGCTCATGTGATGAAGGCTGAGAAGTCTCATGATTTACCACCAGCAACTCTGGAGGCCCAGGAAAGCTAGTAGGATAGTTCCAGTGCATACTTGAGGCCTGAGAACCAGGGGAGTGATAGTCTAAGTCTCAGTCCAAGCCCAAAGGCCCAATAACCAGGAGTGCCAGTATCCAAAAGCCCGAGAAGATGGGTGTCCCAGATCAGGCAGAGAGTAAATTTGCCCTTCCTCTACCTTTCTTCTATTCAGGCCCTCAACAGATTAGATGATGCCCCACCACCACATGGTGAGAGCAATCTTTACTTAGTCCATCAATTCTAGTGCCATCAATTCCAATGTCTTCTGGAAATACCCTCACAGGCACATCCAAAAATAATGTTTTATCAGCTATGTGGGCATCCCTTAGTCCAGTCAAGTTGACACATAAAATCAACCATCACAATAGACACATTTATTCATGTAAGTGTTGCCTATGACTGCTTTTGCACTACAGTGAAAAGACTTAAATCCACAGAGGCCACATGGTCCACAACGCCTAAAAAATTTACCGTCCAGTCTTTCGCAAAGAAAATTTATAACCCTTTTGCTCCACAAAATATAATTTACATACCGCTCACCAGGAAATTATGTTAAAATGGTGATTCTTATTCCATAGCTATGGGATGGAGCTTAAAAGTCTGCTTCCCTATTGTCAGGAAGAAAATATTTTCCTCTACTAGCTTAGGGGCTTATGAATTAACTGACAATAAAAAGATTAACAGGAGAAAACAAAGTTTACATACAAGTACACATGGGATTTACTCAAGTAATGAGTAACTTGGTGAATACCCAGAGGTAGAAATTTATATACCAGCATTTAAAAAAATAGAGAGGGGTAGGGAGAAGTTGGTCAGAGCTTCAGTGAAAGAATATGAAAGGTGCTATTGGGATTTTTTTACGTACTAATGGGAATGAGCAGTTAGTCTGTCACCCTCTTAGAATTTGAAGGAAACTCCCTCAGTCTGGAATTACTGACAGCTGTATATTTTCTACTTTAGTTAAATAAGAAAACCTCAGATAAGATTTCAAGTGTTTTCACTTTAAAATAATCTTTATGTCAGAAATGTGATCCCATCACTGTCAAACCCCTAAATGAGGCTGATGCTCCTGGTGCATGGACCACAGTTAGAGTTGCAATCTACAGACCAATCTCAAAGTCACTTCCAGTTCCCTAACACTGGGATTGTACATTGCCCTGGGGGGATGGATGGATATATATATCTCAAATATCCTGAACACCTGAACAGGTCATTCTCTATAAGAAACAACAGATTAGGATAAAGGTGGTCAAAATATGATTCTATCATCCTAATTATTTGCAAAACAGTAATTCTTCCTGCCAGAGACTCCGGGCTGCTCACACCCAGCAGGCAGTAGCAAACCCTAACTGCCATGAGAACAGAGGAGTCCTAATCACCAGGCCATCCTTCTGGGGAGTCTATTATATCCCTGAACTCGAGACTCCCTCAACCTGTCATATCCACCAAACCCTACCCCCACTTCGGCCCCACCCTCTGCTGAACTTGATATTGATAGCTCCACAGCCTGGGTTAGTCCTATCCCACTGCTGCCAAGACCATAGTATTCTGTTGTTGATCTCAATAAGAAAAATCTATTTTAAATGGGATCCCTGGGTATAGGTACAAAGCTGACTCTTTATTAAATACTTTCTGATACCTGAATTTCTGCTCCTATACCTACCACTCCCCCTGCCAGTCAGGCAGCTGCCTGAAACACAGCCAGATGGGAGACATTCAATAAAGTTGCTAGCTCTTCCCCCACAATCCTGAGATTTACAGTGTTAATTTAAAGCCCTCAGACATCTGTGACACCATACAACCGTGGCCAATTTTTCCTCAAGGAGCTGTATAGGTTTTCTAAAGAATTCACTGTTAGATCAATATTAGCTTTAAAGAAAAAGTTGCACCCTAAAGTCAAAGCAACCACAGTGCTAAACCATGCTCTAATAATTCTGTGTGATAGGAAAAATGCTTACAGGTAAGTGCCAGTTCTAGAAAGGTTAGGAAGCTTAGGTTGTTCCTACTTTCAAAGGAGGGCAGAAATACAACACTCTGACTTTATTTCTAAATTGATGTCACAATATGCCTTTCCCACTGCATACAATAATTACAGAGACAGATTATATACATCAGGAGGGTGGAGAATCTTACTGTAGTAATAGAAAGAATTTGGACCAAGAATCTCTAGAATAGTACTAACAAGAATGTTCTACAGCAATGGAAATGTTCCACTTCTGTGCCATCCAATAAGGTAGCCATAACTACATGTGGCCAGTAAGCATTTGAAATGTGGCTAGTCCAAAAAAGTTTTAATTTTAGCTAACTTAAATATAAATGCTCACATGTGTCTAATGGCTACCATATTAGACACAACCTCATTCTAAGAGTGTAAGCTTAAGTAAGCATTAAACCTCTCTGAATTTACATTTTCACTTAGAGAAGTTGAGAGGAAGAATAAGAAATCTCTGTGGTTCCTTAGAATTTTTTCACTCTCTATTCCATGAATAAATATGAGAGTTGCTCCTCTCTTTGGGATTGTATTCAGATCTTTGGCCAAGCTGAGGAAACTTTCTCTCTGTCTTCCTCTTCCTCTCTCTTTCTCTCTCTCTGTTGGTGACCTGGCATGGAAAGACGCCTCTTCTAGCATTTAACCTAAGTATATAACCCAACAACTGGTAACTAGCAACACTCCTACTTTTCTACTAACACAAGAAAAAACCAAACTTCTCTTGCTCCATTTTGGCAACAACCAACCCCGGCTGACCTGCACCATGAGCTGTGTTACAATAAAAGCCATTTTACCTGCATACTGACCAGAATTGTCCAGTGTGGGGTCATAGGGCAGAGTCAGGTAAGAATCTGAGAGCTCCACAATGCCCATGTGACCCCGCCTCCAAATGGAGTGGCCCCATTCTGTGATCCTTAGTTAATTTAGAAGTGCCTCCTACAAGGTCTGAAGGGAGCTGGGTAGATCAATTAAAAAACTGATTAGCATACAAATAGCACCTGCAGGCTACTAAGAACTCACAGTAAGGACTGCAGAGGCCAACTGAGTTAGGAGAAGACCATCATGCTATAAACTGATGAAAAGTCTTTTGCCTTTTTATCGATGGAAAACACATTTCTCTCCCTATTTTATGTGTGTTATTATGAAACTTTTTACCCAAGTGGTAAGGACTGGAGACTTGACTGGGGACTGGGTATTCTTAAAAATAAGGAAACTGTAATCAATTATACATAAGGCTAAACTTATTTT
Source organism: Mustela nigripes (assembly GCF_022355385.1). NCBI lineage: Eukaryota > Metazoa > Chordata > Mammalia > Carnivora > Mustelidae > Mustela > Mustela nigripes. The sequence goes on along the minus strand of NC_081563.1, from coordinate 55,021,499 downwards.
AGTTAAAGGAGATTCCTATTGTTTGTCCTACTTTTTGGTATTAGAAGTCCTTTTAATGTGTTTTATGAAAATGATTATAATTCTAAATTGAAGTTTTATTTTTTCAGTTTGTTTTGCTTTTTTTGTCTTCCAGGCAAAACTAAAAGTTAGTAACTGCCAGCTTTGTGTAATGTCTGTTTTGCTGTTGACTAAATCCTGATGTCTGAAACCTCCTGGCTTGAATGTCAGGAGAGATAGTCCAGCTCTTGCCAGGGCTGAGGAAGCCATGGACCATATAAGAAAACAAAGCATGGAGCTCCTCAGACATTCTACTTCTCTATGTTCCTTGAGTGGAACAAATGGATCATCTGTCACTACCCAATGATAACTGATGGTACTAATCAGCTTCAGAAAAAAAAAAAAAAGTTTCTTGGCAAGACACCAAGATGAAAAAAAAAATTTAAAAGATAGGACTAATGAACTTTCTATTCATCCATCCGTTCTTGACATAGATCTTATACCTCTGAACAAGAATATTCACAAATGAGAGTGAACCTCACATTACCTCCATCTTTCTAAAAGGAATAAAGCAAATCCCAACTGTGCAAACTGGAAGTGCCAGAAGAGTGCAAGGTCACCAGGCAAGGGACTGGTAACCAATACTTAGGAGAAACGTGCCATCAGGATACTCAAGATAATTTTCCTACATCCAAGGAGCAACAGGAAGGTTCATGTGTAGCATGAGGAAAGTGTGAATATGTGTGGGTATGGAGACAGTCAATAATGCAAGGCAAAGGGGATGCTAAGGAATCTCCAGCAAAAAAATAAGTCTAAGAGGGCTCTTAGAATGATGACAGGGTCAGGTCTAACAGCTCCAGACAGGATCCAGTGTAGAAGCAGTCCCCTAAGCAAGACCCAAACCAAGATCAACAAAGGACAAACACATAAGAGGGTGAAGGCCGAGGTATTGTGGTCCCCAAACCAGGAAGATGGAACATCACCTCAGAGTGTCAAGCACTCTGCTGTGCTCTTTTTTTTTTTTTTTTTTTTTTTTTAAGATTTTACTTATTTGCTTGACAGAGAGAGACACAGCAAGAGAGGGAACACAAGCAGGGGGAGTGGGAGAGGGAGAAGCAGGCTCCCTGCTGAGCAGAGAGCCCAAAGTGGGGCTCCATCCCAGGACCTTGGGATCATGATTTGAACCGAAGGCAGACACTTAACAACGGAGCCACCCAGGTGCCCCTAAATTAGCTCATGTAATCCTCAAAGCAATCCTCTGAGGCAAATGCCAGCACTATCCATTTCCTACGAAAAAGGAAACTGAGGATCTGAGAGGTTACATAAGTAACCTACCACAATTCACAAACTACTCAGCTGGAATATGGAATCCAAATGTAGCATGATCCAGGGCACCTGATAACAGGGACAGCTTCACTACAAAAAATAAAAGGGCAAAGCCATTTCCAATGGATGCTTAGGATAGAGAGATTAGACAAAAGGACCTTGAAATACCGATTTTTTTTTTTAAAGATTTTATTTATTTATTTGCGAGAGAGACAGTGAGAGAGAGAGCATGAGTGAGGAGAAGGTCAGAGGGAGAAGCAGACTCCCCATGAAGCTGGGAGCCCGATGCGGGACTCGATCCCAGGACTCCGAGATCATGACCTGAGCCAAAGGCAGTCGTCCAACCAACTGAGCCACCCAGGCGTCCCTGAAATACCGATTTTTAAGAGAAGTTTTCATCATTTATGTCACCACATTAAGGCCAATTTCCTATCTGCTCTGTGGAGATGAAAACAAAGTAGTTTTGGTATTTCTCTCAGGTCATGCAATGTTTGAGATACAAGGAAACTCAGAGACGATCTGGCCCAAATCCTTTATGTGAAACCATGATATAATCTCACAAAGGTGAGTGACCGAGGCAAGGATCCATCCTGACAAGTCAGTGATTTCTACAGACCTCAAGCTGACAGTCTAGGTGAAATGAGTTAATATACTGTTTGGTGTATAACAGGAATTTGAAGGGATTTCTGACATGCCATTCCAAAATATGCCACTTTGGCATACTGATTACCTTGAGGCACTTGAGAAATAGCAGATGCAGGAAAGGCTCTCTGACCTCCCTTTTCTACCTAAAAGCAAGTCATAAAATTTCCCATGAGAAAGATGGTCTCTGCACCAGAATGAGAGAACCATTCTTACCACCAGAGATTGGGAGTCAATGTCAAAATGGTTCTACAAAAAAAAAGTACTAAAATAACCCATATCTCCCACTAGTTTCCCCCATTTATGTCTTAGTCACTGTCTCAAATTTAGTTCTCCTAGCCCATTTCCCTTTGTCCTGTCAGTCATATCCCCATAATTTATCATTCATTAGTAAGCTTTTGAGCCTAACAGGTTTTTCAGGTCTTTGTTTTCCTTCTGAAGTATACAAATAAGTTTGTATACTTTTCTCCCATTTCTCTGTCTTGTGTCAGTTTAATTCTTGGGCCAGCCATAGAACCTAAGAGGGTAGAAGGGAAGTTTTCCTTCCCTACGGTTCCAAGAGTATTAAAAAGTATTACACATTATCATTTCAGTGCCCAACATAAACCTGGGTTCAAAATATGCATTTGGGTAATGGACTTAAAGAATTCTGTTGAGCCAGAAAAACAACAAAAACAAAACCTCTCCAAGCAGCATAAGAGATGTGAATATAAAGTTGTGGGGTCGTGTGTGGTTAATAGAAAGTCTCCTTACAGTATGGCGACCAGTTTCACTTCTCAGTACATATAACCAAGTCAGTAATAAATGTGGCTTAAGAGTATGAACTGGTGATTTTATGCCTAAAATCAAACAGGCTTTTCTTTTCAAAAAGGGACTAGATATATAGCTCCACCATATTTTACCAGGAATTATGTGTGACTCAGAATTGGCTTGAGTCAAAATTAGTAAAAAAAATTAGTAACCTAAGGCTTGGATAATTCCTTAATCTTTTCCTCCTCCTTGAGAATTCTTGTCCTAAAATTCATCATGAAAGGTAGCAAAGACAATGAGCCACTAGATATTTCTGTAAACCTTTGACTTCACATGGATCTCTATAGCTTTAGCTAATTTCTCACAAGATCAATGGTCTTTAACATGACTAATAGAATTTAACAGTTACACAGATTGCTGCTTCATTCTGGTCATTTACATTCAGTCTCCAAAAAGACATATTCCAGCCACAATCCTACAATATTACTTTGGAGTGAAACAATAAATTCCAAAATGACAAGTAGTAGCTAAAAGAAAAGAATTAGACCCTCTAAAGTCAATTATTGTGCTAACTTCTGCCAAGTACGTGGGTTCTTTGTGGAATGGTAGAGTTAGATCAGTAGAGGTATCTTGTATTAAACCTTGAATTCACAGGATGAGGTCATCATTTAAAAGTCAGAACTTGAAAAAAAATCAGAACTTGATCCACAAAATTCATGTTACTGATTTTTCAAATGGTCTTCATACTCAACTCTTAACAAATCAAAACACTCACCTCTCTAAATAGTATAAGGTAACACTGGCCAACATGCTATTCCACTACTACACAAAGACATGGATGGCAGGGGGACAGTAAACAGACTAGAGACATGGCTTAGCCAGAGGTCAGCAGGAAGGTTAGAGAAGAAGTTTGTGCAATCAGATGTGAGTATCGGTTCATAACCCAAAGGACTGTTTTGAGGGTGAAAGGCAGGAAAGTTGGTTATGAAGTGTATCAAGAGCCCACAAGAATATTTCTAGGGAGTAAACCGAAGGTTTTAATGAAGCTGAATCAGAAACCAGAAAAAGAGACAGATGTCAGAGTCAAGAACATATTCTGCTAGTTGCTCTAGATGTTTAATAAACAAAGGGCTCTGTGATCAAAAACGTTTGGGCATGTGTCAGGTTAAGCAGGTTTTTGTTGTCATTTGACCACAACATGTTCAATCTTTTAATACACTGGTGTCTCTCGTGAATCTCCACAAAGCAAAGATAGTATATGGAGTTCCCAAATTCATTTGACTAGGAACTCCTTGTTTGCTAAAGCATCCATCAGGCAACTTGACCTACAGGACAGCTTTGGGGAATCCCAAATCTGGTAAATGACTTAAACATATGAACCCTGGGTCCTGGGGTGCCTGGGTGGCTCAGTGGGTTAATCCTCTGCCTTCAGCTCAGGTCATGATCCCGGGGTCCTGGGATCGAGCCCCATGTCAGGCTCTCTGCTCAGCAGGGAGCCTGCTTCCCCCAACCCCTGCCTGCCTCTCTGCCTACTTGTGATCTCTCTCTATGTCAAATAAATAAATAAAATCTTAAAAAAAAAAAAAAAAAAAAAGAACCCTGGGACCCAAGAAGTTAGGAGATTTGGCAGGTCTGACATGGTCACCTAAACACAGAGCCAGAACCAGAACCATCTGGAGTGCCCAGCATGTGGTTCATCACTGCACATTGCACGGCCCACATTTTTTTCCTCCCCTTGTTGAAGCCAACCTTCTTTAGACACTGATGGACTCAAGAAAATAACAGTTGTACTTTTCTTACTTAATAGCAGCTGAAAAAACGCCAACATACCTCTGCCAGACCTTTCCAATAGCAGACCCAGGACCATCAGCCTCTGGCCCTTCCCTCCACCCAATTCAACAAACAACTACAATTTCAATTATAACAGGGACATTCTTTCCAAAAAAGCTACAGAGAAGCTCTGTGGTGATTAATAGCTGATTAATTTCTCCTGCCAAACATCTGTGAGCTTCGTTAATCACACAAAATGCTAAGTAGTGATCAGATGAGCCCTGGAAACACCAACCCTAAGAGAATTTTTCCCTCAGCAGGACTCACTGCCATTACACAGAACCCCAAGTTATGACTGGGACTTAGAGCTGATCCTCCTGAAAGAGGGTACAGCAAGGAACAAGAGGAGTTAGAATCTGAGTCCTGACGTCTGTATTCTAGATCCTTTTCTTCTTAGGCCCTCTGAATGTAGCCAGAAAAAAGTGATTTACCTGTTTCAGCACCTTCTGATGTTTAAAAAAAAAAAAGGAGTGATGTTTAAAAAAAAAGGGGGGGCGAGAATTAACAAGCTATAATCTAGACTCAAACACTCGTAGCTCCCAAGCCATCAGTGGCTCCCTACTGCTCATTGAGCATGGCTCAGACTCTATGGTCTGATGTTTAGGGTCTTCTATAATCTGTCTTTATCTTTGCCTTGACGGTCATTCTCCCCCACAGAACCCCCTTTCTTACCCACACTGGACCTCTTGTTGCCCCACTCATGCCCATCTAGAATGATTCTCCCAATCCCACCTTTCCCATAGAGCCAACAAACACACGAACATATCTAAAGAGTCATACTCTACATTCTCTATGAAACTTCACTGATCACATGTCTAGAAATTGACCTTACCTTCAGAATTTCTAACATTCAGATATTTTAGAAAATTTCTATACTTCTTCTTGTCTGTACTTTTCACAGAATATTAGCAGGAACTAACTTAAAAGGCCACTAATTGTGCACATGTCTTATTTTCCAGACCAAATTGTAATCTTTGGGAGACCAAAGTCACTATCTCCAACATTTTCCACTTGACATACCCAATGGCACCTAGTGAGTGCTCAAAATCTTCTAGTTATCCCCCTCCCCAAACACTGTCCTTATAGTCCTTAGGATAAGGTCCCAACATCTGAACCTGGCATATGAGCTCCTTCATAATGTGACCCCTTCTTAATTCTCCTGTCAATATATACCCCCTCTTGCCTATACCCTATCTCTAGCCATACTTATTTATTGAGATTTCCTCAGAAGGCCACACTTCTCTGTTCTCCCCTCTCCCTGAAATGAATTTCATTTATCTACCCAGCAAGCTCAAGACTCAGCAACCCCTCATACAGAAGTCTTCATTCCTGGTCTAGGTTAGGTCCCCATGCCTCAGTGCTTGCACAGCCCCTGTAATTTTATCATGGTACATATGACACTTCCAGTTTACTTCTTTATATCCTCCACAACTTGAACTTCCTTAATAGTTTCTTGAAGACAGGGATTGCATCTCATTCATTATAGTATCTCTAGGAGATCACAGTACCTGAATGTAGCCAGTAGATGTGGTAGCCAAAATGGCCCCCAATAATCACAGCCTCTAGGTGTCTATGCCATTGTGTAATGTCTCTCATTGAGAGTGGGCTGATTTTTGTGATTCACTCCTAATGACTTGAATAAGGTGGAAGTGACACTGTGTGACCAGGAGTAGATTATAAAAAGCGGTATGGTGGGTCTCTCTTGTACGGTTGAATCACTTGCTCTAAGGAAAGGAACCGCCACGTCCTAAGAAAGGACCACAGAATGAGGAACTGAAGCCTCCATCCAACAACCACATGTGTGAAACCAGAAGAGGATCCTTTAGTCCTAGTGCAGCTCTATTGCAGGTGGCTGCACTCTACTGACACCTTAATTTCAGGTTCATGAGTGACCAGAAGCCAGAGCTACCCAACTGAGCGGCTGCCAGACTCCTGACCCACACAAATTATGAGGTAATAAATGTTTACTATCTTAAACTGCTAAGTTCGAGGACTTGTTGTTCAGCATTAGGTAACTAATACCTCTTCTTGGAAAGTGGAGGAAAGGGGATTCTTGTTATGTTCAACAACACTGTCACCTGCAGTAACGTGGAAAGGTCATCAATGAAATGGGTGACTTAACTAAGGAGACTTTCAGCCAGAATGCTGAAGGTGCCACATGGTTTCTTTTTGCTGCTTACAGTAAAATGCAAGAGAAAAGAGAAATGCTAAAAGAACTGTTCAAACAAAAAGTACCAAGACTTGATGGTTTTGAGTATTCCCAGCCTCTCCAGATGGCAAATGATACTATGATGAAGAAGTGGCTTCTCAACAAAGATCAAATCAGGGCAGCCAGGAATGCATGGCCTAAAGATGAAGCCAACAGTATAGTTACAGACTCTCTTGTTAAGACCTCGTATTCTAAAATAGGAATCCTTCCTTAAGACGAAGAGAACCTAAAAGATGAAGCCCTGTAGGTGAAGAGTAGAGATGAGAGACTCTTGCCCTGCTCTTTTTCAGTAACATTAACACCATAGCTCACATTGATAAAATACCATATTTTTAAAATATTTTTACCTATATTCCCCAAAATTATTTATCACAACTAAAGAAATTAGACAGGTCCGGTATGAATAAATAACCAATCCAGAGTGATGGGTGATTTGTCTAGTATCTCATAACTGAGTCATAAAAGATTCTAACTAACTCCTGGTCAAGCGTACCTTCCACATCATCAAACTACATTTAGTAAACAGAACCTTGAAAGTACGTCTGGAAGTGTGGACAGCAGAAAAATTCCAAAGGCCCTTATATACAGATATCTTAACATTTGGTTTTAAGCCATATTTTTCTTTTGAGCTGAAATCTGTAATATTTGTGTAACTTAGATCTGTCAGCTAATTTCTCATCACCCACGTCCTAGGTCCACATGTGCTGTGACTGTTTTCACTTTGCTCAGACCCTGATGCAGAACAGCATGTTCTTGATATTCTCAAAGATGAATCTACTCATATAAGCATTAGTGACCAATGCACATTTTACGGAAGTCTGTGCAAGAGGCAGAATATAAAGCAGCAAGCACTGTAAAAATTCACATGGAATATTTCTTTCTTTCCAAGTTTCCCTTAGATTTGCTTCAAAAATAAAGAGGAAGGAAGAAGTACATAGAAGATATAGGTGTAGGGGTGCCTGGGTGGCTCAGTGGGTTAAAACCTCTTCCTTCAGCTCAGGTCATGATCTCAGGGTCCTGGGATCGAGCCCCGCATCGGGCTTTCTGCTTAGCAGGGCGCCTGCCTTCCCCCTCTCTCTCTGCCTGCCTCTCTGCCTGCCTCTCTGCCTACTTGTGATTTCTGTCTGTCAAGTAAATAAATAAGACCTTAAAAAAATAAATTTCTTTTAAGAAGATATAGGTGTAAAAGGAAACCGCCCGTGAGTGGTAATGGGTACACTGGGTTCATTATACTGCTCTGTCAATTTTTGAATACGTTTCAAATTTTTGTGATAAAAAAAATTAAACAATATAGTAACCCCACCCACCCCTTTGGGATTTTTCTTCTCCTTTCTCTTTTCTCAGATTCTCTCCCCACAACATCCTGACACTTAAACTTCTTCCTCTCTCAGACATTCAGCTCTTTCCTTCTCCTCCTCCAGACTAGCCTACCAAACTAATCATTAAATTCAGCAAACTAATCATTAAATTCAGCAAAACAAAAAACTCCCCACATTATAGGACCCACCCTCCTTCCAAGGCAGTTTAGTGACCATCTTTTGTTACTTGAGCATACTTTGGGGGCTTAATCCTCAGCCAGAGTGGTTTATTAAAGTAATTCTCCCAAACGCATACAGTGCTTTCCTCCAGAATACCAGTGAATAAAATTTTCTCCATCTTGTTACACTTATTATTCTGAATTCCTTTGCACTTTGTTCAAAAGAAGCCAGTCATTGAAACTTGATTTTGAAAGCCAAAGCTTGTATTCAACAAGTTCTGAAAAGAGTGGTTAATTCTATTTGAGTTTCTCTCCATAGTCCCATTCAAAACAGGTTGTGTGTATCTAAGAATAAATGGAGTCACCGCACAAGAGGTTTATTATCAGAGCTAAGCTTCGGGAAGCAACTCCCACTACTTAATGTTGAAAGGAAGGGAGAAAAAGGAGGAATACAGACTTCAGTGAATGGAAGGAGGAAGAAGGGATGGATAAAAAGGAGGGAAGGGGGGCAGAAACATTTGCACTGTTATCTATCACATCATACAACTCTCTTTGCAATGCCAATTCATGGGAAGAAAAAATATTATCCGTACAAATCAGAAAGTCAGCTTTGATATTTTCCCCTTCCCAAAGCTTTTGCCCTTCATTTAGTATAGCTGTGTAGCCGGTATTTTGGTTTCTGCTTTTGGAGCGTTTGTCATATTTTCACTGCCTCTTTTGTTGAAAAAAGATAAACTTAGTCCCAAGGACCCTAAAGACCTGTGACTACTTACTCTGCTTGTTAAATCAGCCTTTAACCCATTTGTTTTGTTGTTGTTGTTAGTTTTTATTTAGCTCACCAGTTTTCTTGCTGCTGCACCTGCTGAGCAAAAAAGCCTGAGAAACAGAGAGAGTGGTCCCTCCAAAAGGGACCAGGAGCCAGACTGTGTCAACAATTCCCCTGCCCTGAAAGGAGCTGGCCTGACGAGTCCCGTGTTGTCAAATGACAATTGTGACTCCTTGCATTTCAAGAGTCACGCACAAATGCTTCCATCCGAAGCCCTCTGGGTAATAGTAGCCTTTTGAGGTTATGATATCTCTGGATGGAATTCAATAAGAGAAATTCACTTTCAATTGAACCCTTGGAACAGAGCCAGGCAAGCCTAACAATACAATATGCTTCCAAAGAAAATTGGACTTATGCTCGTTTTTTTCTCCCTCCTTTTTCTTTCTGCCGCTAACCTTGTTCACACGTTACCTCTTCCGACTTCCACTCCCTTCTTCTATCAGGGGACAGCAGAGATTTTAAAAATAAAACCCAGCACTTAAATAGGAGAAGTTTGTATAGAACTACACAAGCTCCCACACACAGTCCTGAGAATTCACCCTTTCCTCGGATGACCTCTGCTACGTCTACCAGGAAAATGGCACCGAGCCACTGTGAAGGGGAGCCCAGGGATTATCACAACCAACAGTTTTCCATTACTTGTTCAAATAAAGAGTCTGACTTTTTTTTTCTTTCTATTTTTTTCCCTTTTAAACTAAGAGGAGGTGAACTGTACAAAGCCTGCCCAACACCACAGTCTGACTGACTGTTGTTTTATTTTTTCCCTCACTTTCTCTCTCTCCCTCCTTCCTCTCCCTCTCCCTCTTTCTATCTCTGCTTGGTTTATTCCTCATTTTGCCAAGATTTTTCTCTGAATAATTATTATTTCTTGGCCTGGAAAAGGTTGTAATTCTCTTTGTCTTTTGCATTTGATCATTCGAGTGGATTAATGTGGGTGTTAAATGGGTGGAAGAAGTCGTTCTCTTTGTCAAATTCTCTTAATCATCCTTTTGATTTCACACTTTCATTCTCCCCACCCACACACATCTCTCCCACCTCCAGGAGAGAAAGAGAGAGAGAGAGAGAGAGAGAGTGTGTGTGTGTGTGTGTGTGTGTGTTCGTGCGCGTGCATGTGTGTATGTTTCTTCTCATACATTGATTTCTTTTTGGAGACATTTAATTTGAAAGCCTGGAGTAAGCATATGTTTAAAAGAATACTACACAAATATATGGCTTTGTATCAAGCAACTATGAGTGTGTGTAGGGGATGGGGAGGGATGTGTGTTTGCGCTTTTCTTTTGCTACAACTACAGCTTACTATTTGTTTCCCTGAAAATCTCCTGGTTCTAATATCACAGCTCAAGGGACTGACTTTGGGTTTTGTTTGGTTTTCTCTCAGACAAAGGATGGGGGAGGCAATAATTAAATAGTAATATTTAAACTATCATCAGTAAAGGCCAACACCCCAAGCCCAAAGTATGTGATCTCTTGTCCTCTTGTGAGGACAGGGCAATGTCTTCTTCTGACCTCAGATAAATACCTTTGACTGGACTCTTAAAGAAGTCCTACCAACCCTCAATCTGTGGAGCCTCCCTCACCCACCACATCTACCCTGCATGGATTCTTATGGGACCATATTATAGTAATCAGTATTAAGACTTAGAGGCTTCAAAGCTATCATAGGTGGGCAAATGGGAAGTGCTCTACAGACTTAAAAAGACATCATGGAGGGCTTGGTCCACTTTTTTTTTTTTCTTAAGATTTTATTTATTTATTTGAGAGAGAGAGAAAGAGAGAGAGTGAGCAGTGGGGAGGAGCTCAGGGAGGGGGACAAGCAGACCCCACCAAACAGAGAGCCTGATGTGGGGCTTGATCTCATAACTCTGAGATCATGACCTGAGCCAAAATCAAGAGCTGGACTCCCAATGAACTAAGCCCCCCAGGCAACCCACTGGTCCACCCTTTCAATAGAGAGTGGCCTCAAAATAAGAGCACCTGGGAGGCAAGCAGCCTCATAGGGAAATTTAAAGACACTTGACCAACTAGTACCAACAGAACTAAGAATTCCGTTGGTGTCTGGAATTTGCAGTCATTGAAATCAAGTGCATTTGAGATTCTACCCTCTATTCACCCTCTTGTAACCCAAAGAGTTTCATGATGTTTCTAGAATCATCAAATCTTTATTCTCATTCCCTAAAGATTCTAACCAACTAAAAATGACATACTCTTTGGAAGAGATGAGAGCTAGCATAGTCATTAGAGCCTTCCTAGACCAATCCCATCCGTGAAGCTCCAAAAACTACAACATTCCAGGCAACAATGGGGAAATCACTATGTATGGTATAAAAATATCAATGCACACTGTTACCCACATAAGACCATATGATCACTCAGCCATTAAGATAACTGACCATCACAATGGATCTCTTATCTGTCTAGCCAAAGATAAAAAATGGACTTTACCTCAATTACCAATTCTAATTGATTGGCAATGGCCATCTGAAAAGCTGACTGAAAAAGATCCTGAAACCACATCCAAACCTAGCAGGCAAGAATGCTGAGATCAATTAGCCATTTCTGCCATGGATAAGAGTGGTAACATAGATGCTGCCTATGAGCTATTCCTGGCAAGTCGATTGCAAAGGCTAGAACAGAAGACAACATTTCAAATTCTACCAAGTGGAAAAGTCCTACATATTTCCAAATAGCAAGTGTTTCAACAATTTAAAATGTTATGTTTGGGGGTACCTGGGTGGCTCAGTTGGTTAAGCCTTCTACCTTTGGCTCAGGTCATGATCCCAGGGCCCTGGGATTGAGTCCCACATCAGGCTCCCTTTCAGCGGTAGCGAGGAGCCTGCTTCTCCTCTCCTTCGGGCCCTCCGCCTCCCCCCTGCTTGTGCTCTCTCTCTCTCTAGCTCATGCTCTCTCTCTCTCTCTCTCTCTCAAATAAATAAATAAAATCTTTTTAAAAATAAAATGTTGTATTTGTCTCCAGTAGCTACCATTTTTTGAATATCTACAGTGTGCCTGACACTGTACTATGACCAGTACTTACACTGTTTCATTCCGTCTTTATGGTAACACTACAAAATAGGTATTACATCCATTTTGAGCTGACAAAATACAGGTTTAGAAAGGTTAAATAGGGGCACCTGGGTGGCTCAGTGGGTTAAGCCGCTGTATTCGGCTCAGGTCATGATCTCAGGGTCCTGGGATCGAGTCCGGCATCAGGCTCTCTGCTCAGTGGGGAGTCTGCTTCCTCCTCTCTCTCTCTCTCTGCCTGCCTCTCTGCCTACTTGTGGTCTCTCTCTGTCAAATAAATAAATAAAATCTTTAAAAAAAAAATAAAGGTTAAATAACTTGCCCAAGGTCTCACAGACAATAAGTGGTAGAGCCAAGACTTGAACGAAGGTCTGCCGTGAAGTCCAAAGCCAAAGATTCTGCCATAAATTGTGCTGCCTCCTTGGGATTAGAAGACATGAAGGAAGAATCAGGTAGCGGGAATCCTTGGCAGTCTGCTGCCAAGTCTTAGAGCGAAGTCTTCAAACTGCCCATCATTCTTGCTGGCTCCTGACAGTTCCAGCTAATTGTCTACCATTAGGCAGTTGAGATTTTTAATTACAGTTATATTCAGCTGAGCTGAAATTTCAGCTAATTATAATTGAAATTGAGTGCTAAAAGCAAGTTTCAAAGGTTATCCAGTAGCTTTCTTTGGGTATATGTATGTCTATTTTGTTATGTTAAGAAAGTAATACATATATATATGATTTTAAAAATAAAATATTATATAGAAATACTTAAACTGAAAATCCGTACACTTCTACCCCATCCAGTTTTGCTTCCCAGAGGCAAGTAATTTTAATCATTTCTATTTTTATTTCTCCTGGTGGTTCCAATCTCCACCTAATAGATGTATGGCTCTATTTCTTGATTTATTATCTTTAGACATTATATACTGACTTCTGCTACAATAGCAATAGATGAAAATTTAACTAACCTACACCACCTTTACTTTCCTTTTCTTCCTCTTTGTCATACCTTTAGTTAAATCCCCACTCTCAGTTCTTCCTCTTGACATCTGCAACTTCAAGTGGCATATAGAGCCTTATTTCTTGTCCTGTCAACTATTCACAACTATTTCCTTTTTCCTTGCTTCCACTCCCAACCCTGTCAGCTATTCCTCTTATGTTTATATCATCTAGACAAATTATGCCTATATATTCTCTTTGTAACCATAGTCAAGTTCTCCATGATTTATACGAGAGAAATCTAAAAGCTGAAAACCAAAAAGTAACATTTCCTGCATACATTCAAATGGATTCTCCTTCTTCACATTCCATCAACTGGTCAAAATCATGCCACAGGTAAGCTTGCTCTATAGATGGACCATCACTTTCTTGTGCAGTTTTACTGTCGTTGCTCTTTTCCTGAAGTTCTTGATTCTCTTTTCCTCTTTTTTATGTTGTGTAACATTATAATAATCTCATAATTTTCAAAGTTCTCTGTATATGATTTCATTTATGAGATCCTCTTTCCCCCACATTGCTAATACCTCTTTTATAGCATTCTCTCTATCCTCTCCATTCAGGACTGGTTTCTCCCTAAACCTAAGACCCAGCTGCCAGGATGTGATTTCTGTTTGCTATTCTTCCAGGTTAGCGCCTTTGTCTCTTGTGGCTTCTCTTTCTTATTTCACTCCCTTGATTTTTTTTTTTTTCCTGAAACCCATTCTCTAGTAGCTGCCTAAGACAGTGTTCATAGTCATTATCTTTTTGAGTGCTTTATTCTGACTTCAAACTTGATTGATAGATTAGCTAGGTATAGAATTTTAGGACAAAAATCACATTCACTCAGAACTTTGAAAGCATTGCTCCATGTCTTCTAGCCTCCAGTGTTGTTATTGAGAAGGTTAAGGCCACATTGATTGCTATGGTCTGAATGTTTTTGTCCCCCCAGAATTCATATATTGAAATCCTAATATCCAATGTGATATTAGGAGGTAGGGTCTTTAAGAGGTACTTATATCATAAGGGTGTAGCCCTCATGAATGGGATTAATGCCTTTAAAAAAGAGACCCCAAAGAGCTTGCCAGCACCTTCATCAGGATACAGTGACAAGGGCCAGTTATGAGCCAGGAAGAGGACCTCACCAGAATCTGACCATACAGTACCTTGATCTTGGACTTCCAGCCTCTAGAACTGTAAGAAATAAATGTGTGCCTGCTTTTCCTCTTTCTTTCAATTTCTTTCTTTCTCTCTTCCCTTCCTTTCTTTTCATTCTCTCTCTCATTCTTTTTATTCTAAGTTCTTAGAGGCTTCTTTCACTTTGTCTTCTAATTTTATCTCAATTAATTTTGTCAGCAATTTTCTTTTACGTTTCCTAAGACCTTTGTTATTTTATCCTTTTTCCTTTTACAGAATTCTCTCATTTTATGAGTGCAATATTTTCTCAAATCCCTCAAACTAAAATTTTTTAGGGCTCCTCTGTCTCTTGAGTCACTTCCATTTCCTCCAGGCTCATTTTCATTTGTTTATTGTTACCCATTCTCTTTCATATTACAGGCTTTGCTCAAAAGATCTGATAATCCTCAGATGTCTTTTCATAAAGAAAGCAATAGAACAACTGATCAGGAACTCTGTGAATAAAGGTTTGGCTTATCAACTGACACCCTTTGCTTCAAGCGAACAGGTGGAAAACCAGTCATTATATCTCAAGACTCCTCACTTCCAGAACAAAGAGAGCTTTTCTCTGAGGTAGTAACCCTCACACTAGTCCTCCCCCAAAGTTCAATCTCTTCAGAATATTCAGCTTGAGGACAAGGGCTGCTGAACAAGGGACAAGGGTTCCCCAGGGATGATGAAGGGTGTAGGGTCAACAGTTCCATGGATCTTTAATTTGTCTTGTGTTTTCAGCCCCACTTTCTACTCCCACCCCCTGACATGCATGCTGTCTCCAAGGACTGAGCCTCCCTACCATTCTGTTGGCCAATGAATGTTTTCACTCTTTTTTATTAACCAATTACTTCTCCACATGTTTTCTGCCTTCTAGAGATTTGTTGAAAGATCTGAACCATTGCTATTCTCATATACATTTATTCCTTTTAGTTTTTATTTTTATAAATTCTGTACTACAATGCCATTTGAAAGAGAGAGAGAGAGAATGCGTGTATTTATGCGTGTTCTTCTGCCATTCTGAACTAAAGTCCATACAGTGTTTTTCAAGCAGTGCTTTATAAAGCCAAGCTTGTAGGGAGAAAGGCAGTAAAAAAAGTAAAGACAGGATACCAAAATAAGAGATGAGATGAGGCCTTCCCACTTCAACCAGAGGTCTCTGCTTTTATTTATTGTCCTTCTACAGATTCCACTTGACTACATCCTCCTACAAGAAAGAATCAAAGAGTAATTCAAGACAAAATATAATCAAGTGCTAAACTAAGTTCTCCAGAAAAGTAGCTTTCAAATATAGGCTAGAATAATTAGAGACATATACACATAGGGATAGAATTTGTATAAAGCTCTGGGGCTGAAAAGGAACATTGGCACCAGATTCTACAAGACTTTTTAAGCTGTATTAGCAAGTCTGGGCCTTATTCTAAACATGAAGGAACAGTTAGAGGTCTTACAGCAAGGAAGTGAAAGGATTTGATATGTGCTTTTGAAAGGTCACCCTGACTTCAGATGCATACAGATAATCACCAGGTGGTGAGGGACTTTTCATATTTCCTCTCACATGATCCCTACCACACACTATGGAGGTGGGAAAGGCAGGCATTATTGCTATTCCTAATCCACAGGTGAGGAAACAGGCTCAAAAAGATGATGTGATTTGTTTCAATCTACATCACTACTAAATATCAAAGCCAAGTCAGGAATCTCAGGTGCTAAGGAACAACGGTGAACCAGTGGTGTTTGACCATAGCCACTGCCCAGCCTGGAGGACCATCCCACTCTCTTGGCCCCATTCCCTGCACACCCAGGAGCTCTTACCACTAATTAGTCTTCCAAGTCTTTAGACAACCTAGTCACTCCAGGCAATTTGGAGTTTGAAGGATAAAATGCAGAAAAAAGACAATAATGTGAACTCATCATCTACTATGTGCCCTTTCTTCTTCCAAAAATCCCTTTATGAATACCATATTGGGTTGAATAGTGTCCTCCCAAAATTATGTCCACATGGAACTTCGGGATGTAGACTTCTTTAGAAATATGGTCTTTGCACATGAACAGACATTTCTGCAAAAAAGACATCCAAATGACCAACAGACACATGAAAAAGTGCTCAACATCACTTGGCATCAGGGAAATACAAATCAAAACCTCAATGAGATACCCACCTCACAGCAGTCAGAATGGCTAAAATTAATAACTCAGGAAATGACAGATTTTGGCAAAGATGTAGAGAAAGGGGAACCCTCCTACACTGTTGGTGAGAATGCAAGCTGGTACAGCACTCTGGAAAACAGTATGAAGGTTCCTCAAAAAGTTGAAAATAGAGCTACCCTATTACCCAGCAATTGCTCTCTGGGTATTTACCCCAAAGATACAATTGTAGTGATCTGAAGGGGCACATGCACCACAATGTTTATAGCAGCAATAGCCAAACTATGGAAAGAGCCTAGATTTCCGTCAACAGATGAATGCATAAAGAAGAGGTGATATAAATATATACAATGGAATATTATGCAGCTATCAAAAATGAAATCTTGCCATTTCTAATGATATGGATGGAATTAGAGGGTATTATGCTAAGCAAAATAAGTCAATCAGAGAAAGACAATTATCATATGATCTCACTGGAATTTGAGAAACAAGACAGAGGATCACAGGGGAAGGGAGGGAAAAATGAAATAAACAAAACCAGAGAGCGAGACAAACCATAAGAAATTCTTAATCTCTAGCATCATCATGAGATTGGAATATTTTGAGTGAGTCAAAGATTATACCATCATGAGGCTCATGAGTCTTAAATCCAATATTTCATGCTTATCATAAAGCCATGAGAACACAGACACACAAGGAAAAAGGTCATGTGATAACAAAGAAAACAAATATCAGAGTGATGCATCTATAAGTGAAAGAATGTCAAAGATTTCAAAAAGCTACCAGAAGCTAGGACTAGGCAGGGAAGGATCCCTATACAGGCCTCAGTCGGAGCATAACCTTGCCAAACCCTTAATTTTAGACTTCAAGCCCCCAGAACTGTGAGGGAATAAATTTCTGTTGTTTTAAGCCACCCAGTGTGTAGTAATTTGTTATAGCTAGCCTAGGAAACTAATGCAAATTAAAATCAAGGCAAAAATAAAATGAAGAGAAGAAAATAATTAAATTTAAAATTATAAAACATAGATTTAACAGAAAAATTAAAAACTGACGACTGATTTGGGTGCAAGTCCAGATGTTTTCCTGGATGCTAAGTTTGTAAACTAAGGATGATGCCAGCTGAAAACATGGCCTTTAAGAAAGAAGGGACTCTGCAGAGATGAAGTTCAGAAAAATTGACCATTGTTCCCATAAGGCTATTCTTATACACGGGTTTCTTGGTCTCCACAGCTCCACACTATGTCCACCATTTCCTAACTGTGTGTCCTAACTTGACTAGCTTTACCCCACTTTATCATTAGAACTCCCCAACTGGCAAGTATTAAGCTCTTGATTATTATTTGTTGACCAACACACTAATCCTAAGAGGCATGTATTTTGCCTGAATCAGGAAGCCATGGGCTGTCGTGAAAAGCTTTTTGGCAGGTGATCTCTAAGGTCCCTTTCAGTGTTCGAGTGCTACAAATTCTCTGCTTCTATCTCTTAGCTAAGCCAGCACACAGCCAACTTTTAGAAAGGGCTTTCCTAGTCAATGAAATACTCCCTCTTTCCTGAGCTCCAGCTAAGCCTAGGAGTAAACACACTCTAGGGCAAAGTAAAACTGTTCCTTGTGCTGGCTTTTTGCCCATGTCAAGCTGAGTGAACAAAGAGTCCAAAAGTGATTCATATTTGGCGTTGGTACAGGGACAGCAGGCATACATGCACGTACACACATCCTTCTCTCACACATGCATACCTCCAGCCACGTGCCTGTTACCAAGGACTCACTGGCTCAGACCTGGCCCAACTGGTATCCTAATTGGTGAGGGAGAATGGAAGGAAAGCAAGAGCAAACCTATTCACAGTTAACCACAAAGTTGGTAGATTCCCAAGATTAAACCCTTGGGATCACACTGCATTTAATCCCCCAAAATGGGCTGCTCAAGATATCTGTCACAGATGACCAAAAATACAGCAAAGTTAGAAGCCCCCTATAATCTAAAGGGAGAAAGAGGAGTACAAAACTCACTGGACTGAGAACCAGAATAGGGTCTAGAATCCACGCTATTGCTAATTGCTGGCCTTGTGACTTTAGACAACTCACAGTCTCAGAAGACAAAAGATTGAGTCATTCATGGGGCAACTCCACAATTCCTTACCTAATGTGCATGCATATCTCTCCATCAACTTCCCTCAATTCCCTGGACTCCTCACGGCTCTCACACTCCCCATACTGCTGCCCACACAAACCGACATTAGGACACACTGCCTTTGTCCAGGCTGTTCTCTCCCTCTGGAATGCCCTTTCCAGCCCAGCCTTTCAGTGTTCAAGTCCAACCCTCCTTCAGGAGTAAATCCAAAGGATTCCACAAAGCTTTTCTGAATCTTTCAGTCTGAAATAATCTCCTTCAGCTACTACAGCACTCTACTTATGAAATTTGACTCTATCTCACATTTTAATTATTTGGGATATTTGTTAATACCTCCCTCCATTGGTCTGTGAGCTTCTGGAAGGCACATTCTGCACCTAGTTTATTTTTGAATCTCCTGTCACTCCTAGCACATGCTCAGAAAGTCACGGAAGTTGCCCAAGGACACAGAGCTCATTAACTACAGGGGTCACTGTGGTTCTTATTTCATTTTTATTTGGGGCCAGAATCCCAGGAAGCTAATAAAATTGGTTCATGCAAATAATGCCATGTCATGTGACAAAGAGAAGTTTACATACTTATTACAAACTCCGGGATGCATTAATGATGTTTTTAAAAAGACAACTGAAAGAAAACCCCATCCTTCACTTGCTTGGTTGACCCTGCTTCTGGAGAGCAAATATAATAGGTATGACGGCTACCATCAAAGGATCCTAAAATACTTCAACCCAAATACCCAGGTGTAGGGTAGGGTTTGGGGTCTAGATTCTGTGTATGTTCTTCAGAAAGACATTTATAGGTTGCTTTAGAAGCTGATTGTGGTGAGGAGAAGGAAATATTTGCTCAGCAGCAGTTTAAAACAAAATATGCTCCCTCTCCCAATGCACCCCTTATCCAGGCAGCCTGACCTCGGGCTAGAGGATTAGAACATTTCTTGAAAAATAATGGATCTGTTTGCCTTCAGAGACATGACCTGTTTCTTCTAATTAAGACAAACATACTAACAGGAGGAAGTGAGAAAAGTGAGAAGGTTTTGAAAAATGAAGCACTTTTGTAAATTACCTAATCCTATTTGTTTTGTTTCCCAGGTGTTAACAGCCATTCCTACTTGAAGCCTGACATGGCAAACACCATCTATTTGTCCTCTAATGGCAGACTGAAATTATTATTAAGGCCATCTTTGTGATTAAAAGCCCAAGAAATAGCCATAAATTACCAGGCAGAGCCATCTATTTACAAATACCATAAATAATCATTAATTATGATTGATCATAATTAATCAATAATCAAGAACATATATAACTTTAAATAAATATCAGTGTTCATCCTTTTCTAGCAATCAGACAAAGCCAGATAGGAGGCTGAGTGGCCCCCTTCTGCTGACCCTAACCTACCTAGCAAATAAGACCTTCTACTCCTACTGGCAAAGCCTGGCTTCTCTCTCTGGGCTGCCTGAGAAAAATCGACTCAGCATGCAATCCCATCCTAATGCTTACACATTAAATGTTGGTAGTCAAACACCATCAACCATTCCCACAAGGCCTAATACTGATTTGCATCTTGGGATTTCTAGTATTTAAGAACTCTGCTCTGACACCAGACAGAGGAATCAGATGGCTTCCTACCTTCAGCATTCACCAGCCAAGCAACTTAAAGAATGTTACTAAAATTCTCTCAGGCTCAGTTTCTTTACATGTAAATAGGAACAATAATAGTGACTCCCCATAGGATTAAGTTAAGGAATAAATTAGATTATAAATACATATAAAACTTAGAATAGTGCTTGACAGATAAGGACCAATCAAAAAAAGTGTTCCTGTTTTTATTACTCAAAAATACTTCTTGCTCAAAATGAAACTTGACTGGCTTCGCCTTTTTGTCTTGTTTTATATAGCTTAGAAAACAAATGTGAGCAGAGGAGGATGTATACACACACACAAACACACACAAAATGGATATCATGTGCTAACAATGTAGTTCCTGGCTGGGAGCAACTATGACACCATTATGTTACAGTACATGGGCTGCATTCATCCTAAGTAGAACTGCAACAAGACTTGAGTGCAAGTTATTTATTTGGGGGCATGATCTCAGAAAGAAGTGGGAGGCAAGAAAAAAGAAATAGGAATGAGGAAAGAGCCACCATAAGGATGCATTTATTGAGCTGGCCACCATGATTTGAGACTGGGAACTGGATCCCATTGGACTATATGTGATGCTCATGTTGTTCATCAAGGAAGAAGAGATAATGCATTGATCCATCCGCTCTTATTGCCCATTTGTCAAGGGTTTCCCATGGGGCATACCTTCTGTACAATTTCAGGTTGCACATTCATGAGGCTCAAGCAATTCCTAAAGAAACCCCACTGTATGTGCTTTGGGTAACAAGCTATCAGCTTGACCTCTAGAGGAGGTAGAGACTGAAGACAGCCAGGTAGACAATCATCCATGTCTACATATTGGAGCCCCAAATAAAGACTCTGGACACTAAGGCTCAGGTGGACTGACTTGGTTGGCAACACTCCATTTGTTTTGTCACACATCATTGTTGGTGAAATCAGTACTGTGCACAATTACACCGAGAAAGGACAAAAGGAAGCTCCACACATAAAAATCTTCCTGGACTCTACCCTGTTGATGTCTGTCCTTGGATGATTTTAATCTGTGTCTTTTCACTGTAATAAACCATAACCATAAGCATAACAGTTTTTGGTGAGGTTTATGAGTCTTCTGGTGAGTTATTAAACCTGAGGATGGTCTTGGAGACTCCCAAACTCTGCAATTGGTATCAAATGTGAGGATGGTCTGATGGAATTTTGCATATCCCTACTTTGATTAGTCATTGGATATGCTCTGTGTTGTTCCTGGAAGGATGGCAACATAAATGTGGTTTTCTTCTATCAAGGCAAATCCAGTAGGTGGCTGGAAACTGGGGCGTTTTCTGCTAGTAACACTTTCATAATCTGGAGAATGAAGTTCTTCATTCCTAAAGGCTCTGACAAGTGGGACAGGGTTTAGTCATCATATGTATAGGACTACATTAATATTTCTTTGAAAGAAAAGAAGAAGATTCACAGGGCCACCAAAGGCGGAGGGTGCCTCATGGAATGTGGGGAATGCCTTTTATGTGCCTTTTTATTTTTTTGATACTAGAAAATGACATGCTTGTTTCATAGAAAGAAATTACATCATTGTTTATCAATCTATGATTTTCTATGACTATTCTCACCTAGTGGAGTTAGTCACTCAAGATTGATCTCTTGTAACTATGGACGGGGCACCTGGGTGGCTCACTTGGTTAAGTGTCTGTCTTTTGCTCAGGTCATGATTTCAGGGTCCTGGGATCAAGCCCCATGTCAGGCTCCCTGCTCAGTGGGGAGTCTGCTTCTCCATCTGCCCTACACCCTGCTCACACACTCTCTATAATAAATAAATAAAATTTTTGAATAAAAATGGCTAAAAGCATGATTATAATTAGCATCCAGAACCCCTTAGTGGAGACCCTCTCAGTAAGTATCCACATACTGACTTTAATAATTCTCCAAAAACTTGAAACCTAGTGTAAAAATCAGAAGCCAAAACCATACCATGCCTGTATGGCACTTTGTCTATGAGGTGGGAAATCCTTTTTGTAATCTACATCATGCTGAACAGGGCCAAAGAAATAATCTGAAGCCATAGATGGTTGTTCAAGATTGCATTAGCCTCACAAGAACACAATCCTGACAGTAAATGCCAATCAGCTGTAATAAGTAATGACCATCAAATACATACATCAAATGACATCAAATACATACATCAAATGACACCCAATTCCAAGCCAGTTTTGTTAAAGCCTCTGCTGGGGGTCTGTGGACACTGACCAAAGTACATAGCAGCTATGAAAGCTCTAATGGAGATTGCAAAACGTCATTAAGTTTTCACTGGCCTTTGCTATCTTTTATCACTGCCCCACTCCAAAGCTGGAATGACATCTCTGGAGGAAGAGTTTCTACAACTTTCTTTGGTAATCATTTCCTATGTTATTTAACCCCAAAATTTGAGTGGAAAAAATTTTTAAGAGATTCCTTTCTGCATACTGCCAATGAAAATAGATATGGGTTTTTCAGTTCTGGTCTGAATTTTAAGTTTTCAGTAAATATGAAATTTCTTCTTCTCTTTCTTTTTACCCCTTTAGACACTTGGCAAGCAGTCATATTAATATTCTACTAACCCCAGCAAAGTAAATAGCAGCTACTTTCACTGATGGCTCTCCTAAATCAAATGATTTAGCATGGCTGCACAAAAGAGCTGGGTTTCAACTCGGGAACCACAACACAATGTATCTACGCCAAAACCTAAATTCTTTTCCAGAAAGGGCTCTGGTAAAAAAGGTCTTCCCCCAGAACAAATCCATTCATAACTCCTGAATAGAGTGAACACTACGTCTACAATTGAAGTACAGCCTTCTTTTTCAAAACTGAGTGCAAGAGATTTTTTTTCCCTAATTAAAGTTAATTGACTTCTCTTCCATCTTTCTTTATCATGACAGATAGATGCTTAAATACAAGATTTGGGATTTAATGCTTATCTTAAGCTGAACTATTTCATAGCATTAAAAGGTATTCCAGTCACCACTATAATTACTATACATGCAAAATAGATTACAGTAATGCAAGCCGAACTTGAATTTTGGAAGATAAAAGCAAAAGAAACAAGAATTCTTAAGCACCTTTGAATACTCAAAAACAGGCTATACGATCATCTATCTCTCCGGTCTACAAACATATCTGCCAACAGTAAGCAGGCAGAAGGTGGGGAGGGCCAGTAAGCAATCAGGAGTGCTCTAACACTCTTAACACCGAAGAGCAAAGACCCACGTGAAGGAGACAGCTGCTACTCAGAAACATAGGACTGTTTTCTTACCTATTGTTTCCAGATCTTCTGGTTTTCCCACAGAAGCTGGAAATACAGTCCTCATGTAAAATTCAATCATTTTTAAAACCCAAATCTTAGCCAAACAAACCCCTTCTGAATGCCAGATCTAGCTCATTCACCACTGTGACCCCTCAATTAGAAATAGATGAGATTCTGGTTATTAGGTAGAAGGTAGTTTAGTTAATACCCAAGATTCCTTCTAGCTCTGCAAGATATTACTGCACAATAAATCACTGCAAATTTACTGGTATAAAACAATAAGGTTCTTATTATGCTCAGGATGCTGTGATCAGAAATTTGGTGATAAACAATGAATGTAGTCTGCCTGTATGCCATGGCATTTAGGCTTCAACTACAAAGATTCAAACATCGAGGGGTAATTGAATGATTACAGGCTAGAATAATCTAGAGCTTATTTAATTGCATGTCTAGCACCCGGATTGGGATGTCTCAAAGTGTGGGCTTAGCTGAAATTGTCAACTCTAGCTTCTATGCTTCAAATGTCAATACACAGACCACTCCATGTGTTTGGGGCTTCCACATACCATGGTGGCATCTGGATAGTAGGCTTCTTACCTACTGGTTTAGGAGCAAATGTTCCAGCAAACAAGGCAAAATTTCATGGCCTTCCATAATCCAACTTCAAAAGTCATCATATTCCTTTTGTTGAAATGGACACAAATTCACCCAGATTTAAAAGGGATAGGACATGAGGTACCTGGGTGGCTCAGTCAGTTAAGGGGCCAACTCTTGATTTTGACTCAGGTCATAATCTCGAGGCCCTGGAATCGATTCCCGTATCAGGCTCAGTAGGGAGTCTGCTTCAGGACTCTCTCTCCCTCTGACCCTCCCCCTGCTTGTTCTCTCTCTCTCTCTCTCATAAATAAATAAATCTTTAAAAGGAAGGGAAGAAAAAAATAAAGGGAGAGGACATGACCCAGCCTCTCTATCCGAAAAGAGTCAAAACATTTGCAGCCATTTCTTTTAAATCCCCCAGAGATAGAAAAAGCTCATGTTCAGATGTCAGAAGTAGCTGGATTCAAATCCTAGCTCTATTCTTTACAGGGTGACATTGAGAAAATTACTTAACATCATTGATGCCCAATTTCCTTATCAAATTAGAAAAGCATGTGAAGCCCATGGCATATTGTGAGTGTTCAATAAATGGTAACTATTGTTTCCATTTTTATCATATTGTGGAAGATGATAAGGAGCTCCTTGTAGCTATATGAACTTATTACAGGGTCAGTGACTGATCTCACAGGCATTTCACTTACTGAAAACACACCCTGGGTGTCTAAGTTGATAGAAGGAAGATAACTTGCAAACAAACCATGACCCAACCAGAACAAAAAATTCCCATACCAGCCTCATGATGGTATAAGCTCTGACTCACTCAAAATATTCCAATCTCATGATGATGCTAGTTTTTCCCTGCTCAAAATATTAAGCAAAGAAACACCCTTTGAAAATGGCTCCCTGCTCTGGAGTCTCAAAATAAAACAAAAACAGAACACAAAAAACACCCACCAACTATAGGCTTTAGGAGAGAGAAGAAGCAGGAAATACTGTATGGGCCAGTAAGGAAGGAAATGATCCTGCAGGGCTCGTCTGCCTTGAGTTGAAGGAGCCTCTTACTACTGCACATATTATAAATAATATAATCGCCTCTGTGCAATCGGACAGTGCTAATGGAGCCAGTGAAGCCCACAGTATATAATATTTATTTGAAAGAGAAAATGATTTCATTTTCATTTTATTTCTGGTACAGCAAAGTATTCGAGTAGCACACGATGAGCCTTTCAATTACATGTTTAATTCATTCAAATGATTTGTGCACAGCAAGGAGATCTTAATCCCAGAGATTCTTAGTAAGAATGTCATTATGTTAATATAGCTCTCCTAGGCTTCTTGGATTGGATTCTACTTAACACCATTTCACAGACTGAGCTGTAGAGGCATAATGCCCACCAAATCCCCAGCAAGCAATAGTAAAGCTTTCCTCTGCTATGTCAGTTCCTCAGACAGGGTTTCTCACGCCTCCCAGGCCAGACCAGCTCCCACGCTGAACATAACTAGGATCTTGTATCTCCCACATATGCAATTAAATAGTCATTTGTATAATTATTTGTAATTGTCTAGGTCCCAGACCAGAATGAAAATTCCATGCAAAGACCACATCTTACTTATCTCAGTGCCCAAAACAATGTCCAGCCAAGATAAGTGTTTAATACAATATGGTAAGTAGTCTGCAATACAGGATTGTTTATTCTGGTAAGATAAATCAGAGTACATACATAAAATGTAATATTCTGAAGCAATTACCATTAATGTTGTAGTATGCATAGTTATGGACATGAAAAGGAATCTATGGATTTGTTTTCCAAATCAGGTTATAAAATCATAAATACAGTAGGCAGTAGAATGTGGTACTTACAAATGTTAGATGAAGATGGGCAAGTAACTTACCCTCAGTGAGCATCAGTTTCTCATCTATAAAAGAAGGACTAATGACAATCCCAAGTATGAGGTCTAATAGAAATACTGAGTGAGGAGCACCTGGGTGGCTCAGCCATTAAGCCTCTGCCTTCTGCTTAGGTCATGATCCCAGAGTCCTGGGATTGAGCCCCGCATCAGACTCCCTGCTCAGCGGGAAGCCTGCTTCTCCCTCTCCCACTCTCCCAGCTTGTGTTCCCTCTCTCACTCTGTCTCTCTCTGTCAAATAAAGAAATAAAATCTTAAAAAAAAAAAAATACTGAGTGAGAAAATTAATTCAATAAAATAATATAAAAATATAATAATTAATTTAAAATATCAGCAAAGTGCCTGAAACCTAAGTGCATGATAAATATTAGCTATATTGAAGACAACAATCCCAGTTTACAGAGAAAAGTAGATTTCCGTGTATACATAAAAATTTCAATCTATTCACATCAAATTATTAACATGAATATATTGGAATTTTAGGGTTTTTAAAAATTTTCTTTTCATATTTTTTCTTTTCATATTGTTCTCTATTTTCTAGACAATAAGGCCATTTTCATTGTGGGAGGGGATAATAACTCAGTTTTCTTCTAGAGCACTAGCTGCTTGACCTTTTATTATAAAGCAAAATATCTTGGAGATGGCTTGTCCAAAAATATGATCTCAGACTTATTTGAGGGAAGATGATCAAATGATGGTTTAAAATTACTACCTGGAAGAAAGTGTTTACCTGGTCTCATTCTCTAAATTCCACTGAAATGACAAAGAAAATGTACAAAAAATAAATAAATTTTAGTGAAGCTGAAAAGCCAAGAGTTTCCACTAACATACCAGACTTTGAGAATTTCCTAGAAAAAGCAGGAGGAAACAGATCTAAAGATTCTCCAATTTCACAAAGACAAATGAGAAGCCGCTCAATAAAGAGCTCTAAAACAACCTTAGGAAAAGAGGCAGTAGGGAGAAGGAGAAATTGGTGGTAGGCTTGTCCCTGATTCAAAAGAATAGAAGAACTATGTCCATGACTTTGTAGAGTGCCCAGTAGAGTTTAAGCTCAAATGAAGCTCTGCGATATGGGAATTTAGATATAGGGGACTCTCGGAGTAGATACTGGGACTGAGACAAAGTAATCTCCCCAGTAACTTTGGGCAACCTCAAGGAAAGAAACAAAATTTAACCAGAAAACAAAATATTGGTCACTCTAAAGGGAAGCCTACCCTACCAGGACCTATAACTGCTCTTCACTCCAGAACCACCACCAACAGAACTATAGTTATTGCCAAGGAGAACAGGGATTTCTGTTTGCACTGGAAAAATGACTTATCAGTTCTGTTCATTTATATACACTTGTTTAAAAATATGAACTGTCACAAAGTGTTGTCAGGCAATAGAAATGAATTATTGGGGCACCTGGGCAGCTCAGTTGGTAAAATGTCCAACTCCTGATTTCAGCACAGGTCATGATTTCTGGGTCATGAGATCAAGCTCCATGTTGCATTCCATGGAGTCTGCTTGAGATTCTCTCTCTTCCTCTTCCTCTCTTCTGCCCCTCTCTCCCCCGAATAAATAAATAAATAACTTTTTTTAAAAAAGAAATGGGTTACTAACAGAATGAAGGAAAGGAAGAAAAAAAGAGAGAGAAAGGAAGGGAAGCAGAATAAGGAAAACAAAAGGATGGTTTCAGCATGTCTGAAGAAATCTCTGAACTCTAGAGATTAATAAAATTCTTAACAATCACTAGAGAAGGGGGTAAAAAAAATAAAACCACAGGTTACATTCAAAAGAACAAGAATCCACCTGGCATAAGTCTTTTCTTCAATTGGAAACTAGAACACAATGAAGCAATGTCCTCAATGTTTTTATGAAATACCATTATGAACCCAAAACTCTAGATTCAGCTATCTTTTAAGTGTCAGGGCAAAATAAAGACATTTTCAGATACTATTTGAATATTCAAATGTTTTAAAACTTAGAAAACTTTCCTGAACAAATTATATGAATATATACAACATTAAAATGGAAAATGAATCTAAGAAAGAGAAGGCATTGTTTTAAAAAAAGAGTTTGTGAGTAAAGATAAACTATAAATGTATAGTTAAGGCTAAATAAACTTAAATAACATAGCTGTTAACCTCAAACAATTTTTTTAAAAGATTTTATTTATTTATTTGACAGACAGAGGATCACAGATAGGCAGAAAGGCAGGCAGAGAGAGGGGAAGGGAAACAGGCTCCCTGCTGAGCAGAGAGCCCAACGCAGGGCTTGATCCCAGGACACTGGGATCACGACCTGAGCCGAAGGCAGAGGTTTTAACCCACTGAGCCACCCAGGCACCCCTCAAACAATTTTTAAGAGGGAAGTGGAAGTTGCACACCAGTTTTTAAATTCTTAGCTTGATAGTGGCACTGCTAAGAGCCCACTGGTCAGAACTAGTTCACAGCCACGTCTGACTACAAGGGTCTGGGAAACCGGAGAGTGCATGAATATTAGATTAGATTAATATGGTCTGTAGTCACCATAGTTCATAATAATTTTTTTAGTTCATAATAATTATCTTCCCAGTGGACTGTATCTTTGAACAACATGTTATATCCCCCTTTGACTATAAAATGTTTTTCACATTGGAATCTATTTTCCTGGAAATTAATATTGTCTCATCTATCTTTTTTTATTATAAATTATCTGGTATAAGTTTAACCATTCCTTTATTTTCAATCTTTCTGTGTCATTTCATCTGCTGTCTCTTGTAAATATCAAACAAATGGAATTTATTCTCTAACTCAAAATAAGTTCTACCACTTTGTAAGTTATTTTAATCTACCATCTTTTTTTGTTTTTTTTTTTAATTGAAACATAACATACAGTGTTATATTAGTTTTAGGTGTACAATATAGTGATTCAACAATTCTATACATTACTCAGTGCTCACCTTGATAAATACAGTCACCTTCTGTCACTAAACAACACTACTACATTATTGACTATATTCCCTATGCTGTACTTTTCTTCCATGTGACCTGTTTATATTAGAACTGGAAGTTTGTGCCTCTTAATCCCCTGTATCTATTTCACCCTCCTCACCTCTGGCAACCAGCAATTTGTTCTCTATGTTTAGGAGTCTGGTTTTTGTTTGTTTCTTGTTCCTTTGTTTTGTTTTTTAGATTTCACATATAACTGAAATCATATGATATTTGTCTTTGTCTAACTTACTACACTTAGTATAATACCCTCTAGTCTATCCATGTTGTTGCAAATAGCAAGATCTCATTCTTTTCTATGGCTGAATAATATTCCATTGTATAAATACACCAAATCTTCTTTTTAAAAAAAATATTTTATTTATTTATTTGACAGAGAGAGAGGCAGCAAGAGAGGGAATACAAGCAGCGGGGAGTGGGAGAGAGAGAAGCAGGCTTCCTGCTGAGCCTGGAGCCCAATGCAGGGCTGGATCTCAAGACCCCAGGACCATGACCTGAGCCAAAGGCAGATGCTTAACAACTGAGCCACCCAGGCACCCCCACACCTTCTTTCTTTCTTTCTTTCTTTCTTTCTTTCTTTCTTTGACAAGTAGGCAGAGGGGCAGGCAGAGAGAAAGGAGGAAGCAGGCTCCCTGCTGAGCAGAGAGCCGGATGCGGGGCCGATCCCAGGACTCTGGGACCATGACCTGAGCCGAAGGCAGAGGCTTTAACCCACTGAGCCACCCAGGCGCCTCACCCCCACATCTTCTTTATGCATTCATTTATCAGTGGACACTTGAGTCACTTCCACATTTTTGCTATTGAAATTGCAATAAGCATGGGGTGCATATATCTTTTTGAATTAGTGTTTTGTTTTCCTTGGGTAAAGGGTAGAATTACTAGATCATATGGCATTTCTATATATAATTTTTCTGAGAAACCCCCATACTGTTTTCCATAGTAATTGAAACAATTTATATTCCCATCTATGGTGCACGGGGTTCCCTTTTTTCCACATCCTGGCCAACACTTACTTTTTGTCTTCTTGATTGATATTTAAAAACTGATAAGTGTTTCTAGCAGTAGTCTGGAGGTTCTAATCAATGCAATTAGGTAAGAAAAGTGAATAAAATTCAATATTGGGGGAAAAGAGATGATACTTTCATTATTGTCAGATGACATGATTATCTATTTTTTAAAAAAACAAAGAAAATAAGCCAAAAAACAGAGACTCAAGAAGGTTCAGTAAGGTAGCCACTTACAAAATCAATATATAGAAAATCAATAGCTTGACACAGCCCCCCCAAAAAAGCCTAATAGAAATTGCAATGAAATTTTTAAATCTCCAGAGGAAAAAGAAACTATGAAATACTTAGAAATAATCAAATAAAGAGATGCATAAATCTTATTTTTAAAAAATCTATTTTAGTGAAACACTAAAAAAAATTTCCCAAATGAATGAGATGACTAAATTTTATAAAATATCCACTCTCTCATAATTAATTTAAAACTCAGAGAAATGTCAGAGTATCAACAGGGTTTTTTATGGAACTTGAGAAGCTGAATCTAAAGTTCACATGTAAGAACAAGTACACAAAAAATATCCAGGGTAAAATATGACAATATTTTACAATGTGATCTTGGCAAGATACTACACAATGAAATAGAGTAGACAGTTTCAGAAATCAAACGCAAATTTAGTATAGGACAAAGAAAGAATGAACCAGACAATAAATTATATCAGGACAAATGGCTATCCATTCAGAAAAAAAGGTATGAAATTAGATTCTTATACTGTGTGCAAGACAAATCCTGTTTATATTAAATATCTAAATATTAAAAAGTTATCAGAAGAAAGTTTAAGATAATAACTTTATAAGCTTAGAGAATGTTCTTCTAAACAAAACACAAGATATATAAAACAAGAAAGGAAAGGTTACTGATTTGACAACTCACAAATTTAAAACATCTCTAAGGCAAATAGCACCATAAACAAACTTGAAAGAAAAGCAATAAACTAACATGAGTTATCTGCACCATCATAAAGTCACTACCCATTCAGAAACAGTGCCTACAAATCAGTAAGGACAAATTTTTTTTTTTTTTTTTTTCAAAACAGAAAGCAGACACAATTAGGCAATTTAACAGAAGAAACAAATGGCAAATAACACAAGAAAGCATAGTCAACCTTCCTAGGAACCACGGAAAGAAATACTGAAGCAATATAATAATACCATTTTGTCACCTCTCAGACTGACCTGACAATATTTATTTATGGAAAGAATGTGGCAAAATGGACAAACATATCTTGGTGGGGAAATGGAACTCATAATGCCTTTTGGTGGCCACCTTGATAGTATGCAGTAAAACATGCAGACACTGAGCTCTTCCAGTTCAGAAAACAGGTCTTATAAAACCACTCATAGTATGGCCCAAGTCAAGCCACAAGGACTGGAATACCCACTGATCCTTGTTCATTTGGATTCACTCTAATGTCCATCACTTAGAGAACAACTATGCCCCTTGGCCTGTGGTGCAGCCACTAAGACAAGGGAGGCAGAGCCATGCTACTTGGGCAGAAAAGATTTCTAAGATACATTGTTCAGAAAAAAAGCAAATTATAGAATACAGATAGCTGGATTTGTCTTTTTTTCAAGCAACATGTATGTATTTTTATACCTGTATATAAATGCACAAAAAAGGTCTGAATGATACAAAGTAAGTTGTTAGCAGTGCTCCCCTAGAGAGAGGAGAGTAGCATCCATGAAGAAAGTCAATAGGTGCTTTGATTCTAAATACACCTGTACTGTTGGAATTTTTACAGGGAGCAAGTATTCACAAACTATTTCTACAGTTTTTTGAAGTAATTTAAGGGGTGCCTGGGTGGCTCAGTCAGTTAAGCATCTAAGTCTTGGTTTCAGCTCAGGTAATGATCTCAGGGTTCCGGGACTGAGCCCTGTGTTGGGGTCAGTCCACGCTCCGTGTGGAATCTGCTTAAGATTCTCTCCCTCTCCCTCTGCCCCTTCCACTTGTGCTCGCTTTCACTCTCTCTTGCTCTCTCTCTAAAGTAACTAAATAAATCTTGAAAAAAATAAAATCAATAAAAAATAAAATAAAGTAAGTAATTTAGGATCAAATATCTCCAACTTTCTCCATTCTGTTGCTAGCTTTGAGAAGTCCTTTCCTTGGAGCTCACATACATTCAGGTAAGGCACTTAAAATCACATGGCATTGTGAAAAGAGCTTAAAAGATACACTTAATAAACAAAAACCTTACTCCAAAATTCATCTTGTTTTCCTAGTTTATTTTCCCATCACCCCATGTGTGTTTTTGTGTTTTGCATGTATCTCTGTGAGTACCTTAAACTCTTAAGAAGAATTCCAGTAAGTACTGTGAACAGTAGAAGGTCCCAAGAGTGCACCCCTAGGATGCGGTGCACTTGGGTTCTCCAAGTAGCTGCAGAATCTTGACCAATCCTAGATTCTCTGCACATGTCTTTCTTCATCTGTAAAATGGATAGGCTAGTTCAGTGTTCTCCAAGTCCCTTTCCAGTTCTTAACATTTATGTTTCATAGTCTGTGCTTTCATTTATCTCCCTGTCCTACAGGTGCTATAATAAAAAAGTGGGAATACTTGGCTCCCTTCATCAACACAGACAGTTGAGATTTGACTAGGTGTCAATGTGGGGACAGGAGCTGATGAAGAATTACTGAAACATCGGTCTGCTGTCAGAATTTACACACACACAAAAAGCATTTTTATTTCCCACACAGAACTACTCATTTGGAAGACACATCTCTAATAGTTTGTGCTAAGGCCTCTATATGAGGGTCTGTAATTCCAGGCTAGCAGTCACAGTGACCCACGGATCTGAGCCAGGTGTCCCCAACCTGGGACAAAGTAGCTCTGGTTGGTCTGCCCTTGTCAATAAAACAACTCCCATCACACCAACAATTGCCCTTAGCTCTGTTTTGTTTTGTTTCCACACATATATTTTCTTCACCTGATGTACCATATATAAATGACAGCACTCATACACGAAAATATATAAAGAATATGTATAATTTTATTTTATTTTTTAAAATATTTTATTTATTTATTTGAGAGAGAGACAGTGAGAGAGAGCATGAGCGAGAAGGTCAGAGGGAGAAGCAGACTCCCCACGGAGCTGGGAGCCCGATGCGGGACTCGATCCCAGGACTCCGGGATCATGACCTGAGCCGAAGGGAGTCGTCCAACCAACTGAGCCACCCAGGCATCCCATAAAGAATGTGTATAATTTTAAAAAGATAATGAAACAAATACCCATGTATGTTCACTGTTCATACCCCCAACCCTGTGACAGCATTGGTCTTCCTACCAACCGGTGTTAACTACTATCCTGTTATTTTTGTCATTAATAATTTCCTTGTTTCTCTTTATATTGATACCAAATATGTAGAGTTATCTTTTAATGGAAAAAAATTTTTTCATAAAATTCTTATTAAGATTAAATTAGATAATGCTTAAAATATTTCACACAATGAGGAAGTGGTGATGCAACATGGGGGCTTAAGTGGGTAGGAGAAGAATAAATGAAACAAGATGGGATCGGGAGGGAGACAAACCATAAGTGACTCTTAATCTCACAAAACAAACTGAGGGTTGCTGGGGGGAGGGGGATTGGGATAAGGGGAGTGGGGTTATGGACATTGGGGAGGGTA
>NC_081563.1:54915791-54987856 GCF_022355385.1 Mustela nigripes | reverse complement strand
CATAAGTGACTCTTAATCTCACAAAACAAACTGAGGGTTGCTGGGGGGAGGGGGATTGGGAGAAGGGGGTGGGGTTATGGACATTGGGGAGGGTATGTGCTATGTTGAGTGCTGTGAAGTATGTAAACCGGCGATTCACACACCTGTACCCCTGGGGATAAAAATATATGTTTATAAAAAATAAAAAATTAAAAAAAAAAAGAAGTGAGAATTTGAACTTTTCCCAGCCCTGTTAGTCCCTCAAACTCTCCATAGATGAGTGGGGCCACAAATTTGTAATGTGACTAATTAGTATTTCAGGTATTGATCATGATCCTTTACAGTGATAACACCAAAAACAGCCTGGGAAAATATAATCTTATGTAATGAAATCATTTGAAAAAAAAAAAAAATGTTTCGCACAACCCCTGATGCATGTTAAGTACTCAAAAACGTCATCTATTATCATCATCCTTTTAAACTTCCATTAATACAATGCAAAAAAGCACTTCTGCTCATTTAGGAATTCATCTCATTTATGACTTGACCTACTGTGGGTCATCCCATCTTTGCCATGCTAGATGCTATAAAGTCAGACAGTTTGGATGGAGTTTTTAGAATCTTTTTAACTTTTGAAATAATTATAGACTCACAGGATGTTGTAAAAATAATACAGGGAGGTTCTGTGTACCCACCATGACATCTTCTGTATTGATAGCACGTCAGCAAAACTAGGAAATCAACACTGGCACCATATGATGAACCGAATAACAGAACTTCCT
Source organism: Mustela nigripes (assembly GCF_022355385.1). Classification (NCBI taxonomy): domain Eukaryota; kingdom Metazoa; phylum Chordata; class Mammalia; order Carnivora; family Mustelidae; genus Mustela; species Mustela nigripes. The sequence goes on along the minus strand of NC_081563.1, from coordinate 54,987,095 downwards.
TGAATTTCACTTACTTTTGCATGGACTCTTCTTTTAGTATATCCTTGATTAATCCTCTGACATTTTACCCCACGTGTAGACTTGTGTAACCACCACCACTATTAAGAAAGAACTGTTCCATCATCACAAAAAATTCTCTATGCTATTCTCTTATAGTCATGCCCTTCCTCCCTTACCTAATCCCTGGCAAACACTGATCGACTCCCCATCTCTATAATTTTGTCATTGAGAATGTTATACAAATGGAACCATATTGTATACAACCTTTAGAGATAAGCTATGCAGTTTTACACTCATGAGAAACAGGACTTACAACCCAACCCTGGATTTTCTCACTAAGGAGAATGTCTTGACCAGATTTTTACGGAGGAGCATGAATTCCATCTTCAGGTCCCTTGGACTGTTTCATTACCGAGGAAATCTGAGAATCTAATGAAAGTCTAAAGATAAAAGGCTTCACCTCTAGAATTCCCCAGGACATTGGAAGGTACCCACGAGGCATCCTGAATGGCAGGAAGGCAGGAGAAGCAGGTAATGACCCTGAAATGAGACTCTTTAAGATGCTTAGGGGTCCATATGTGAACTCCGTGATTAATGGCAAGAATGTCCAGTTGTTACACATGCTGGAAATTAATAAACTTAGAAGAGATTTGTCTGTAAATGTTAGAAATGAGTTTCAAATACTATTATCAATCCTTCTCACCCATAACTGACCTAAAAAAAGAATTGTTTGCAAATTTTATAGCATGCCAGGAAAACAGTCTGAAAACCCTTTCAATCAGATATTTTGGAAGGCATTTCTCTAAAAACAACCTTTGCCAAGTTTCCAGGCTGTCCCTTCGTAAGCTCATTTTTTGAGGATTCATCAAAAAGTAGGAACTGGAAGGAGAAACGTGTTTTATTTTATGATACAATGAAGACCTTTGTCTTCACAAATAGATGTGATAATATCACTGTGTTGGATACACTATCCCATTCTCCAAAGTGGTTGTGGCAGCTTTTTAAATTTTTGCACCTTCAGTCTGCTTGAGAGCACTAAAAGAATGGTGCTAAAAGCCTCTTTTCAGACACGTCAGGGGCATTCTTTTGTTTGAATTTACTTCCCCTTTCCCACTCCATCCCTGGCACCAACGCAGCCTTACAAATCAGTTCAGACTGGCAGGAGGGATGAAGTCAGCAGGGGCTGTGCCAACTTCCTCTCTCAGCTCTGTCCACCCAGGCCTTGTGAACACTTCTCTCCACATACAAATGGCGTCTCAACCGCTCTCAGAAACAAAACTTTGTACATAAACCAAATGGCTTTTTGGGACAGTTACAACAGACATGCTCCCCACTTTCATTTTACCTAGATTGTGGCAGACAGAACTGAACACTTTCCAATGTAGTGACTTTTCTTTTTTTTTATTTAAATTTAATTAGCCAACATACAGTACATCATTAGTTTCCGATATAGTGTTCGAGAATCCATCAGTTGTGTATAACACCCAGTGCTCTGCTAATCGTGTGCCCTCCTTAGTACCACTTTTTCTTTTTATTTTGTAACAGAAGCTCTATCTGATTTTGAGACTGATTCTTGGATGTGCATTCTAAATGAAAATGCATTTCTGTGAACCAATGACACCAAAAATTACTCCATATGGCAAACCACTATTGTCTCCCACTGGATTAGAGAAAATACGTGAGTGCCAAAGTTTTCTAAAACAAACAAAAGCACATGAAAATGTAAGTACATGACCTGCAGTGGTATTCCCCAATGGCAGGTACATTGATTTTTAGGCTCCACAACTTTGTATTAGCTCAACTGCCTGGTTTAGAGCACTGGTTCTCAACTGGGACCATTCCCCGCCTGCCCCCCCAAGAGATATTTAGGAATGTTGGGGGACATTTTTGGTTGTCACAACTGGGTAGGGAATGCTACTGGCATCTAAAGGGTGGAGGCCAGGGATGCTGCTAACCATCCTGCAATACACAAGACATCCACTCCCCCCAAAAAGATTTACCTGGTCCTAAATGACAATAATGCTGAGGTTGAATTAAAATTAAAGTTAAATCAAAGTTTAATTAAAGTTAAAAGAAAGCACAGGGCCTTTGAAGATAAGTCTCCTGGATTTGAATCCTACCTTCATCATCAAGCTTTGATTTTTTTTTTAACTTAAAATTATCCTAATTGCCTTACGGAATTCTTGGGGAATCAAATGAGATCAGAACCTGCAAAGAGCCTACTGCTTACAGCATACATTGAGAACTCGATAAAAGAAGAGATTCTTTGCCCTTCGTTCCTTGCCTTACACTTCCTCCTTTGAGACCCCTGAATCTCCGCAGCCACTTTCCCCTCCCTCACTGCTGAGACAGCTTGTAATAAATGCATGCTCTGCTCCCGTTGTGAGCACTGACCTGCTAGTCTGGTAGGGCTGGCTACCACGCAGCCCCGATTCTCTTATAACTGGTGTGAGGACAAGATTCAGAAAACCACAAACCCTGGCCACAGATATTGTTTCAGAGGAAAGACCACAACCCAAAATCTGACCAATCATGGCCATCTGAGGACTGCAGCCAGAACTTTCAAGAAACATACTTTGTCTTTTTGCTCTGGGATTGATCAGAAACTGTGAGAAAATAAATCTGGAGCTTCCTATAACTATCTTTATACCACAGGAGAGTACTGAACCAAGAATGAATCAACATGCAGAAATGAGAGGCAAGAGAAAACAGGGAGAGAGAAAGATGTGGTGCTCCAGTAATCCCTTTTTCAATGACCACGTAGCTTACACTAGCTCAGGTGGGGTTTCTGTTACTTACAGCTTAAAGGTTCCTGACTCACAGAACTGTGTAGGAGTTAGAAAACACAGGATGTCAGGTTAATATCCAACTCACAGATCTCAACTGGGTGCCATACCTGGAACTGAGGGGAACAAAAGATACAGTTCCTGCCCTCAAGATGTTTCCAGTCTAGCTGGGTACAGAAACATGTAGCAAAAGTTCAGCATTACAGGGCTGTGTAAATGGGAAGAGAATCCCATGCCACATGGCTGATTGATGGGGGCACAATCATCTCTATTAGAAGTAGAGACCACTTCTTAGAGGATTATCACTTAGCTGGCTCTATTCTCTAACTGCCTGAGCTAAGCAGCTGCCCCTTCACTACCCCAGTCCACATATGCTCAGAACTAGAAAGCACCCTTACAAATCAAAGAGCCTCAAATGTGGAGTCAAATTCCATTGCCCTTGGATGTGAGCCAGGTTAGTGACACACATCTAACAAAGAGAATGCAGTAGAAGTGATGTCTTCCAAGACTGGATTATAAATGTGATTATAAACAGTTATATCATATAACTGTTAAATATATATAATATTATATATAATATATGCCATATATATTATATGTTATATAATTATATAACATAATGTATATTATATATTATATAAACTGGATTATAAACAGTTTCTGCCTGGAATTCTCTCTTTTTTATTTTATTTTACTTTGTTACAGTAAGAACACTTAACATGAGATCTGCCCTCTCAAGAAAATTTGAAGTTTATAATATATGCCTTGCTCTCTCCTAGAATATGCTCCTTGGGAGTCTAAGTTGACATATTAAGAACTCAGGCTACCCTGAAGCTGCCACATTGGAGGGACCACATAGAAAAGCCACAGAGAAATAGAAAGATGCCCAAGGAACCCCAATTGTCTTAGCTCAGCTGTTTCAGTCTTCCCAGGATTAATCCCCAGATATGTGAGTAAATGAGTCTTCAGATGATTCCAACCCTTGCCTTCAAGCTATCCCAGCTGACTTCCCAACTGTCCCTACTAAGCCCTGCCCCAATTACACATCCATAAGCAAAATAAATGTTATTGTTTCAAGTCATTATAATTTGGATAGTTTGTTATAAAGCCTTAGGTAACAGAAAATGATTGGGTCCACTGAAATACCTAACGAAAAACATTAGTCATTTCAAATACATTCCAGAAGCTGAAAGGTGAATGCTTAAGGTCACTCTAATTGCACCATCTTACTTTGCTGGTTCCCTCTCTGAGCTTTAGAAAGAAGTAGTGTTACCTTGACGACAAATGCCATCCAGAAAATCTCTGGGTTGACATAATATTAACCCCATGTTCCAGCTTCCAGAGAATTTATATTTTACTTTCAAACCCACCTTTTCTTTTTTTCTTTTTTCTTTTTTTTTTTTTTTGGCTAGATGTTTGCAACAGTTTCAGTGGTATTAATGATGAAATGTGGCTTTTTTTGCTAGACAGAAGTGGATTTGTCCTTTACTCCTTACCAGTTGAACTGCAGAGATGATCTCATTAAAGTCATCTATGAAATTCAGCACAGCAACCAGACTAATTTTTGCTTAAAATTATAGGTGCCCAAATGTAGAGGCCATTCCAACTTAGAGTCCTGCTAGGATGAAAATGGCTTCTTGATGGGTAGGGGGTTGGGGAGAGGTGCAATCTCTCCCATCAACCCTGATGCTCCCAGGAGATCCCTTTGCCCTTTTCTGACTGCATTTTTTTACTAGTTTCTTGTTTGAAAATCAGACTTCTCTGGTGTTCACAAGCAATTTACAAGGAACTGAACCAAGACACCATAATAACATAAACTGATGTCAGATCTAAAAAAATCCAGGAAAATCAGACCATTGTATTTTAATCAGTTGGCAGGTGGTCTATGATCATGATGAATTTCTTACTCTGGTTGATACATTTTCAAATGTTAATGTCCTCTCAAGGAATAAACTGTGTCCTAATGATTGAAATAATGGCTTCAAAGGTGAGCATTCCGCTTATTATGGTTTCAAACCTTGGCACTGTACATGGAGAGGTGTTAGGTTATGCACTCGACAGAGAAATAATTATGACCATGTAATGAAAAGGAAGAGGTTTTTGGAGAGGGATTAGGAAGAAGCCCTGAGTCATGAGGGAAAGAGACAACTTCAGCAGGATGAAATAATCCTGAATCAAGTAGAGCACAAAGGGGAAGACACAAGACCCAGTTTCCTCCATCTGCACAATTCACCCCCACCAGGGTCCAGTTTATAGAAACATTTTCTTTCTCTAACCCTGAAGAGGGACAAGTCAAAATTTTTTCTATCAAAAGTCAGCTTTCTTTCCTCCTAATCCTGAGTGAAGAAAACACAGAAACTGGAGTCTAACAGGGTAGGTTTCCAGCTTTTTCCATTCTCCAAGAAGAAAGCAAGGCAGACAAGCTCTTGAGAACAAAACACACTTTTGGCTGCCCACTGACTTTGTTTGAAAACAAAGAGTTAACTGTCAGCGATAGGAAAAAAGAACTGGAAACATCATCTGGAAAGAAATTATTGGTCTCTTATGGCACTGCTCCTTAATTTTAAGCCATAGCTGATAAAAGTTTCTTATCCCCTTTGCTCTGCAGTTCCTAAGGAATCCCATCCTGGGCGACCTTCATAGGAAAACATGCAAAGTGCTTCACCACAGAAATGCCACCACACACAAAGTACATGATTCACTGGACTTTTAATGATGAAGCCGAGTCAGCTTTTCCTAAGATAAATATAATGTGAATCATATAGATGCAAAAGTTCAGTTGAGTAACACTAAGAAGAAAAGTGAGGGAAACTTATTACCCATCCTGTAAATCTTGTCTTGTGCCAGAGCAAAGGCAGACTTCCAGGAGGCACTATATAATAGTTTTCTGTTATGCAACAAATTACCCCAAACTTAGCAGCTTAAAACAACACCTACTTATTACCTGACCGTTTCCATGGGTCAGGAGCCTGGGCATCGCTTAGCTGAGTTCTCTGCCTGGGGTCTCACAAGCCTGCATTTTCACCTGGAGCTTGAGGTTCTCTCCCAAGTTCACTGGTTATTGCCAGCATTCTGACCCCTGAAGCCGTAGAACTGAGGCCCTCGGCTCCTAAAGGCCATCTGCTATTCCTGCCGCATGGCCCCTGACCACATGGCAGCTTGCTTGTTCGAGACTGTAGTAGTCTATTGGCTGCCATAAAAACATACATAGATTGGATGCCTCAAACAACAGAAATTTATTTTTTCATAGTTCTGGAGGCTGGAAGTCTGAGATCAAGGTGCCAGCATGGTCAAGTTCTGGTAAGAGGTCTCTTACTGGGTTGGACACAACCATCTTCTATGTGTTCGCATGACCTTTTCTTCTTTTCATTTAGAGAGAGCCAGCTCTCTGATGTCTCTTATAAGAGCAGTAATCCTCATGAAGGTCCCATCCTCACTACCTAATTGAACTCTAATTACTTCCCCAAATCCCCATCTCCAAACACCGTCACATGGCGGGGGGGGGGGGGGGTTACGGCTTCAGCATATGAATTGGAGGGGAGTGTAGGAAGGCAACATTTAGTCCATAACAAAGACTAACAGGTGAGTGTCTGTAACTTCTTCCATCTCTGACCTCTAGACCTTTAAAGGACTCACCTGGTTAGGCCAGGCCCACCCAGGATAATCTCCCTTTTGATTAACTTAAAGTCAACTGACCGAGGACCTTAATTAAATCTGCAAAATCCCTTCCCCTTGCCATATAACATGATTCATCATGTTCACAGGTCCCCACATTTTGATGGAGGGCATTATACAGGGTGTGTTCACCATGGGTTGGGTATTTGGAGGGCCACCTTAGAAATCTATCTACCATAACCTACCATTGACCCTGCGGTTTCTTTTCTCTCATGTCCCTTTACCCCCAGACCCTAATCTGTTACTCACTACCACATATGCACATACACGCACATGCACAAATATCCTCACTACTCTTCACAGGCACCTGCAAGTTAGCTGCCACCATTTGGTCATTACTCATGGCTCCCCATGCCCTCCGTTCCTGAACTGAGATCCATCTTGACCTAATAGGGCTAGCCTATTAGGGAACAGAGGGAAGCTATGAGAAAGGAACTTTTCTCTTTTTACCAATTATTAACAGATCTTAATTTGACCTGATGTCTCTTCTCTAAAGATGTTTATCAGGCATTAATAGTTATAGGGACTAGGATCTATGAGATTTAAAGGGCATACCAAAAATATTTGAGATTAAAAAAATATTTGAGACTTTTGGGGTGCCTGGGTGGCTCAGTGGGTTAAAGCCTCTGCCTTCGGTTTCTAGGGTCCTGGGATCGAGCCCCGCATTTGGCTCTCTGCTCAGCATGGAGCCTGTTTCCTCCTCTCTCTGTGGCTGCCTCTCTGCCTACTTGTGATCTCTGTCAAATAAATAAATAAAATCTTTAAAAAAAAAAAAAAGTTTTACTGTCTCTAAGATATAGAACTTAATATTACTAAATATTTAATTAAGTGCTTATAAAACATTTTATCAGAATAAAAACATGTTATTATATATACACTTTCTTTAATGGGGAATGTGAGACTATTTTTATAAGTCTGATATTATGGGGCACAGGGCTCCAAAAATAAGGGTATCTAGGACCTGTGAGGGCTTCAAGCAGCTTCCTGAGATTCATTCGCCCACCAGCACTAGAATTTGTAGGATGGTGTTAGAGAAGAAAAATCTCAAAATGGCACTTATGTTACTATACTTGTCACTTTTGAGGTAATTTAGCATTCAAATTTACTTTAGCCTACCTTTTTCCTTGTGAATGAGAAAAGGCAAATAGAGCTTATTTTTATTCCTATGTTGGGTAAGAATGATAAATGAAGGCACTTATCTAAAGCCACAGCAGAGCTATGTCAAGGAACATGGTATACTATCAAACAACAGAATCACAGATTCCAAGCAATGCACAGTTGAGCACCATCACCCTACAGAGGAAGAGAAAATATGATAAGCCCAGGGCCACGCTAGCCAGTGAGTTAGTAGTAGTTACAGGCAGTAGAGCTCGTTGACAACTAACCTATCGATCTTTCCAGTATGATGATGCACTTTCTCCTTCATACTTGATTCATGTTCTTTCTGCCCAACCTCTCTGTCTCTCCAACCAAACCTCACATATGTGCATGACTTCCAGTTTTAATTCCTTTGGCCTCCCTAACCTCACCTGGAATTCTGAAAATAAAGAGTAAGCAAAACCCTAAAATCCTGGTTTAAAAGGCCTCTCAGAGATCATCTAATCCATCCTCTCTTTCAGGCTGGATATCCCTTTAACAATACCCCTTACATGTGGTTTCTGGCCTCTTCTTTAATATCTCTAGTGACAGATCTCGCTACCAAAGACAAGGGCAACTCCATTCTGAATAGCCTTAACTGCTGAGATGCTCTGTCTTCCTCTAATTTCACATGTGGTTTTCTAGAGGGCCATGGAAAAGTAAAAGTCGTTTCAGAGGTCATTGTTCTCATATTTAAAGATGATTATCTTTCTCAAATCACTTCTCCCAGTTTCTCAATGTTGGTGTGATTAGCGTATAAAGTTAAGACTTCTTCCTCAAGTGGGACCATCGTGGGCATTGTAGGACAGTTAACATCACTGAACCCCCAGGAACTAAATTCCAGTAGCCCACATACACTCAGCTTGTGACAACCTATTCATTGAGACAATGAGCAATCTCCCCCCACCCCACCCCACCCCCCGCCATCCCATATTTCTAAAAACCCTTGGGGCGGGAAGGGATACTTTCCTTGACTGAGAACCACTGTGAGTCCAAGTCAAGATGCCCCAAGTGCCTTCAACCATTTACTGTACCAGACACGGTACAGTTGTATAGTGCTTTATCAGCACAAGGAATTCTCAGGGCAACCCATGACGGAGTTGTGCATCACTCTTCTCATGAACACAGGATTACAGAAAGGACAAATGTCATGACAAGAAGATAACATTGAATAGAGAAAAACATTTCCCTGTTCCATGTTTAGGAACCTGCCCTCTTGCTCCACTCCCATATGTCCCCCACTTCTAAGCCGCCCTCCCATTCTTCTCTAACGATCAGGAAGCATGTGTTGCCAATTAAGTAATTTTGCTGAAATAGAAATCCAAATTACATTGTTTCCCGCCCCAAAAGCCATCTCTCAATTATTCTGCCAACCGAAGTGCCTTGTAGTTCTTTAACTCTTTCACCTTTGGCCACTGTTTTCTTAGCTATTAACAAACTGCAGTTGGATCTTTTGATTTTGATTAAAATTGCTTAAGTCAGAATGATTGTCAAGACAGAAAATAACTAAAATCCAAACTGCCCTTGAAATTGCTTTGAAATCAGAGCACAACACTGGCAAGAGATTATGATGTCATCAAATGTTAGACCACCACACAGCACCTCCAATATCTTGTTCATTTATTCCCAAAAGTGTCTTGATTACACACATGATAGCTGTTGCATTTGGAGAAGCAGTGATGAGTTTGCAATATGGTGGTAAAAGTATGGGCTTCTTGCTTTGAATCGTGGCTCTGTTTACCAGCTCTGTAACCAGAGCCAAGTTTGTTAACTTCTCTGAGCCTCAGTTTCCCCAATGTAAAATGGAGCTAATAATATGTCCCTTCTAAGGCTGTTGTGAGGATTGAAAGAGCTAAGCCCTGTAGCAGGTACTGGTGGAGGTCCAAAGCTCCACTAGACCACCTAAGAGCACTTTCATGGTATCTGTGCCCCTGTCTCCTGGCCACTCCTGGTATGGAGTAGTTCAGGGTATGTTCTTGTTTTTCCTTTGTCTTCTAACTGCTGTAATTCTTGTCAGAGAACTATTTGAAAGCTACTTAAACTGCATTGTGGTAAGGCTCAAAAAGCCAGAAATGCCTGGGAGTTTATGTCCCTCAATATCACCTTCATCCTGCTGAGGGGGCCCTTAGCCAGCAACTGACCAGAGCAGAAGTACAAAAGCCCAGGTCCTTTGCCATGAGTAAGGTCAAACTCCATGACATCACTTATACACCAGAGCCCCTCATTTGATCAGGATGAGACTGACACTTCACCTGAAATTACACCCCTGCCTGGATTCTTCTTCTCTCTTCTGCTTCTTCCAGTTCTCAAAGAAATGCTATATAAGTCCCCTGTACGTAAATCCTCTTCTCCAGATCTGGAAATCCAACCTGAGACAAGGACTTACTATAACTCACACTTAGCAAGCATTTAATAAACACTAGTCTTTACTATGTTTGTCATTAAGAGTCACTACAAACTCAGTAACACTTCAAAATGAACCTGCATTTTTTAAGTCACGACCACTTCTAAATACATTGGAAAAATTATTACATATATGCAAGACATTGCGTATTCAGTCAATAACCTACAAAACAGTCTGGACACATTACCGTGGTCTTATAGCTCTCAATGGTCCACATTCGGGAAACATGGCTTTAGAACAACTCCCTTATTTCACTGAAAATTAAACCAGGAACAAGAGAATCTATGTGAATGGTCCCAGGCCCAGAGCTAAGACATGGCAAACAGAGTCAGAACTCGGGTCTCCTTTGCAGGTCAGAGTCATTTTCATTGTACCCTTTATGTTGTTACTGGCCAGTTTTGGAAAGCACTAAACCGTGGGACAGCAGAAGCCTGTCAGAGCACTGCCACCAATGCTCCTTTGATAGTTACTGATGGTGTGTGTATACACCCATGCTGGATGTCTTAACAAAACTATATGGAAGCTCCTGCCTTCTAGAAGCTTGTCACTGAGAATGAACAAAAGGCCAAATGCATGAAAACACAAGAAAATACCCAGAAAAAATCAGGAAGTTGAGATTACCTAGAAGTGTGGAATACATTTAGAGATGAGAGAAACCTTAGCAGGTATGTTGCCTGGTGATTTTCAGTGTATTTTTCAAGCAGTAGATTCTTTGGTTTGAACAAATCCTGTCCTGTCAGCTTTCTACCAACCCTCACTGTCCAAGAGAAATGCTACCTTCTCCAAGCAGCATCCTGTGATCTTCAAAGTGCTCCCTGCCTGTCTCCCCAGCTACAGCCATAGGCCAAGGCTCCCCTGGCTCCTGCTTCTTTCTTCCTACACTGGGGACACTTGAGAACAACACAACATTGGTGGCATCAACCAGATTGGGGACAGAGGGAATAAAATACCTGCTGTGGGTGGGGCACATTTGGAAGGACTTTGAAGAGAAATGGTCCACACACTTCTCTTGCGAGATTCATTACTATCTGTAGGAAAAACCATGAAATGAATCTGTTTAAACTTATGCAGGCATAGACTCTTAGGACAGATTTAGGAACCCACTAAGGGGTTGTGTGTATCACTTGATGGGAGATGTTTATGGGGTGCGGGGGGATAGAACCAGGGAATGGGCTTCAAAATTTCAGCTTCACTGAGGACAAAACCACCTCCTTGGTGTTTTCCCTCCAGATGGGGGATTTTCCTATCTGAGGATAGGCAATACAGAGTAAATCCCCAGGAGAATGGTTTCTGGAAAGGCCTGCCCATCTCAGAGGTTCCCAAGGCCAGCAAGTCAAAATTAATAAGGGGTGCACCTGATTACCTCAAAGACCACAGGCCAAGCTGGTGAGGTTCCAGACCCACAAACATAACAGGGTCTGGGAGAGAGAAATAAACCCCTTGCTGCCAAGCACCCCCTACAGGGTACCCACACCCTCCAGGGCAGATGCTGTGCCTTTTCTGCCTAGCTCAGCTCTATAAAATCCATCCAGCAATGTGAAAAATGCAGATCTGCTGGTATTCTCCACAAGGAGCGGTTAGGAGGGGCCCTGAGCAAGCCAGGAAGATTACTGCTATTGGCTTTTTCTCCTGTGACTCACTGGCTTTCTTGTCAGGAACACAGCCCAGAAAGGAGAAGAGGACCTGGAAGTGGCCTCTGGCCAAGGGTCAGTCCCTGAGGGCTCTAGTCTCCACTCTATTCTCCAGCCCTTTTGACACACAGGCTTCAGCTTCTCAGCACATCAAAGCCTGCTTTCCAGAGGGATCCCAAGAGCCATGTTTATGCCCTAAGGGTCATGGTTTCCCAAAGGGTATTCACATAAATAAAAAAATGAAAAGGGATCCCCCCCCAGATGGGTTTAGGAAATCCAAAGTTAAAAGATGTGAATTCTCAGGGTGCCTGGCTGGCTCAGCCTGTAGAACACGCAACTCTTAATCTCAGGGTTGTCAGTTTGTGCCCCACATTGGGTGTAACAATTAATTAAAAATAAAATCTTTAAAAATATATATTTATTTTCTTGAGGACTTCTCAGAGCCTTTAAAGCTTAATGAGCACTGGGAAATTCCAACAATGTGATATAGTATATGACATTTTCCCAACATGCCTTAATCATAAAATCCTTTACCCCAGAAGCATCTACTAGAACCAATGGAATTTAATTCAATTTGTTACCTTTCCACTTCAGCAGGTTCCCAAAGTGTAGTCCGTGGACACACTTTCAAAAATCTATGAAGTCAAAACTCTGTTCATAATCATAACAAGATGGTTATTTGTCTTCACTGTGCTGACATGGGCACTGATGGTACAAAAGTAATGAGGAGGAAAACAGATGGTGCCTTAGCATAGACCAAAGCAGTGGCTTCACCCCATGCTAATGGTCATCCTACTCCTTACGACCATATACTCCCAAGAAAGAAAACGCTTTTAAGTAATGTCCTTGATAAATAAAGCCTTAATCTTGTTAAATCACAGCCAGTGAGTATACCTATCTTAAACATGTTGTATAAATAAATGAGAAATATATGTATAGCTGCACTTCTACTGCATACTGAGTACAATAGTTATCTCTAGGAAATTCCCACAGGCAACCATTTGAGTTGCAAGCTGAATTGGTCTTTTTTCTCTTTTTTTAATGGGACACCATTCCATGTGACTGACAGAAAAACCATGGTTATACAGATTTGGCTATTTGGCAGACATTTTCTTGAAAGTGAATGAAATGAGTATATCTCGACAAGGAAAACAACTGACAGTGTTTGATGTCAATTATAAAATTTGAGCTTTCAAGCAAAATCAGAATTTTGGAAAATTTGTATGTACCACCATGAGTTTGACAGCTTAAAGACTCTTTTAATGAGCTTGATGGTGACATTAACAAATGTGATATTTTGATATGATACAAAATGAAATACGTCAACATTTAGGAGAACTGAATAACTCAGTGAATATTTTCAAAATAATTAATGCATGATGTTACAAAATCTTACATGGGTATAAGCTCCATTCAAAGTGCAATTTAGACCAGTGTACTGAAATGTAACAGAGTATGAAATTTTCATTGCTATGGTTTCAGATTCTATATAAAACCTCCTAGAAATTACCACTTGTCAAGATTTGTTGTAGTGTTAAACAAGAATATCCATAAATATCTGAAATGACTATTAAAATACTCCTCCCTTTTCTAACTACATACTTCTACAAGTTGGATTTTCTTCACCCATTTCAACGAAAGCAAAATACCACAACAGATTAAATGCAAAGGAAGATGAGAATCCAGCTGCTCCTATTAAGCCAGACATGAAAGAAATTTGCTAAAGTATAAAACAATGCCATTCTAAGTCTCACTAAGCAAGCATTTCCTTGTTTTGTTTGCTTTGGAAAATATAGACATTTTATTCAATTAAAAATGTAATCTGGGGCGCCTGGGTGGCTCAGTGGGTTAAGCCGCTGCCTTCGGCTCAGGTCATGATCTCAGGGTCCTGGGATCGAGTCCCGCATCAGGCTCTCTGCTCAGCAGGGAGCCTGCTTCCTCCTCTCTCTCTGCCTTCCTCTCTGCCTACTTGTGATCTCTCTCTGTCAAATAAATAAATAAATAAAAATCTTTATATAAAAAAAATGTAATCTGTTTTCTTGTAATGGTTTTATTATTGATATTTTTCAATGAATTAATAAATTAATATTTTAAACATTTCTCATTTTAATTTTTGTATCAGGGATTAGCAAACATTTCTGTAAAGATACAGATAGGGGCACCTGGCTGGATCAGTCATTAAGTGTCTACTTCAGTTCGGGTCATGATCCCAGGGCCCTGGGATCCAGCCCCACATCAGGTTCCCTGCTCATTGGGGAGACTCCTTCTCCCTCTCCCACTCCCCCTGCTTGTGTTCCCTCTCTCACTGTTCCTTTCTCTGTCAAATAAATAAATAAAATCTTTAAAAAAGAAAAACAGATACAGATAATAAAAAATATTGGGCTTCATGGTTCATACAGTCTCTGCTACAACTAAGCAGCTCTATTGTAGCACTGAAGCCGCCATAGCCAATGTATAAACAAATGGGCTCGGCTGTGTTCCAATAACATTTTATTTGCAAAATAAAACAAAACAAAACAAAAACAAAAAAACAACAACATGGACTAGATGTGGCCCATGGGCCATAATTTGCTGACTCCTATCTTATATGGTAAATATCAATAATACAACCAACTTAAAAGCTCTTTATGGGGTGCCTGGGTGGCTCAGAGGGTAAAGCCTCTGCCTTCAGCTCAGGTCATGATCTCAGGGTCATGGAATCGAGCCCCGCATCAGGCTCTCTGCTCAGCAGGGAGCCTGTTTCCCCCTCTCTCTCTGCCTGCCTCTCTGCCTACTTATGATCTCTGTGTGTCAAATTAATAAATAAAATCTTAAAAAAAAAAAAGATCTTTGTAATTCTCACTAATACATAAGTATAAAGGGACCCTGCAACCAAAAGTTTGAAAAATGCTGTTCCGCCTGAAGTATGAATACTTCATCAACCTCAAAAGGAATTTTAGACATAGGGAAAGGCAGGGGAGATAAGTTGGGGTGGGAGCACTTCACCCTGGGGATAGGATCCCAAATGAAGCAATGAATGGCTTGGGAAGGTGAGATTCTGAACACAACCACACTTCACACTGACACTTCCAGTCACCTCTAGATCCGCTTCATCTAGAAAAAGACTCCATTTTGGGGCACTGTGGGACCCCTGCCCATTCCACAAGCCCATCCAAATGGGTGAATAAACAAAATCAATAACATTCCCATCTTCACAAATGCAAAAGTCACCCAGCGCCAAAGCACATCTGTACAGTAACCTCCAACAAGTACTAGGAAACAACAAAAGGTTCTCTGGCACTCAGCCCCATGGCCAGAGGGGATTATGTGGGGGTGAGGGTATCAGGCCTGATCCTCACACAAAACATATCAAACCTAGATAGCACACAGAATATCCCAGACCGCTTGGATCATGCCCCTTATGGAAGACTCAGTAGGCTTGGCAAAGGACTGGCTCCTCAGCCCTTGGTTTTTACTGTATATTTTAATACAGGAACTGAGTCACACCTGCAAATCCTATGACAAATGATATTTTATTAACTTTGAAGAGTGCCAGCTCATTTCCTGGGTTCCGAGCCAACCTGACATAATAGAGTGCTTTCAACAACCCACTAGAAAAAGTTGGTATAATGTCCAAATATATTTCAAGGAATGAACACTTCTTAATTTGTTAGTAAGTTCTGTGTCAGTCAACTCTAATAGGATAAAAGCCTATGATTAGAAAACCAAGGCAAACTCAGAGCACCTGCCATCAACTTATTGCCTGCTGGACCTTTTTTCCTTGACTGTTTTTTGGTTGTTGTTGTTTTTTTCCTTCCAGCAACGTTTTGTGTGTCAAGAAGGGTTTTCTGGTGCCTTTCACACATTCGGCTCTCCTGTCCACTGATCTTCTGGGTGTTTTTCTTTCACTCCCTTGATGATTTTATTGGATCAACACATCAAGCTGTGAGGTTTTGCAAACATGAAATGTCAACACAAACACAGATACATTCAGAAGAGCAGTGTTCCCTCTCTGCCAATAGTGAGCATCCCCATCCCCACCAACACACACACACATACTCACATGCGCACACACACACACACACATCTGCCTTTCCTCAGTCACAAAGCTACCCAGTTTGACCTTCTCTTCACAATTCTGTTTTAGTCTCACTGAGTGGCAATACACAGGGGTTCCAGTGTTGTCCTTGCTTTTTTTTTTTTTTTTTAAGATTTCTTATTTATTGATTTGACAGAGAGAAAGAGAGATCACAAGCAGGCAGAGAGGCAGGCAGAGAGAGAGAGGAGGAGGAGGAAGCAGGCTTCCCGCTGAGCAGAGAGCCTGATGCGGGGCTTCATCCCAGAACCCTGAGATCATGACCCAAGCCAAAGGCAGAGGCTCAACCCACTGAGCCATACAGGTGCCCTTTGTCCTTGCTCTAAAAAGGGACAAGATTACTCGGGAAGTAAGGCAAACACAAACTACATGCATGCAAAGAAATAGAAGAGAAGAAGTGAACTGTCTGCTTAAAGTGAATAAAAGCAGCCTTGAGATGGGAGAGCAGCCTTGAAAGGTAGAGCAAAGTGCCTTCTTAGAACAGTCTGCAGTTTGGCACCTCAAGTCATGTGGAGAAAGTAGGTTCCTGGGGCTGGAGCAAGAAAGAAGGAGGGAACTGAGACCTGTAAAGGGGCCTCATAGTGCATTTGAACTTGAGCAAGGTAATATAGCTCCTCCCTACAGTGAAGGGGAGTTTTGTGGAGTCAGAAGGTGGTGTATAGGAAAACTGAGGCCTGGATCACTGAGGAAGGTCCAGCATGTCTGCTAAGACAAGGAGGCCACATCACTAAGGTTCCAGCCAAAAGCAGGGATTTGCACCCTCAGCTGACCAGGAAATCTAGGAACTTTGGGTTGACAAGGACAGAACCACACAGACCATAACCTAATCTACTCTGCTGCTCACCTGTTGGGTTAACCAGAACAGATTACTTAGCCTTTTTGAACCTCCTATTCATTTATAAAATGGGGTTATAATAATACTGTATTAACTCTGGCCACAATAGCAAAAATGCCATAGATAAGGTAGCCTAAACAGAAGTGTGTTTCTCACCATTCTGGTGGCTGAAAGTTCAAGATCACCATGCATGGTCAGGTTCTGTGGAAGGACCTCTCCCTGGCTTGTAAATAGCCATTTTTGCACTGTGTCCTTACATGGTGGAAAGAGAGCACGTGAGCACAGGTCTTTTCGTCTTATATGGGCACTAATCCCACCTCATGGCCTTTCTCATCTTACCTTCATCATATCCCAAAGGCCCACATCCAAAACCATCACATGGGGGTGTCAGGGATTTGTTAGCTGGGAGGGCACAGGAAGTTACTCAAATAAGAGGACTGAAAGCTACCAGCAGGAGGGGAAGGGACAAAAGTAGGCAAGGAATGTGTTTCACTTTGCAGAACCAACAGTCGCAGCCAAGGAGATGCCCAAGTAGGTTTTTCACCGGAAAGCCTCTCGCTAGGCATCTCACCTGGTAGCCCCTTACATGAACCGGTTTGAGCCAAACTGAAGCTGAGGACCTGTGCAGAAGGCCCCCCGCAGTTGTCCTGAAGTTACCTTTAGCTCATTAGAATACTAAGATCTCCTCTTATGGGTGGAGCTTTCCACCAGTTTTTGAACATATGATGTATGCACTAGCATGTTGACATGCTAGACATGCACAGTTGAACCAAAGTGCCTAAGCAGGCTGCCTGCCCCAGGCCTAATGCACTGAATACAAGCTGTCTGTACTGTCCTCTCAGGGAAACAGTGCTTTGAGAGCTATCTCTCTAGCTCTTTACTTGGGACAAGCAAAGTTGCTTTCAAACTTTGTCTTGGGTTGTATTCAGTCTGATGCGCACTACGTGGCAAGCCCCTTGAGTTTGGTTACAGATTCAGCCTATGAATTTGGAGGAGACACAACATTCAGATCATAGCAAGTGCCTACCACAGAGGGCTGTGATGATTCTAGGCAGTTTACACACACGAGACAAATTTACCACAGTGCCAGGATGTGACAGGAACTCATTAAAGATGACCGTTTTTCTTCTTATTTGTTTTAGGAAGTGAGCAGAGGAAGGATTTCTATAAGCCAGCACCACTATTCACCACTGTGTTTGGCACCCAGTTGCAATGGCATTTCCAACAAGGGAATTTGTTGTCTTTTACTGGAAGGTAGCCAAGCCTTGCTCCCTGGTCCCAGGAACCCACAACCCCTATATCCACACCACAGGTGCTACAGAGATGTCAGAATTACTGGGAGGGACAGCCCTTCTCAGGGTCTCATGTCAAGTAAAGACAAGGACCCTCCTTGAGTGTGAGAATCTAGGTGGGAGTCTGTAACTAGATGTTGAGGCATCCTCATTTTGTATTTTCCCCCATAATATGGGCCAGTGGTTCTTAAAATTGACTGTAAACCAGAATCCCCTGGAGAGCTTGTTAAAACCAAAATTGCTGGGCCCCACTTTCCAGAGTTTATGATTCAGCAGCTCTGGGATGGACTTAAGGTGTGCATTTCTAACTGGTTTCCAGATGATGGTAATACTACTGGTTTTGGAACTACACTTTGAGAATCATTAATGTAGCCCATGAAACAGAAACTGCAATCGCTTATTTCCCTTAACAGTCCAATAATTTTATAAAAGACTGACATTTCAGTAACACTTATACCTTCCCCCAAGATTCCAAGTTGAGGGTAAAATCAGCCACGGTAGCTTTCAACACAAGAAAAGGTGGAGTCACTTTGAAAAGTAAAAGTGATATCTTGCTATATTTTAGGTAAGTAAAAGTACAGCTCAGACATGTTTAGAATATGTTCCCAAGGTATATGAAAGAAATTGTCAAGCTTTTGAGAACTAGAATTAGAATGGCGGGAGGGGTCGGAATTCTAAACGATCAACTAGATGATAATCTATCCCTTTTTTCCCCAGTATTCTCTCTGACTTTGGACAGTCTTATCTTATCTCTGACACCTGGTGTGAAAACAAAGTATGTCAAACACTTGTTCAATTCCCACCCTTATGTTGCTCTAGGAAATAATTTGATTGACTCTTGTTTGTGCAAAGAATTCTTGGTTTCCTGTCTGCGTCTGGTTTTGAGTTTCCCACTGCACCAAGGAGCATATGGAAGCATAGCAGGTAGAAACAGGTTTACTGTGCCCCTCCTAGGCAATACCATTTCTCTGAAGTATGCCAAGCCAAGAGGGAATGGACAACCCCACTCCCAAAGACTCAGTTTCTATGAACAGGAGGGCTAACAGGTTCTCCTACAAACAGGAGAATCTTTGGCTAAATTTTCACCCTAACAACACTCAAAAAAGCCTCTAGAACAGCATTGATTCTTCATATCCACACAAAAAGAATGAGAATTTGAAGTCATGGCATTATCCTTGGAAGATGGGTATCTTAAGTTATAGGTCCTCCCAGAAAGGACAAGTACAAGTGGTTCATTTAGGAGAACTCAGTAGGGGAGTAGAGAAAATAGGAAGGGGAGGAAGCCAACAGAAGGTGATGTTATCAAGCAAGTTACCACTGTAGACAACAGAAGCTTAATCCCACCAGGGAACGCTGAGAGAAAACTAGAACACCGTCTTCAGTTATCCCAACTGAGAGGCAAGAAAGCAGAGCTACTTATTCACACATCCTCTTAGTCATAGTTGACTCCCCAGCACTTGGAGTTGGCCCAGACACAGGTACAGTGAGCCCTCCAGCAATATCCTCATTCAGACTCTCAGGTGCTGACAGCTGAAAGGCAGACTGGTGTGCTTGAAACTGACAGGCCTAAATCACTAAGGATGCATCTACTACAGTGGGATTGCTGGGTGTGCCCGTTTTCTATATTGTATTTCTCTCATGTTTGAATATTTACAGTGAGGATTTATTACATCAGAAGCAAGAATAAAACACTTAAAACCTACAATACCAGAAGGGAATGCAAGAAGTATAATTAAAAGATGGGATTAAATGTAGCTTTTGATTTCAGTTAAGCTATTCAATTTGAACAAGGCAATTCAAAATCATGTTTCACCCAACATAAGATGGAGGTGATCTACCTTGCAGTGTTGGTAGCACCATTGTGGCAGACCCGTCCTCTCAAGTGCCACAAAGCTCTGAATCAGAGGGTCTTCTCAGTCATATTCCTAGTGACTGCAGCAAGCTCCTGGACTCAACAGCATGAGGAAGCCAAAACAGAGGTGTTGGTTGCCTAAGCTTCGTGCCTGGCTTTGGATCACCTGGCTAAAATTTGAAAATTCAAACTTATAAAAAGCATTACCCAAGTTTCAACTTCTAAAAAATTTATTAGCAAAGTAACTCAAGCAGAAACAAGAATGTTACAGGGAAATTACTGATTGCAGTCATCACTGGAGCACTAAAGCTACCCATTCCATTTGAGCAGATCCTTCTTTCCAAAGTCTGCTGTTTTATAGATTCAAATACAATGTATCTAGGAACCCTAAGCCTTATTACCAAATACTTTGTCTCCTTTTTTTCCCCCACACTTTTTAAGACCCAATAGTCTGAACCTCCACTAATACTCATAAAAGAAACTGAACTTGTTTCAATTGCATTAATTAACACAGGGTGAACTGATTTAAATTATAATACTATTCAGAAAAATTCAGTATCAGTCTAGGATTAATGGTAGCATCTTTCCTACCAAAAGACAGTTATCAGTTATTCCAAACTTAATTAAAAAATAGTTTAAAGACATTTTTCAGATTTCAAAAGTACCTCAGAAAACAATAATTATTTATTTATGTATATATACATTTATTTGCTACTTAACTCCAATTGAAAAGGTCAATCATTAACATTTGGGAAAGAGAAAGGGCAGAGATTTTTGTGATGCCAGATAAGGATGATATTAGTAAAACCCATAACAATACTTTACACACACACACACACACACACACACATACACACATCTTTTTAAATTAATAAACTTATTTCAGACACTTTCATTCAGCATAAAATGTGTATCACTTTAACTAGAAACACCCATTTTCTTGAAATAATAGCTATTCAATAATTAATGAAAACTAAATAAAGAAGTTCTTAAAAAGTAGAACATGAGTAGATTATTTCTACAGTATCAACTCAAGAACTTAAAGTAACAGCTATGTCACTGCATAGTAAAAAAGACATTCCAACAAAAATAAGCCTCAGAGGACAGTTCTGCTTTTGCTTATTCCTAACACCAGATATATGGGTTACCCCGCCCAAAAATTTATGGATAATTACCAGAAATAGTCCTTTAAGCTAAAGCTTAATTAAAGAAAGCAAAACAGAACTTGCTGAGAATGGCTAAACGCACATTCGAGAATGAGAATAATAAACTTTTTTCTATAGGTGACCTGGAGCAAAATGTACAAAGCAAACATGGAATTCTGATATCTGGTTCCTCCTCCTATCACTGTGGTCAAGACCCCAAGTCTTCAGCCTGACCCTTTCTGAATATTTTTTCTCCTTATGTGTATCTCGTGATCATGAAACTTGTCCTATAACACCAATGCACTAAAGTTTTAGTTTATCTGTTTAAGACATCCTATAAGTGGATGATCATTTCAAAACTTCTTTTAGACTTTTTACTCAAGGTAGTACAGGGAGGTGATGCTTTGATCCACCCCCCTGCTCCATAAAGAAACCAATGATAAAGTGTAAAAACAGAAAAACACATAAACTTGGGCTCAAAAGTCAAAATAATAAATAAATAAATAATAAAACTCTGTGGACCAAAAAAGAATATAAATACTAAGCAGTGAAGTGGGCTGAAGCTGCAGACTTACTAGGGTCATGTCAAAAGTATGTAACAGAAGGGGAACCCTCCTACACTGTTGGTGGGAATGCAAGCTGGTGCAGCCACTCTGGAAAACAGCATGGAGCTTCCTCAGAAAGTTGAAAATAGAGCTACCCTATGACTCAGCTATTGCACTACTGGGTATTTACCCCAAAGATACAAATGTAGTGATCGGAAGGGGCACATGCACTGCAATGTTTATAGCAGCAATGTTCACAGTAGCCAAACTGTGGAAAGAGCCTAGATGCCCATTGATAGATGAATGGATAAAGATGTGGTATACACACACACACACACACACACACACACAATGGGATATAATGCAGCCAGCAAAAATAAATCTTGCCATTCATAATGATATGGACGGAACTAGAGGGTATTATGCTGAGCGAAATAAGTCAATCAGAGAAACACAATTATTATATGATCTTACTGATACGTGGAATTTGAGAAACAAGGCAGCAGATCATAGGGGAAGAGAGGAAAAATATGAAACAAGATGAAACCAGAGAGGGAGACAAACCATAAGAGACTCTTAATCTCAGGAAACAAACTGAGGACTGCTGGAGTGGAGGGGGGTGGGAGGGATGGAGTGGCTGGATGATGGACACTGGGGAGAGTATGTGCTATGGTGAGCACTGTAAATTGTGCAAGACTGATGAATCCTGTACCCCTGAAACAAATCATACATTATATGTTTACATGTTAAAAAAATAAATAAAATTTTTAAAACTTCAAACATATCACTTCATCCATAAAATCTTCAAGATATATTTCTAAAAGACAATAATTCTATTTCAAAAAAGTATGCAACAGAAAACCCTGAAAAGGCTCCCACTGGCCAAAGATGGAACAACTGGAAATATCAAAAGATAATACTTAAAAAAAAAAAACACCTGAAACACAGTAAAAGTGAAAAACCCAGAGTTGGGGTGCCTGGGTGGCTCAGTGGGTTGGGCCGCTGCCTTCGGCTCAGGTCATGATCTCAGGGTCCTGGGATCAAGTCCCGCATCGGGCTCTCTGCTCAGCAGGGAGCCTGCTTCCTTCTCTCTCTCTGCCTGCCTCTCAGTGTACTTGTGATTTCTCTCTGTCAAATAAATAAATAAAATCTTAAAAAAAAAAAAAAGAAAAACCTAGAGTTGATAATGATACTTTTTTAATAAATTAGTTGTCTCTTAAAACTGCTAGAGAATCAACCCATTATTCTAAAGGCGGACAAACAAAGGAAAGAAATTAAGTATTTTTTCTGCCTTTCTATACAAACTATACCTCAGGGTAACAATAGCTAATGAGAGAATATCCTCTTTAGGAGAAGAGGAATTCCACCTAATAAATAAGAAATAATAAACTTAGAATATCACCCTTTTGCAACCCCTAATGAAATAATGTGTGTGGGCAGTTACCACCAATGGCTGCTAAACCAGTAGGTGAACAACTGATCAATCTTAATGTCATGAAAATAGAAATAGAAGTCATGTGTTTTCTGCTGGGTACCATAGGACAGATACACGACCACCTCTAAAGTGCTCCTGCAAAAATAAAGTTGAAGCCCAGCCCAATTTCAGCAAGCTTCATCTAAATCAATTACTATTTTACAGAGGAACATATTAAACATCATGGAGGAAAAGAGAAACTGTATATCAGTTTCTTGATAAATTATGAGAAACAAGAGAGATTTGAAAACTTTCTATATATGTGATCTTTCTGAGAAGTAGTGTCAATTTTTTTAGATATGATAACTACATGGTAGTTATGTTTTAAAATGACTTCTACTACATATTTACAGATGACATGATACAGTCTCTAATTTTACTTCAAATAATCCACTGCAGAAGGGAGAAGGGATAATTGAGGAAACGAAGTAGACCATATGCTGAGAACTGCAGAAGTTATTTCATCAGCTGATAGAACAGAGAAGGAAAGGGGGAAATTACGTGGCCACGAGTGGGACTTCAATGAATCTATACATCTGTGGTAGTCAGTGTGGTTCAGTGACCAGCAGCCTCAGCATCACCTAAAAGCTTGTTAGAAATGCTGAATCTCAGCCACATGCTAGACTCCCCCCTCAATCAGAAATCTCATTACATAAGGTGCCTTGATCATTTGTGTGCATAGTAAAGTCTCAGAAGTAGTTTAGTGGATCACTTTGAAGAGAATTATCCTTCAAACTGTGAACTGCTTTACTACTCCACCTATTTAT
Organism: Mustela nigripes; assembly: GCF_022355385.1. NCBI lineage: Eukaryota > Metazoa > Chordata > Mammalia > Carnivora > Mustelidae > Mustela > Mustela nigripes. The sequence continues at coordinate 54,963,477 of NC_081563.1, read as the reverse complement.
GTCTCCACCCTAATGGCCCTCAATAATTTTTTATAGTTTTCCAAAGAGAGGCTACACTGTGCAGCAGGGGCTGCCATAATGAAATTCCATAGACTGGATGCCTTCACAACAGAAATTTATGTTTTTACAGTTCTAGAGGTTAGAAGTCTAAGATCAAGGTGCAGTCCACTTGGTTCCTAGCGAGAATCTCTTCCTGGCCTGCAGACAACCACTTTGTCCTCACACAGCCTCTCCTCTGAGAAAGAACAGAGAGAGCAAAGAGCAAGAGAGTTCCCTGATGTCTTTTCTTATAAGGACACTAATCCTATTGGATCAGGGCTCCATCCATATGACTTCATTTAACCTTAATTACTTCCTTAGTGGCCCTATCTCCAAATACAGCCACAGGGCTGGGGAGTGCTAGGATTTCAGCATGAGTTTGGCAGGGAAGGAGGTGGATGGACACAAACCTTCAGTCCAGAACAGGACTTGCAATGAATTTTCTGCATTTATTCCTAGGTATTTTTAAGTAATTCATAAATATAGTTAGCTGAAGATACTTGTAAATTTTCCATATGCATAATCCTGCCATATTCAAATAAAGGTAGTTTTTCTTATTTTTCAGCCCTTATACCTTTTGTTTTTTTCTTACCTTTTTTCCAAACTCTAAAGGAAAGTATAATGCTTGCAGCAGACTTTCAGTAATTACTCTTTTCAGACTGAGGATGCTCCCATCTATCCCTAGTATACCCATAGATTTTATCATGAATGGATTCTGAATTTCATCAAATGCTCATTCTGCATCTACTGAGACAATCTATGGTTATGTCCTCTTTTCCATTCCTGGCATTGGTTATCTGCAACTTACTTCTTTTTTCCTTGGTCTTTATTGCTAAAGATTTTATTAATTTTATTAATTCTTTTCATTGATTTTTCTCTACTATACATTCATTTCTTATTTCATAGATTTCTACTCTTTATTATCTCTTTTTTTCTTCTTCTTCTCTGGGTATAATTTGCTTTTTTCTTTTCCCCAGCTTCTTGAGATAATAGCTTAGATTACTGGCTCATATTTTCCTCATTTTTAATATAAACACCTAAAACTATAAGTTTCCTTCTATGTATTATGTTAGTTGCATTCCATACATTATATCATAGCTTTATTCAATTTAAAATACTTTCTGATTTTCACTAAGATTTTCTCTTTGGCTCATGGATTATCTAGAAGTGTAATTCTTAATTTCCAAATATTTGGGAAATTTCTACTAATCTTTCTCTAGTTAATTATCTACTTACCTTTCTAGTTAATTATCTAGTTACCTACCTAAATTATCAAGTTTATGTTGACATTAGAGAATGGATTCTGTTTAATTTCCAGTATTTTAAATTTGCATTATGACCTATAATCAGTTTTTAAAAATGTGCCATGTGGGTTTAAAAGAATTCTATGGATATTCAGTGCAGCATTCTATATGTCAATTAGGTCAAGTTTATTAATTACATTACTCAAAGTTTCTACACCTTCACAATTGTTTTTCTGCTTATTCTATCAATTACTGACAAAGGTATGTTAACCTCAGTAACTAAGAGTGTCAGTTTCTCTATTACCCCTAATCTGTCCATTTTTGCTTTAGATATTTGATACTATGTTATTATATACAAAATGAGAATTGTTACATCCTTCAGGTACATTAAAGACTTTATCATCCTTTTACTTTTAACTTTTCTATATCCTTATGTTTTAGATGGATCTCTTGATATTTTTATATAATTGATGATTTTAGTCCATTTATATTTGATGTAATGACCAATTCTTTTACATTAAGTCTACTATTTTACAAACTACTCTTTCCTTGTCCTGTCTATTCTGTGGTTCTTTTTTTTTTTCTTCACTCCTACCTTACAGATTTGATTTTTTTAAATATTTTTTATTATTCCAACTCCCTTGCCTGTTAGTTCAGAAGTAACACACTCTTTCAGTGTGACTCTAGATGGCAACCTGAATCCTTTGATTTACCAAAATCAAATATTAATGGTTGCTTTTATCCTCTGTTGGACAAAATATCTTAGAATACTTTAATTCCATCTACCTTACCTTAACAACGTATGTGCCATTTTGTGATGTATTTTATATGGTTTATTTAATTAATTTATTTATTTATTTATTTATTTCCCCACAAGACATTTTTATTATTGTCTTATAAGTTAATATTCATTTATATTTGCCAATATGCTTTCTTTTGGGAGGAACGGTCTTCATTCTTCCCAAACTTCCATCTGAATTAATTTTTTTCTTCGTAAAGGAAATCCTTTAGAATTTCTTTTTGCATGAATCTGCTAACAAATTCTCTAAACTTAGTTCTTGCCTAAAAATAAAATCTCTTTATTTTTATTCTTGGGTGATCTTTTCAAAAGGCTTAGGATTCTTGGGAAGCCTGGGTGGCTCAGCGGGTTAAAGCCTCTGCCTTCAGCTCAGGTCATGATCCCAGGGTCCTGGGATCGAGCCCCGAGTTGGGCTCTCTGCTCAGTGGAGAGCTTGCTTCCTCCTCTCTCTCTCTACTTGCCTCTCTGCCTACTTGTGATCTCTGTCAAATAAATAAATAAAATCTTTAAAAAAAAAAAAAAAAGGGCTTAGGATTCTAGGTCAGTAATGGTCTTTTTTCCAGCACTTTAAAATATGATTCTATTGTCCTCTAGTTTCCGTTATTTCTGCCAGCTTTCAGTTTAATTGTTGCTTCTTTGAAGGTGATCTAGATTTTTTAAATCTGGCTTTCTTTTTTTTAACATTCGGTTTCAGTAATATTACCATAACGTGCCTTTCTTTATATTATCTTTTTCAGATTTGTAGGCGATCTTTGTGGGCTGAAGAATTTCATCATCTATGGAAAATTCTTACATTTAGTTTATTCAGATTGGCTTCTACTTCATTCCCTTTCTTCTCTCCTTATGGAACTACAATTACTCATAAGTTAGAGCTTTTCACTTCATCTTCCATGTCTTCTATCCTCTATTCTGATTTTCCGTTCTTTTTGTTTCCATAAATTTCACTCTAGAGATTGTCTTTAGCCCATCAGGCAGCTCACTAATTCCCTCATCAGCGGTATCAATCTGCTGTCACACACAACTACTGAGATCTTACAAATTCATCATTAATTTTCTGTTCCATATTTTCTATTTGGTCTTTTTTCTTATAGTTTCCACATCTGCCAAATTTCTCCATCTTGTCCTTTACCACTTTCACCAAAGTAGGTATGTTTATTTTGAATTCTATATTTGAAAATTCTAACATCTGGCACCCTTGTGAGTCTATTTCCATAGTGTTGTTTCTGTTGGCTTCCCTTCATGTCTCCTGTCTGTATATTTTTTATTATGCCCTAAATATTGTTTTTGCAAAATTCCTTTTAGAAGTAAGTTGAGGCATTAGATAATGATATTGATTCTCCAGGAAGGATTTATATTTTCTTCACTGGGTGCCTAGGAATACTAGCACCCTGGACCAACTTCCCATTCACCTTTTTCTGCTTCTAGAGTGTAACATTTTGTAGTCCCAAATCAGTATAGGACAAGGAGGCACTATAACTCTTTCTCAACCCTGATGGGCCTTGGACACCAAACACTCACTGATGCATTAGCTTCACAGAGCATCAAAACTACTGTCTGACCACATGACTTCTGAGCCTCGCATCTCCAGGAAATAGGAGAAAAGCAGACTTGGCTCCAAGACCACCCTCTGCGTCTTGCCCTATCTCTAGATTCTGACACTGGAATTCTTTTCTATTTTGTTCACTTCCTGGGATATTAACTCAGTTTTTGTCTATTTGTTTGCTGGTTTGGGTCCAGCTGTTCAAGTTGCACTCAGCAGGAGGGTCAGTCCAAATGACTGTGTCCACCATTACTAAAACAGAAGACACTTAAACATAATTTCCCCTCTTTTTAATCTTAAATAAGAGGAGCTAGGAAAACAAAAAGCTTTTTAATTCATCCTGTTCCCAAGTGGTTCCTTAATTTATAATTATTTAACCTAAAACAACATACTCACTTGACCAAAATAATGTCTTTTTAAAAGTATTAATTTAAACAAGGGGCGCCTGGGTGGCTCAGTCATTTAGTGTCTGCCTTCAGCTCAGGTCATGAACCCAGGTGCTGGGATCCTGCCCCACATCAGGCTCTCTGAAGAGCAGGGAGCCTGTTTGTCCCTCTCTCCTCTTCCCCTGCTTGTGTACCCTCTCACTGTCTCCCTCTCTCTCTGTCAAATAAATAAAATCTTTAAAAAAATAAAAGTATTATTTTAAACAAATAGTCATATCAGAATATTATTCAGAATAATTAGAATTAATCAGAATAATTAATAATTAAATAATTTTAAAATTATTTATATTTTAAATATTTAAATTATTATATTTAAATTATTTAAAATTAATAAATTAATTTAAATTAATAAATTTAATAAATTTAATAAATTTAAATTAATAAATTTATTTATTATTAAAATAATAATTTAAATAATTAATCAGAATAAAAAGACTTCCACTTTCTTCAAAATCTTAATAAAACTGTACTTCATAGCTACAAAGTTTATCATACTTGATATAACCATAGGAGTAACTAGATATATATCCCACAGGAAAAACAGACTTGGAGTTGTTCATTGAGATTACAGTTTTAATAAAATGGATTAAAGATATTCCAAAGCTTGTTGTAAGTTTTGTAAACTTTTCAAAATGATTATGTAAGTTATTAGCCCAAGCACTAATTAAAAATTGCCATTTCTTCCCCATGATGTTTGTCCATTTCGCTGAATGCAAATTTTAACAATTTAGGAAAATCCAAATCAGAAACATATTTTATAACCAAAAAAACACCAATTTTTTAGAACCTCTTCAAATTAGCATTTGAGACTGCTCTTCAACCTTTCAAATTCACCCACATTTAACAAATATTTTTTGAGTATCAACTATATATTAAATATATGTTTATTGGTACATTCTTTTTTAAAGTATGTCAGACTCTTGTTCATGTACTTAATGATTTATGTGTCATATTAAACATTACTGTCTATAATATAATCAATGAAAAGGATATTTCCCAGTTCTCTGTGTAATGTGTCTAAGACAGCCTTGAAATTTAATCCAATGTCTGCATTATCTTCCTCATAAAAAGGGACAAATACAATTGGTAGTAAATGACATCAACATTCTTTTCTACTCACCAAGCAAAAATTATTACCTGTGGTTGGAATTTTTCTAAAGCAAGTCTATAGTTAATTGGAACTTCAAATCTCTACAACATGGTTGATTTCAGAAATAGATAAGGATTGTAGAAGTAGCAAATAAGATCTCTGGCTTGCCAGAATCATAGATACAACTCCATTTTATAAACAAAGAAACTGAAGTTAAGCGAGAACAAAAGAAATGTTTAAGGTCCCAGCTAGCCAGGGACAACTCAAGTTCAGAATTTCTATCTCCCAAGTCCACATAATGAAATAGAGAGACTAGATTCTACAACAGTTGCCTTGAGAATGTGTTTTTGTTTGTGTGCATATACAAATGATTTAATATCATTACTTGAATTTTTGAGTAATGTTTATTTTCCTCTTTTTTTTTTTATTTATTCAGGATAGAAAAACCACCAATTTGTTAAAACCTGTGGCAATTATTAAGTGGGTTCTGGTTCAAGTTGGATAAAATATTTATTTCATTTTGTGTCAATAGCTAAGAAATTTAACAGTATCTGAGATGGCTCAGATGAATTTTATTTTTGAAGGGAACTTTTATTTATTTTATTAATTATGTTCAGTTAGCCACTGCATACTACATCATTAATTTTTGACACAGTGTTCAGTGATTCATTATAACACCCACTGTTGCATATAACACCCACTGTTCATCGTAACACATGCCCTCCTTAATACCTATCACTTGGTTACCTCATCCCCACACCCCTACCCCGAAACCCTCAGATTATTTCCCAGATTCAGATGAATCTTATGTTCATTTTTAAGCTCTTTTTTTTTTAAAGACTGTATTTATTTGACAGACAGAGATCACAAGTAGGCAGAGAGGCAGGTAGAGAGAGAGAGGAGGAAGCAGGCTCCCCGCTGAGCAGAGAGCCCGATGCAGGGTTTGATCCCAGGACCTTGGGATCATGACCTGAGCCGAAGGCAAAGGCTTTAACCCACCGAGCCACCCAGGCGCCCCTAAGCTCTTTTTAATGGCACAGTGAACAGACAGGTTGGAAGGAATCACCCCATCCCTCCCAGTGGCACAGCCAAATTAGAATTGTCCCAGGAAGGACCACAGTTAATTGAAAAGATGTGTCGTCTTTGAGCACATTTTTGTTATATATTTTTGTTTGTCTTCAAATTATAGGTTTGCTATGAAAAAGTGAGAATAAAACTAAGAACAAAGTAATAGATGTTGAAGACTGTCCTCTTGTTTAAGACTCTTGCAAAATTGCTACTTTTCACTACAGTCTCTAGATCAGTGCTTCTCAAGCTTGCATGGTCATGATACATCCTGAGGAGCTTCAAACAATACTAATGCCTGGGCCCCATGCCCAGAAAACCTGATTTGTTAGTCTATTGTGGGCCTGAGTGTCTAGGGTGGGAATTTTTTTTTTTTTTTTTTTAGCTGTGAGAATGATGCCCCTGAGGAGCCAGAGCTCAGGGTACTGCTCCAGACATTGCTCTGAGGTCAAGAGCAACAATTTTCATTTTTAACAAATACAGAGAGAATCTATTCCTTGTGGTGTGGCCTTCTTTCTCCAAATGAATCAGAGAAGGACCGATACTTTCTCATATAATATAATGTCCTTTCCTTTGTTAGATTTTTCACTGCCTGACTCTAAGGACTGGCCCATATTCTCAAACAACCTAGCAAAACCTTAGATCTCCAGAGTACATAAGACTCCAGGGTCAGGTTTCAAGCAAAGAACCTTGAAGCACAAAGTATGAGAGCCCTAACTTCCCTAAATGACCTCTTTAACTATTAATTTACCAACCTTATTTGGTACAAAGAAAATAGAGAACAGACTAGAAGAGAAACTTTTTATTAAATCTATCCAGTTTTGTTGTAAAATATAATTTTAGTACTAACCATGTAACATTTTAAATAGCATTTTCTTCCAAAAGCCTGAATCCTTTTCATTTAAATTTGTATAGCTGATGAGAAAAAATGGGCATGGTTGTGCCCACTTTATATATGGAGACTTATATGCATAATTTTAGTGATTTATTCAAAGTCAATTGTCACTGACAGAATCAAGAAACTGAAGCTGTGTTTTTCTTTTTGATGTTCTATAATTCATACTAAAAATATTCTATTCAGATATTTACCTCAAGATATATTTTAAGAGCCACTGATTTAACACTGGATTACCAAATTCCACAAAATGTAAAATAGCATAGAAAAATATGTCTGAAACAAAACAAATCCTGAAACCTGAAAGATAGATCTCTATAGTCTGCAAACACAACTACAAATTACATTTAGCTTTAGCCTTTACTTTTTTTTTTTTAAGATTTTATTTATTTGACAGACAGAGAACACAAGCAGGGAGAAGCAGGCTCCCCACTGAGCAGGGACATGATATGGGGCTTAATCCCAGGACCCTGAGATCATAACCTGAGCAGAAGGCAGATACTTAACCGACTGAGCCACCCAGGCACCCTAGCCTTTACTTTTATCATCTTACTTTCAAAACAAACTTGGTTTCATTATATTCACAATTATCCTTAATATACGGACAGCCAATACAAATAAATGAAAATCATATGACCAAATGATAGCCATATGAAGAAACTTACGGGTGATTATTACTAAAGAAGTGTATAGAACTTTCTTTCCCAGAAATTTCCCAAGAGGATTTACAACCCTCTGGCCCCCCAGTACTGTGGACTACTAGAAATAGCAAATAACTCTCTCATCATAGTGACTCTGCATAGTTTCCAAAGAAGAAACAAAATACATCTCACACAAATCTATCTTGCATTGGAACAATGCAAATGCTTTCCCTTCCTCACCCCCACTCCCCAACCCCCTACCCCCAAAAAACCTGCTCCAAGAGGAGGAAGTAGTGAAAAGAATTATTTCTCTGCCCTTGTTCTGGGTTCACAGCAGACACTGATGGCCAGAGTCCAAGCCCAGGAGAGTTATCACCTATAGTCTCAGATTGGGGTTTCAGCACCTATAAATGCTGCTGGAACATCTCATTTGAGGAGTGTTAAAGAAAAGTGAACATTGAGACTCTGGTGGCGATATACTTATTACAGGGGAAAAACTTTCCTATTTTTCCTAAACTTCATTTCCACTAAGGGTCAAATAACATAAGGTTCACTGATCTATATCATAAATACATCAAAAGGCAATGGTAATGTTGCCAACAAGAAATAAAATCAAGAAGGGTTCAGGCTCCAAGCACAATTGGAAGGTCCGAAGCTCAATGGGAAGAAACATAAACACTGTTCAACGGGAAGAAACATAAACACTGTTCTTCCATAACTCTCTGGGAATAAGCCCCAGAATGATACCCTGTCTTGCTCAACACGTAACTCTCTAGACAAAAGCAAACTTTTCATTCTGCACTTAATGTTTTGTATAACTCATTTAGAAGTTTCCAGACAAGCTAAATATATTTTTGTCTAAAATTTAAAAGACAAGATTCTTTTAAAGTATTATGTCTTAAAACTTTTGGGAGAAAACAGAAGCTATATTTTTACCTAAAAAGATTTCAAATATTGCATAAAAAATAAAAACAAGACAAGTGTTTGTTACCTTGTCACTGCCTCATGACCATTTCACATTTTTAGTTGGAGCTGTCTATCATATGTAAGTTATACTCAGTTTGGAACTTAGCCATTTGTAACTTTATAGGAATGGACAAAATCTTCAAAGAGACTCACATTACTTAAAATCTGCTTGCTAAGCGATTTTTAAAAAGAAAAGGTAAAACAAATTCTTGCCTATGGACAAAAACTCCAAATTCAGTTAGTTTTTTTTCCAAGAATTCTTTAAAACAGACTGTCAAGAAAACGACTCCCTTCCATTGTTGTTTGACATTCGAAATCTCTGTTCACAAGTTTCTTACTAAACAAGCTTTATTTAGTATCTGGCATGGATTGTCTCTTCACCTTTATAAATAGAAAAGTAATTGCATAGGAATCTTGAAAGATATGTTCATGACTAAACAACACTGAAAGGAGAATTTTACAATATGGCTTTGGTAACAATAAAGCACACATTTAATTTTTTACCTATAGTAACATACATTCAATGATGAGATGTTTTGGTGTCTAGTCTGCTTTAGTTACATGTCAAGCTTTAATCACTATATTTTTCTCCCCATCACCCATTAAATTCAAAAAATAGCTTTTACTTCCTTTTTGCGTACACAAAAAGCAAAATAGAAAATCTTCTGTGTTCTTTTGCTGCCACCCAGTGGCTCTGAGCAGTAAAGGCAATGATGACAACTAGCGCGGAGACATAAAGCACGCCTTTAAGAAAACCCAAAGCACGAAAACTCAAATTATTAAAAGAGATAAATTTTGAAGACGGTAGCTACATAATAAAGCATTCAATTATGTTGCATAAATATGGAGGGCAAACCTCACCTAGTTCGTAAATTCAAGGAAAAGTGGGGGTACTTAGTGTCAGGGTGGTCCGGCATCAGCCTATAGTACGCACTCAGTTAACACCTATATATCTCAACCAAGTATCTCTTTATTTTTTTTAAACCAATTATATTTTTAAATTGTTTCACTAAAATTCTTATTAACCAAGTGATAAAATAAAAACATGATGCATAAACTATTTGCAGCTGAATGTAAATGGATAACAGGCTGGAAAAAATACTTTAAATGTTAGTAAATTATTTCTTGGTCAGAGAAGGGGTAAATTTCTCTTTAATTTCTATAAAGAGCATGTTTTACATGGTCGGGAGGAGGAATCAATAAATTAAATCAATTATCTTAAGGAAAGAATTCTTTTTGAGGAATATGCTAGTCTATCAGTAGTGGGCTTGAATAGTTTTACAAAGGTCTGAACTATAGGACAAACGGTCAGACCTGGTCAGAAATTCAGGGTGATGGGGGCATCTGTCTGGCTCAGTCAGAAGGACACGCAACTCTTGATCTCCAGATCTCAAGCATAGAGCTTATATTTAATTCATGCAACTGGCCACTCAGCACGGGTCAGAAATTTGTTATAGCTCCAAATCCTGCTTAAAAGTAGGTTTCCAAATTTAACAGGTACCACATACACCAAAACTGACACCAGCTATACAATATTTGAAAATTCAGAGCAAATCTGGCCACTCCAAAAACAGCACCCATGACTGAGCCAGATCCTCTCCCCAAAAAGCCATGAGGTCATGAGGTTTTCAGCGGGTAATAAAGCTGAGGGCCAACACAGCCGTGAAGGTGCAGTCTCCCAACCGACTCACATCCCAGCCTCGCTACGAGACGGGCCCCTCAACCGTAGGGGGATACCTGTCAGGCCACCAGCGGACGCCCAGCCCTCCCAGAGTGAGGCCGGCTGCACAGAAACTCTGATAAAGTTCTGTGTACAAAGGAGGGGACGAGATCAACAACACTGATAACAAAACAATTGTAACAATTTAGTGTCATAAAAGTTGCATGAACGAGAGGAACGTGGTCCTCTCTTACACAACAGACTGTACTTACTCCTCCCCCCGCCGGAGAGAGTCAAATGCGCGCGTGAGATGAAGGGATGTAGGGGCGCGGCGTTCCCACGCAGCGCGCACCCGCGGCTGCTACCGACCTGCTGTCCATTGGTCAGACGGAGCCTCGTCGGCTTCCCCGCCAGCCTGACCCCGGGAACTGAAAGTGCGGAACCCAAACTGCAGATGAGTGAGGACTACTCTACCTGTGTCATCTTGGACAAGGCCTAACCTCTCCGAGCCTCAGTAACCTTGGGAACAAAAAAATAATAATGACCCACCCCAGTGGGCTTGTATGGATCCCAAGTGCACACGAGGCCTGGATGATCCGTGGCGAGGACTTGGGTGTTAACTGCTGTAAATGCACACACTCACACGTGGACAGTGCGCGACAGTACACGCGCACACAGAGAACAATTACTCCTCAGAAAGGAATAATTAGAGAATCCTTTTTTTTTTTTTTCATCTGTAGTCTTCTTTTAAATTGAATAACCTATGCTTTAATTACAGATCTTGGTACAAAAAAATAGTAAACACGGAGCCCGAGTTCCCTGGTGACAGTGACAATCCCATATTCAGTTTAGCCTCATGAAAGCAGTAAGACTTAAAACAATTGGTAAAGATAGCATTAAAAACAAAGACCTAATAAATTGTGCTTCCCAACTTAGAGTAGCAAGCATTTGTTATTTACTCTGATAAAAATATGTATTTATGGAAGAGGATTCTAATACTTTGTCTTGCAAAAATTTGAATATATTGAAAATGTTCTCCAATGAGTCAGGAAGCATTTTAAATTAAAGCTCAGGTTTCATCCTGAATGATATAGTTTAGTTGCTAGCTTTTCAGGAAACAGATCCTAGTTCCATTCCATTTTTATCATTAAGAAATTTAAGATTTTCTAAACCTCCTTTGAGCACTTAATTTTTTTTCTTTGAACTGCTACAAAAATGTATGACAGAATCTGCAAATAAAAGCTTTAAAAATAAGTTACAACACCCCCAATTGTTGGCAAGGATGTGCAACAACAGAAATTCTTACTCATTGCTGGTGGTAATGCAAAATGGTACAGCTACTTTGGAAAAAAGTTGGTAGTTTCTCACAAAACTAACCATACTCTTACCATATGACCCAGCAATCACTCATGTTGGTCTTTACTAAACCAAAGGAGTTGAAAACTTATATCCACATGAAAATCCGCACATGGATGCTTATAACAGCTTTACTCATTATTGCTAACTTACAAGCATCCATGATATCATTCAGCAGGTGAATGGAAAAATAACCTGTAGTACATCCAGACAATGGAATATTATTGGCACTAAAAACAGATGAGCTATCAAGCCATGAAGACATGGAGGAAACAATGCATATTACTAAGTGAAGGAAGCCAATCTGAAAAGGCTCCATACTACATGATTCCAACTATATGGCATTCTGGAAAGACAAAACTATGGAGGCAGCAAAAAGATCAGTGATCACCAGGGGAGGGAGGGATGAATAGGTGCCGCACAGAGAATTTTTAGGGCAGTAGAACTATTTTGTACGATGCTATAATGATAGATATGTGCCATTACACATTTGTCCAAACCCACAGAATGTACAACATCCAGCACAAACCCTAATGTAAACTATGGATTCTGGGTGATACTGATGTGTCTATTTAAGTTCATCAGTTTTAACAAATGTACCATTCTTGCGGGGGATGTCATTAGTGTTATGCATGTTGGGAGGCAGGGGGTATGTAAGTAGGAACTCTCTGTACTTTCCACTGTGAACCTAAAACTGCTGTAGAAAATAAAGTGTATTAATTTTAATTAATTTAAGATCATATAAAAGGCAGAAGAGGAGTACCAGCAATGAATGGGTCATATACAATCATAGCTAAAGACATTATTTCAATGTCTCTATAAATTTCAAGGCAGTACATAAGAATTAAGCTTAACAAGTCATAGTCTAAGACATGTATTAAGCTGTACATAGTACTTCCCTTAAGAGGATTAAAAATATGCATTAACCCCATTTCCAAAAGCTGTTTTTAACATTTCTTTTCAATGCTATATATTTACATTATTTTAAGTTACCTTAAATGCCTAGATAAGTGAATGAAATTTAATTATAGGTTATTTCCAATGTTATGTATTTTAACAATATAATGTAGCTAGGTAACTTGGAATATCAACTTGTGTTAAGGTTTTAAGTAGCATCAATAATCAAGAAAACCACTAATAGGTTAGTCTTTTTGTTTTCTACAAATTTTAAAAGTGGTAGATAAAATCTAGCAACTCCAATTCCTTAAACCCTAATTTTAATTGTTGTTAGGATAAATCCTAAGGATTTTACATTTTGCTACACTTCTGACATGTATCACTTCGGTTACTGAACAATAAATTTCCATGTATCTAGTTAAACTACAGTGTGGGAAAAGGTCTTGGAAAAAAATTATAAGAGCATTTCTCCTCAACTTTCATTTTTCCATGAAAATTAGGGACAAGAAAACCCCTCTTCCAATTCAGCATTACTAAAACATTCAAGCAAAGATCATACTATCACTTACATATAACCCTACTGTTGTGGTATCTAACTTTATCTTAAATAACATTTAGAAGTTTTGAAAGAACATGAAGGCACACTAGAAAAGGGAGCCGCTTCAAAATTCTTATTTTCTATCTATAGCTGGAATGTAACTTGTCTAAAATGAAAATTAAAAATAAACTGGGTTCTGTAGTCACTCTGGATAATAGCATGGTGTTTCCTCAAAAAGTTGAAAATAGAGCTACCCCACGACCCAGCAATCGTACTACTGGGTATTTACCCTAAAGATATAAATGTAGTGATCCGAAGGGACACGCGTACCCGAATGTTTATAGCAGCAATGTCCACAATAGCCAAATTATGGAAAGAACCTAGATGTCCATCAACAGATGGATAAAGAAGATGTGGAAGATTCTATGATGGACTACTATGCAGCCATCAAAAGAAATGAAATCTTCCCATTTTCAATGACATGGACGAAACTAGAGGGTATTATGCTGACTGAAATAACTCAGTCAGAGAAAGACAATTATCATATGATCTCCCTGATATGAGGAATTTGAGAGGCAGGGGATTGTGGGGGGGTAGGGAAGGAAAATATGAAACAAGATGCGATCAGGAGGGAGACAAACCATAAGACTCCTAATCTCATGAAACAAACTGAGGGTTGCTGAGAGGTGGAGGGGGTATGGATGGGGTGGTTGGATTATGGACATTGGGGAGGGTATGTGCTATAGTGAATGCTGTGAAATGTGTAAACATGATGATTCACAGACGTGTACCCCTGGGGCAAACAATACATTGTATGTTAAGAAAAATAATTTTAAAAAAATAAAAAAATAAACTGGGTTCAAATGTAGGAAAATTATTAACTACCTACTGACATTTTTATACATAGGTGTTTGAGGGGCTTTTTAAGACAATGAAATAAATGCATGCACATTAAAGCATTCTTGCATTATTCCACTGAGGTATTTACTTATTGCCTAACATTTCAAAAACTAAACAACTAGCATTCACTGGATTATCCAGCTGTCATACTGCTTCTTTGAACAAATATTTTGCTCATTAGTACAACTTTCTCACATCTTTTCACCAAACCATGTTTAAAAAAAAAAAAAAAAAAAGCTATGCTCCCACTTCATCTCCATTCCAAGTGAGGAATTACCACCTTGAAATCATTTCTGTCTTTAATTCTGGTGATTACCTTCGTAATGTATATCTACACTGCTAATTTTCATTGGACCTCATCTGACTCCCCACCCTAGAAATAAGGATTTAATTTATACTAGTCTCCCTTATTCCTTCCAGTTTTTCATGTAAGAATTAAAGAACAATAGAGCTATTACATTTACTAATGAAATAAATGTAAAACCATATTCATCTATCAGTGTTACGCAGCATCTGGACTTCTCCACATATTAGGATGTCCTCATCCCCCGCCCCCATTCCAAACTCACTTCTATACGCTTTTACTTTTACATTGTTAAGGTGGATTTTGTTTATATTCTTGTCTTCCATGTTTAATCTACTGATTGATTCTAAAAGCTGAACATCAATACACAGCAATGAAAATGCTAAAAAAATATTAACCTGGGCCCAAACTAGTAAAACCCACTTCTGAGTTCTCTAACACCTAATTTTAAAGAAAGACAACTAAAGACATTATACAGTTTAGAATTTGTGGGGGGAAATGACTTTTAAAAAAATCTATCAAGCTGAATTCAATAGGAGATTTCTTAAGTGGTTTGTGCTCTTGGATAAGCACAACTTGGGTAAGATGTGTTAAGTATTTATTTTCATTATTTGAACCTAACTGCTGCATTATACTAGGAAAAGACCACACAGCACCTAATAATAGGCTTGGTGAAAATATTCTCTCCATGGAAACCTGACATGGTTTTCTTTCCTTCAGGGAAATGAGTTTCTTCAAACCAAGTTTAAAAGATGGCACACTCAATCATAACTGACAATCTCAGCTAGAAAAGTCTGAACGTTTTGGCTTCAGAATGAGTATAACAGACCCTTGACATTTCAAAGTCCTGACATCTCTGCTCAAATTTAAAAATATTCGAGTAAATATATACAGGTTCCGGGTTTTCCTCAGAATTACACTTTCACCTTATGTCATAAAGTTTCTTATACTTAATTAAAATTTCCCATTATTAAAAGGGGATGTACTTTCACATGCAAAATAATCTTTTTAATTCCTCTCATAGAATAGCCATTGTAATCATTTGCTGGGCTGCCATAACAAAGTACCACAACATTAGGGTAGCTAATACAACAGAAATGTATGCTCTCTCAGCTCTGGAGGCTACAAATCCAACATCACGGTATTGGCAAGGTTTGTTCCTTCCAAGGGCTGTGAAAATCTGCTCCGTGCCTCTCACGCAGCTTCTGGTGGGTTGCAGGCAATCTTTGGCATTCCTCGGCTTATACAATCATCACCCTGATCTTCATCTTCATCTGATGTTCTCCCTATGCAGATCTATGTTCAAATTCCCCCTTTTAATAAGACCATCCATCACACTGGATTAGGGCCCATCCTAATGGCTTCATCTTTACTACCTCACCCACAATCACCCTATTTCTGAGTTAAGTTACAAGGTATTTAGAGTCAGGACTTCAGCATCTGCATTTTGGGGGAGCACAATTCAACCCACAGCAGCCATTTTCACATGATAAAGTTTGACATCTTTCAATCACTACATATTGTCTGGGTAACTGCTGAATTTCCCATGCTGGTCATAGGAACTGGCACACAGAAGAGGCTCAGTAAACATTTGTGGAATGAATGAGTGAATAAATGCATGAGACTGCAAGGGAAGAAAGTGTGGCTGCTGAGAGGTTTGCTAGTGCCACATCATTAGCTGAGTAATGCCATTCTGCATGGCATTTAGCAGGAATTAGGATTATGCCTTTACAAAATTGCAAAATATCGTATACCGCATGGACTCTAAGGTCACGTGTAAATAGTCAAAATCACAAATGTTAAAAATAAAAAATGTCAAAACTCATAAAACTCAGCAATTATTATACATATTTTTAATGATTTCCTTTCTTAAAGGAATGACAGTAGAAAAGAAAGTATCAGAAATAGAGTAGTAAATGATTTTGATTTAAATTAAGTCATGGAATACATTATTAGAGAGCAAAGGTCACTAAATGAAACAGTATCAGCCAGATACATTACAGCACTGTTTATAGGTAATCCACTTCTGTAGCACTAAATCAGGTGATTCCTTGTTACAATAATTCTTCTGCTATTTTAATGACTAAACCTCTTTGGACAAGATCCAAGATGAATTGTACATACTACAATAAATTGTACATAACAAGCCTCTATTCTTTTTACACTAACATTTTCAATGTAGACTCTCAATAGATAATGCTCACATAACAAGGGATTGAAAGTATTCTTTTCTATTTCTCCTAATCATCTCATTCAAATCATATCATTTCCTGGGTACTTGGCTTTAAAAAACTCTATTACTATAAACTTTAAATTCAAGCCCTGGATAGGTCTACATTCATTTCAGCAGAAGCATCTTGAAATGCTGAATTATCATCTTCAATTTCCTTCAGTCATTTATTGTAGCTGCCAAACTGAAATGGTGCACCTAAAAGGCAACACTAAACTGAAAGCAAATAATAAAAAAAGTCTCTTAAATGCTTCATTTATAAAAGCTTATTTTTCCCCACCATCAAATTTTGTACACGGTCTGAAATAAATTGCTTTACAAAACTGACATCTTGCATGCAGTTATTCTGCCACAATACATTTGCTTAACTTCAAAGTTTATGGGGGCCAGGGGAGAGTGGGGAGCTAGCATCCTTTCTCAACCCTTTATGAACAGAAGAATTACACAGAGCTAGACTGGTTTTGGGTTTTGGTCTTTTGGGAGTGGGGAGGGGGCAGAATTAAAATTAAACCTCAATTGCCAATAGGGATCACTATAGCTATCCCTTTTCTAGATAACTTTACTAATCCTTCCTGGCTATATTAAAAAATTATGCCATAAAAATAAACACTTTTAAAAGGCACATCAAGTCAGAGGGTAGCTACTCCAAAGAGTACTCTATGACAGATCACTCTGACAGGAAAACGTACCTGCTAACCAAAAACATTCAAAGCATTTTCTTGAAACCCTGCTCAAAAGCAATATAATAGCAAATTAACAAAGTAGAACAAATCTACAGAATTCTACTATGAAGTCCTGTATACTTTTCCTCCTAACATAATTGTTAATGACAACTATAAAATGCTAATAGACAAAATAAACAAAATGTAGTTTGTATTTCCAAAGCTGGAGTTTTAGACCAGGATACAGGGAAAAGGAAATTATTTTATTAGTAAAGTACATTCAGATCACCTTTATATAAAATAGGTTTCTACCAAGGTCATTTGGTAAGGGAACCATTGCATATATTTGGGCAAGGGCCAAAAATAGAAGAAAAAAATGAGAAGCCAGTGCTTCTTTTTCTTCCCTTTATATACCAAACTTAGCTACTACAAGACAGTCAGAATCACTGTTTGAATATTTCTGTTTATGTCACTTTGTAAAGCCAGAATTTCTGATAACTTACTGCATTAAATTATAGTTTAACTATATCATAAACTGAATGATTCCTAGAGCATCTTTTTCTCCAATGACCTACTTAAGAAATAAGTATCTATATTCAATACATTGTCCACTTTTGAAGCCTTTCCTAGTCAATTTTAAAAATCTTATTTAGAAATAATATCAATCCATTTCTAATAGCTAAGTAGAATAATTTTTTAATCTGCAGGGTATTTTAAAAACCAATCAACTTGACATAACCTCCTAATTCCAGGAATGTAAACCATAATTCAACCTTCAATTTTCCTCTTAACATATTCTACTTTACTAAAATGAATTCCCATCCTGCAACTATGAACAAGAAAATTGTACTTAAAATAATATTAAAAGACAAAACCTCATTATTTAGTATTAGATTAATAGTCTATAATTCTAATCTTAAAAATATCTATAGCTATAACCTCTCCAACTTGTTAATTCCCAAGGAGATTAATAAAAGATGTGATTAACATCTAAACTTAGAGCAGACTGTCATTTGGAAAAAACTATGTTAACAATAACTACACCATAGTCAAATAGATCAACCCATCACCCTTTATGGTTCTGACTAAGGTTAATGAGCACAATTTGTCATAAATTTCCTAGTAACTCTGAAAAACTGTATTGAACAAAAAGATTACTTTTTTCATAATGCTTAATAAAAATAGAATAAAGGCTGGAGCTGTCTTCCTTGGAACCCGCACAATATTCGGCAATGTGTATGTCATTAAATATTTGTGAAATGAATAAACAACAACAACAACAAATGAGCACTCATTGCACTACTACCATTTAGTTCCTTATTATGGCCGGGTAATGAGTATTTCAAATTCTACATTATAAAAGACAATACACTCAACTAACATTTTAGTTGTACAACTTTTCCTAATAAAGCACTGAACAAATTATTTACTAAGAAACTCCAATTTAACAGAATTTAGAGTTGGATTTTCACAAACCAATAACTTGTCTAATGATTTTCTGCAACTGAATGACATTTTTCATTTTTTTCTTTATGAAATTAGAAATATACAGAAAATGCAAGTTGTAAGTTTCCTTGTAATAAATAACGCATGCACACTACACTTGCTCGTAATAACATTTATTTCTCTTGTGAAGAAGTTACTTTTTCAAAAAGCTAGAAATTTGAGAGGATGAGGATGAAAAAGGAATGAAGCAACTATACATGTACTTCCACTTCAAAAACTGTCTGACATCTGAGCCAAAAGACTCTCTGCATCTATCAGTGACTTCCTCTTCATGTGCCACAGAAAGAGTTCAACATGCTTTACAAAACCCATTACATTTTAAGACCATTTCCAATATCTTCTACCATAAATCAAGAAATCCATTTATTCAAGGTTACTTATGGAGAATTAATCACGCAGAAAATTTTAACAACTTCTTTTTCAAAAATTAAAGTACTTTACTGTACTTGGCATTCCTTTACATAATGATGTGAATTCACAGACTGAAAGCATTAAAAGCATATAATTAAAATTCAAGGACTGAGAGATTAAAAAATTTTTTTAGCATGTAGAATTCTCTGTAACAAATATTCTGGAAAAATAAATCAGAAAATAAACACAATATAATCTTCTTTGGACTTGTCCTCTCCTTAACTGTGGTATTATATAAACATAGAAAGTTGTTCCAAAATACTTGTATGTACTCAGTATCACCTCGAAAACATGTAATCAAAAAATTTGAAAAAGTGAGACCAAGAGATCTACGGGTACAATGCATAGGCAACAAAAACTCATGAGTTTCTCTATTCTTAATTATTTCTAAAACCTATCTCCCTAAATTCAGGGGCAAAATTATACAAAAGAGAAAAATAAACAGTCAGCTATAAAACCTTTACAGCTTTTATTGGTAAGGTATACCCATTATGCCAAAATTGAGCCATCAATAGACAGCCTCATTTCCCATCTAAAGCTAATGAGAATATATTTTACCTTAAATGGAACAAAGGGGCAAATTGCCAAGAATTAAAATATAACCTCAAAGTCTTAATTTCACACTTCAAATATCAAAAAAACCAATAATTCTCAGAATCATGAAAACACGATGAAGTAGCTACATAGAAAAAAAAAAAAAGGACATTAAATCATTTCATTCTTAATATTAATATTCAGCCTTCAGATTGCATACTTCATAAAGTCATTATTCATTTAAAATAGACAAATGTTTACAAAGAACATTTAACTTAAATTTCAAAGTTACTTGTAAAACGGTACTTGAAAGATTGACCTATATAAGGAAATAAGAGTCTTTTCAAGAGAGATGATAAACTATAAATATAAAATATATCACAGTGTTAAAAACCTCATTGTGTTCTATAGGAAAATCAATAAAGATTAACTTAATCTTTCTAGGGAAAAGAATATTTAGCATTATAAATTTAAAATGTAAATTTTATATATGAATTCAATAACAAATACATTTAAACCTTGAATTGCCACATAATCATCTATTTTGTGGAAAACAATAAAAAATGATGTACTTTTTCAATATATGTACATCAAAACCAAAGGGTTAATTTTTACTTTTTCCTTTATTGGCAACTTTGGATGCATTTTTAGGTTTTGGTTCCCAAAGGGCATTTTTCACAAATCTTGAAGCTGCACCTCTGTCCAGCTTGGCAGCCTTTTTCTTGTCTGTTATTTCCTTGACTCTGTTCATGTATACTCTGATTCTTTCCTTAAAGATAAAAAAAAAAAAGGCAATAAATTTACTAAGCTGTTCACCACTGCTAAGCTTTATTATACTATCCCTCAGTTAAATTCAACATATATGTATTTATTGCCTATTGAGTGGTGCTAGTAAGTGCAAGTGAATAGGATAAACATGCTCCATGCTCTCCTGGAGTTCACAGTCTGCAGGGAATGGACATTAAGAAGTCATTTCTGAAGTATTTGGAGTGTTTCAAAAGAGGAAGAACTAGACTAAGATATCCTTGAATTGTTTACATGTGGTTATACATGTTTTAATTTAACATTAACCTAAATCCACATAACTCTTATGTATCCGAAGTCTATAATCTAAAATAGAGTTCTCATATACTTGTACAAAACACACAAATTAAACTTTCTTGAAACTTTTCTAAACCGAAAATAGAAGAAATACTATTTAACTATTTTTTTATTTTACCTTCTAGTATCACAATTAAAATAAGCAAAATTAAAATACAAGGTTTTGGGGGCGCCCGGGTGGCTCAGTGGGTTAAAGCCTCTGCCTTCAGCTCAGGTCATGATCTCAGGGTCCTGGGATTGAGCCCCGCATCGCATCGGGCTCTCTGCTCGGCAGGGAGCCTGCTTCCTCCTCTCTCTCTGCCTGCCTCTCTGCCTACTTGTGATCTCTCTCTGTCAAATAAATAAACTTTTTTAAAAGAAATTTTTAAAAAATTAAAAATACAAGGTTTTTTGTTCAATTTTATAGCTTTGATCAATAAGCACACAATACTTTTAATCAAATACACAGTTCTAATCAGACTTTACAAGGTGAGAAACACAATAGGTTGCCATACCACTTCGAATCTTCTGAGACCATTAATCAGAATAAAGGGCTATTCTCTACTTTCACTGGAGAAATAAAGGGGTGACAGCCGAAAACAGCATAGTAAATGATTAATCACTGACAAAAAGCAAGTTTCATTAAAGTAATAAAAATAGTTACAGAAATATAATCAGAAAAATTCAAAACCCCTAGAATTTTTTTAACTGTGAATTTTTTTTAACTCTGCTCAAAATCCTCTCACAGCTCTCTACTTCCCTTAGAGTAAAAGCCCAAGTTCTCCCAACATACACCCACCCCAGGCTTGCCTGGAATGATCTTCCTCAAATATCCACACATCCACCCCCTCTCTCCCTTCCAATTGGCTCAAATGTTAACCTTGTTAATAGGCCCTGCCATTTAAAATGGCAATCCTACTCAAGCACTCCAATCCCCCTTGTCTTATACTATTTCTTTTCCCATAACATATAACTTTTTAACATATTATATATCTATATATTTTACATATAACTTTCCAACATACTGTATATGTATATATATTATTTGTTTACATTAATTGCTTGTCTCCCTCCACTAGATAGTCTGGCATTAGCGACAAGGGCAATGGTATTCTACAGCTTTATTCACAGAGGAATCTTCTCACTTGAATATAATGCCTGGCTTCCAGTAGGCACTCAATCATTTGTTGAACAAAAAAAATGTCTATTTTCAGTGCCTTTCCCCACTCATGATATACATGACAAACAGATTTTCTCTCATACACTAACTCTGTGATCAATTAGTGATGTCTGTCACAAGGTCAGAAAAGGGGAATGAGTTTATGTATGCTTTTTATGTCCCAAGCATCATTCAGAATATGAATGTACTCTCCATAAAGTGGGCTATGACAGAGAAAAAAGACAGATGATGATTTTATCCATTTCCAATGACAGAATCAAGTATTAAGACACTACAAATAACTGTATTAAAGGAAAAATGAGAAACCTTATAAATGTAAAGTCTGTACTAGAAAGTTGAAAACATATGATACAGAGCATACTTCTTAAGATTTTAAAATCAGTATCACTGGTCAAATAAAGATCTGTGCCTCATAGCGTTTCACATTTTTGCTCTCAGTATTTTTCAAAATTTCTGTATTTAAAAATAAATTTGTTTTTTCCCCAAGAACTTTAAAAGAAGACAATGCCTTAGTCCATATATTTATAGAATGAAGACAAGATATCTGGTTTATTCATTTTTTTATAAATAAATGATCAAGTATTCTAAGTTGTAAATAACATACATATCAACCACCATAAGACTTGAGAATAATAATATAGTGTCAAATGTATTTCACATATTTACTTCATATCTTATAAACAAAGAATAAATTTATTAATATTCTTATTCATAAAGCCAAGTCAAGAAGGTAACCATAAGTTAGATTTCTAATTTTTTCTTTCATATTGAATGATTTAATTTTTGAAGTCAGCAAAAACTCCATGATACTAGACCTTATATACTGTACTTATACATCTAAATGGAATACAAAGACAAACCTAGAAGATTTATTACAGGTTGTAAATATGTCACTAATGCAGAATTACTGGACAGTACACATACAACTGGTGCCAAAAAAGCTTTTAGCTTTGTTGCTGAACTGGATTCTTTACTGCTGAGAAAATGAATTAATGGAAGAATTGAAAAGGTGGGGGAGAAACTTTCCCGTCTTTGCTAGTAAATCAACTAGAATATACTTTTAAGAATTGTGTAAGAGTTTTTTTTTTAAAAAGGCAGTTGTAGAGATGAACAGGATTTCGAGAATTTATAGAAAAAATAATATGGAAGTTATAAATAATTACTTGAATTTTAACATTTTCCCATCCAGAGATTTATAAAATATATGGAACACTATTTCTCTAACAAAGGTAAGGAAAAGACAGGAGGAAATCTGGCTTACTTTCGTAATTTGGACTTTAAATAATTTTGTTCTCCATCACTAGCATGATAAAGGTACTGTGAGTTTGACTTTAGGAATACCACAACAAATAGCCAAATAAAAAGAAATCCACTGCAATCTTACCAATTCTTGCTTTACTGGATGTTCCTTAGGATTAACTCCCTGAGTCGCCAAATAAACTGTAAGACAAAGATTTCATGGAATAAAATGGCATATTAGTTAAGAGCATTAATTAAACTCTAGTTACTCACAAATAAGAAATGTCACAAAAAATTATTAATTAAATCTTAAATTATTCAACCTCTATTTAATACTAAATTTTATGTGCCTCATGGATATCTGGTATTCTGACTTGAAGGAAATAAATATTTGACTATTAAAATTGCCATAAAGTGTAACTGTATATAAAGTGCTAGCATTTAAAAATAAATCACCTTTCAAATAATAAATAATTTGCTAATTAACTCCAAATTAATATACATACCCCAAAACATTGAATTTAATGTGTAAGCAGAAACTAAATCCACTTTGGCTTGTTCAAGGGGGTCCAACTATTAAAAAAAAGAGAGAGAGAAAGAAAAAAGAAATACATACAAATTTTGAGCACCATCACATTATTTTAAACTTTCACCAAATACAATATATCAAAGAGATATTCCCTTTACTTACTATAATCCAATAACCAAATGATCTTGAAAAGAGTTTACAAAAAAAAAAGTTTTGTTAACTGGTGATTTTTGCCCACAAATTTTCACTTCAGTGTATCATCTTTACTTTAGACAAGGAATGTGTATAATCCAAGAAAAATTCTTTTCAATTATTTTAATTTCAGGAGTTATGATCTGGGTTTTGTATGTCAAAAGTAATTTATCAATATAAACACTGTACATGATGCATTTATGTATAAGAGGCAGGCTAAAATGCTTAGGCAATACCAAAGACAGAAGAAACATAATGAGATTTGTTTTAGACTGTCAGAGTCAATTTACTCTTTTTGTCCTATAGGGTTTCCAGAAACCCTGATAACATCATTGTAATATTTAAAAGGTCAAAGACAGAGCCTGTCAAAAAGAATGTTGTGAGTGCTCCTTTTTCTCAAAACCAAGTCAAAATAAAAATATAGTTAGTATTTCCTAAGGTAGGAGTTCTGTTTTGTTTTTTCCCCCCTAAAAATATCCAAATACTTATAAAATTGAAATTAAGGGAGAAAGGAGCATATGTCAGTCATCTATGTCCTCTATATATTTTCATAACATAGCACTCTGTTTCAAGAATTATGTTTTTAGAAATTACATTTTTAAAATACCTTCTGTAACAACTCATTTCTAGAAACAGACATCATGGTCTTCAGCATCTCATCCACAGCACCAATGGAATTCTCAAATGTTGATAAATACTCATGAATTTCTACTGGATAGTCTTCATTAATTTCTTCACCTGCCATTATGACCAACTGGAAAAAAATTAAATTCTTAGAGTTCGTGGGAGACAGAGACTGCTCTTTAGTTTACAAAAACAAAATCAATAGGTTATATCATGTATTTAAAAAGTACTAAAAGAGCTAAAACCTGAAGATAATTAAACAAATATTCTTAAATTATAATTTTAGAGTAACTACATTCAAACTTTCCCTCCTCAAATTGTTTGAGTGGCAGGAAGAGAAGAGAACCCATCCAAGTCCACTAATGCTACATATATCAGAGCCTCAATACCTTTCAAGAACAAAAGATTATCAATAATCAAAATCCCACACTTTTTAAAAAATTTCAAAAAAAAAAACCTGTTGAAATTAAAGATTAAGCAAAGCTATGAAAGTATGATGAGTATATCCTATCCCTTATGCTTGCTGAAAAAATAATAAGCTCTTTCTTTGAAAAACTTTGAAAAATTTTAGCCCTTCTAAATTTAGGTGTTGATCTAGTAGCATGGTATATTAAACTAAAAAATTAGAAAACCTAGGTCTGAAATAGCTTATGACTATTTATCACTAAAATCATTTTTAAGCCTGTATTTACATTTATATATGTTCTTTAAGCCTCTTTAAAATATTAATAAAAAATTCAGAGAGTTCATAAATCACATAAAATTTACCAGCAGAAAAGAGGAAACCTGGGAGAAATAAACGATATGATTTTCATTTAGGCTAGAGTATATCTAGAGCCCATTCTTTTAAAATTCATTTATATCATAATACATAATATCTATGTGAAAAAAACAAAATCCACACCAACATATTTAATATGATATCTAACACTAAATTTTCAGAAGCAATTCCAAGCCACACATACCATCTGTAGGTTTAAAAAATACATATTAGCTGAAAATACCTCTTTCATTACAAAGCTAAGTAGAACAAACAATGTGTAAAATAGCAAAGCATAGTAGAATTGAAGTAAAGAGACTTGAGCTTTCTGTCCTGCTTGATCACTGAATTTGTCACCTTAGATAAATCACTAAAAGTCTCTGGCCTCAAATATTTCATCCATAAAATAAGGCAGTTGGCTTAATAATATGTAAAGTCCCTTATAATTCTAAATGTTATGACTATGTCACTTAACTTTAAAAAGTACTGTTGGAATATTCAGTGACAATGTATCAACATTTCTATTCAACAAGTACATTCTGCTGAGACATCTGGTTTCATTTAAAAAAAAAAAAAAAGTGAAGTCCATCTGACTATCACTACTTGGGCTGTAAAGTTACTATCTGAACTACTGTGCAACCAGCAATTAAACAAAGGACATGATAAAAGAAAACCACACAGGAAGGAATTGTGTGTGTATATATATATATTCATATTTTGAAATAGGAATTCCTATTTCAAAAGTCTAACAAAAAATATGTATTTGCCTCTCATCCCTCCCCAAATCTCTCCAATGACAGAAGAATCCAAAACTAAGTCCATAGTAATGCTGGAAACATCAGTAGACCTCAACAGCATAAATTTTTGCAAGCTAAAGAGCGAATGTGATCAGGGTGATAGGAAAGAGAGTCAAGGACTCCAATCCCCCACAAGCAAAAGAGAAGGTGAATGTATGAATAATTCCAAGTCAAGGGCACTAAGAACTGGGCCATGAGGGCTGAAAACAGCCAAACCAAAATCTCTAGATCTTGGAAGGCTCCAGCAGCTGCTGCCCAGATAAAGGGATATACTGCAAATGTAGAGAAGACTTAAGAGTTTATTCTCCTTATGAAGAATTTTAAGCCAATAAATTTGAAAATCTGGATGAAAAGAATAAGGTGCTGGGGGATGGGTAATCAATTATCAAAATTAACCTAAAAAGAAGTATGTAAACCAAATAGATTAACCACAGAAATAAAACTTTTAAGGTCAAAGAGCTACCCTCCAAAAAGGCTCCAAGTCTGGAAGATATAGGTAATTTCTTTCAAACCTTTAAGAAACAGTTAATTCTTATGGTACTTAACTGTTTAAGAACACAAAAAAAAGATGAAAAACTGAGATACATGCAGAAAAATAAACTCCAGATGAATTAAAATGGTAAATGTATAAATATATTAAAAGATTATTAAAATATTTATATGATCCAAATGAAACCTAAATGCTATAAAAGGAAATGAGTGACAGACTTAATTACATAAAAACTGGGAAAAAAAAAAACTACAATACAGTAAAAGTATACCATATGCAAAGTTAAAAGACAAGAAACAGCCTTGGAGAAAATATTTGCCAAAATATAATCAAGAATTAGTTAGATTATAAAGAGAACTCCTACAAATTAAAATAATACAGATATCTCCCATCAGAATGGCAATAATTTTAAAGATTAGCAAAGTTTAATGTTGGCAAGGGTATACAACGAACGAATATAAATTGGCATAAATTTTTTATATGTACATACCCTTTGGCTCATGAAGTCTTAAGAATGTAGCTTACAGAAATCCTTGTATACATACATACAGATTTATTAAAATGGACACCTTTAACTCAGTCTCTCCCACTTTCTCTTGTATCAGTATTTCCCTCTGCTCTATCATTAAACATAAGATTCCCACATTTTATTTCTCTATTTTTGACAACAAAAGAAACATCTTGACTTCACATCCCCTCCAGCAAAAAAAACATTTTTCAACCTTGGAAAGGAGTGCTTATTCTAAGTCCCAATTCCTCTCCTTCTATTCTTTCTTGAATCGGCTACAGTCAGGTCCCCTCCTTCTCACTCAAAATTGCTCTTGTCAGGGTCACCCACATAGGCAACTTAAACTGTATGGTCAATTCTCAGTTCTCATGACTTGACATTGTTCACTCACTTCCTTTAGTTTCCAGGGCATCGCATTTTCTTGGTTTCCTTCCTACCTCATGGCTCCTTTCTTTGCTGCATCCCATACATATCCTCAGCCTCTTATCCTTGATATGCCCACAGGCTGTCCTTGATTCTTTTTTTCTCTCTAATTTACTCCCCAGGCAGGACTTTAAATTGCATTAATATACTGATGACTCCCATGTCTTTACCTCCAACTCTGACCTCCTCACTGAACTCCAAATCACATTTCCAACTGCTTACTCAATAACTCTGGTTGAGTGTTAATAGATTTTCAAATATAATGTGCCTAAACCAAAATCTTGCCTGCTAGAGTCTTTCCAACTCCACCTTTCCATCTGTTCAGACATAAAATTACAGAATGGTCTTTGACTCTTCCCTCTCACCCCATATTTAAGACATATTTTGAATCCAACCATGTCCCAGACCACCTCTATTGCCACCATCCTGGTCCAAGTCAGTCCAAGCCATCGCTGTTGTTGCCCAGATTGTTATACAGACCTCCTGAATGACCTCCTTGTTTCCATTCTGACAGTTTACTATCAAGAAAGCAGATTGATCACTCCAAATCTAAGTCAGATTGTATCATGACCCTGCTTGGAAATTTCCAAAGGCTTACCACACTTTGTTCAATATAAGACAAAACTCTTACAATGGTCAGACACCTTGGTGGCTCAGTCAGTTAAGTATTTGCCTTTGGCTCAGGTCCTAATCCTAGGGTCCTGGGATGGAGCCCAGCATCGGACTCACTGCAAAAAGCCTTCCCTCTGCTGACTCCTCTGTGACCTCATCTCCTCCCACTCCACCTCTTCTTGCTCATTCCACTCCAGCCGAAAAGACCTCATTGCTCTTCCCCTTCACATGGGGCATGCCCCTACCTCAGGACCTTTGTACTTCTTCCCTTCCTAGAATGCTTCTCCTGCACCAAGAGCTTCAGAGCTCATTACTTCACCTTCACCAGATCTCTACTCAAATGTCACCTATAGGTAATCCTTTCCTGACCATCCTTTGTTAAAATGCAACACCCCTCTGACTTCCCATACTCTTATCTCCTTCTCTACCTCACAGTGCTCAGTAGCATGACATATTTATTTTACTCATATACTGTATAGCTACCTCATAACCACATGAGAGCAGAAATCTTTGTGTTTTGTTCACTAGCACTACCTGACAATCAATAAACATTTGTTTAATGAAAAACCTCTAACAAAATATTGGAAAGACTAAGCTAAATATTCATCAATAGGGAAATAGTTAAATGAATTACAGCACATCCATCCAAAAGAGTATTAAAAACAAATAAGTAAATCTTTATATAGTAACACACAATGAGAAGTGATGAAAAATTCATAGAACACTGTATATAAAACAATATGTTTTATATACAATATGGGGGGAGTTGTGGCGGAATGAGAGAATGAGAGAATCTTAAGCAGGCTCCATGCCCAGCTTCAAGCCAAGGTGGCTCGAGCAGAAGGGACTCTTTGATCTCACACCCTGAGATCATGACCTCAGCCAAAATCAAGAGTGAAAGGCTTAACTGACAAAATGGCATCAGGCGAGCTGCTCCTGGTACCAGACAGGGCTCACCCAGAGCAGCTGAACCAATAGGAGATTTAAAGACATTTACTGCAAGAAACCAACAGGAGATATATGAAGAGATTTATTCCAAGAATCTGGTTTAAGCAACTGTGGGGGCTGACTAAGTAATTCCAAAATCTACAGGGCAGGCCATCAAGGAAGAGCATACTAGCAGTCTTGGCTACAAGCTGAAATTGCTGTCCACAGGTGGAATTTCTTTTTTGTCACAGAAGCTTCAGCTCTGCTTCTAAAGGCTTTCAACTGATTGAATAAAACCCATCAGATTATCTAGAATATTCTCCGGAACTTACAGTCAGATAATATGTAGATTTTAATGACATCTACAAATACTTTTACAGCAACACCTAGATTGGTTTTGGACTGAGTATCTGGGGCTGCAGCCTAAGCAAGCTGTCACATCAAAAAAACCATCACACTCCATTAAGCCTCTGGAACTACAGCAAAAAAAGTATATTACTGGCATTACAAGTTGCTGTTCTGACAGAATTTCCCCTGCAATAACCTTGGTATTCCTAACTGTCAGGTTCCCAAGTAATAAAACTAGACTTCAAATTCCACCTAACGAATACGAAGGAATGAAAAATTGAAAAAAAAATCACCATTTTGCAACCCCTAATGAATTTACAGATTCACACAACAATCACTGACAGATAAAGGTTTGATTGGGAAGTTGACAACACAAGAGTGAGACAGTTACTACTTAGGCCCAGGGATCAATCTCCACATCACTGAAAGTAGAACACAAACATTGTGAATCTCCCGATGTGAAGCAACATGATATACACAGCACCATCTCTGTAACATTTCCAACTTCCCCCAAAAAGTTGAATCTGAATCTAATTGAGCCTTTAAAGCTAACTTCCATTTTACAGGAAATACAAAGGATAGAGAAAACAAGTTACCACAAGAAAGCAAACAGACGAATCTAAAATGAGAAATACTCTAGGACAATTGACCTGGTTTCTGTAATAAAGTGTAATGAAGAAAAACTAAGAAAAGGAAAAAGTAGAGGAAAATGAGATCAAGGAGATCTGGGAGAGCTAACAGCCAAATGGAATATGTAGACTGTTTGGATCTTGATTCAAATCAAGTGTTAAAAAAATATTTTGAGACAAAAAAATCTGCATATGGATCAGATGTTATATGACACTAAGAGATTACTGATAATTTTGCTATGAAATTAGAATTCAGCTATGAAAATGGCACCATAGTTATATATAATGTTATCATTTTAGGATGCATACTACAGTACATAGGGGCAAAATTACAGGAAATCTTGACTTTACAATTTAAAAAAAGCTAGCCTACATGAGTTACTTATACTTGAGAAGAGAGGTAAGAACCTATGGCGGGGGGTGGCACCTGGGTGACTCAGTCAGTTAAGTGTCTGCCTTCAGCTCAGGTTAAGATCCCATGATCCTGGGATCAAGCCCCACATTGTGCTCCCTACTCAGCAGGGAGTCTGTTTCTCCCTCTCCACCCCCACCCTGCTTGTGCGCTCTCTCACTCTCTCTCTCAAGTAAATAAAATCTTTTAAAAAAATATATATATATATATGTATGTATGTATGTATGTATGTATGTATAGGGGCACCTGGTTGGCTCAGTCTGTTGAGTGTCTAACTCTTGGTTTCAGCTTAGATCATGATGTCATGGGTTGTGGGATAGATCCCCTACTCAGGCTCCTCACTCAGCAGGAAGTCTGCTTGAAAGATTCTCTCCCTCTGCCCTTCCCCCCACTTGTGCACTCATATGCTCTCTCTCTCTCTCAAAATAAATGAATCTTTCAAAAAAAAAAAAGAACCTACGTACATTATTTCCATATTGAAATTAGATACCTAACTCAGAAATCTAACATTTAGGTTTGTGATACCTAACTCACAAACCTAGCATTTAGAATATAACTCAGTTCATAAATTGAGGAACACCTAAATAGTCTAGAATACTTAAGCAGCTCCATTATCTGCCATTTTGATTCCAAATATAATTGGGAGGAAAGGGAAGCTAAGTTACTGGGTGTGCTCACCAGATGTGTGATAGTTGTTGAACAAAGCTTATAAAAACAAAACAGAGGGGCGCCTGGGTGGCTCAGTGGGTTAAGCCTCTGCCTTTGGCTCAGGTCATGATCTCAGGGTCCTAGGACTGAGCCCTACATCCGCCTCTGTGCTCAGCAGGGAGCCTGTTTCCCCCACTCTCTCTGCCTGCCTCTCTGCCTGCTTGTGATCTCTGTCTGTCAAATAAATAAATAAAATCTTAAACAACAACAAAAAAAAACCCAGACCCTGTGGCCTCAAATGAGGTTTATATTACTAACATTTCCAACAAAAGCTGACATTCCAGAATATCTAATTATTTCAATAATGTCATAAATTTCCTTCTATAAAAATCCTGATGTCCTACACTTTATCTGGCCCTCCTAAAAATGTGTGCATGCAAAAATGAATAAACATATCAATACAAGTCAAAGTCATATGTAAAACTAGAGAAAATGTTTGCAACACAAAGACAAATAAAAAGGAACCTCTACTAATCAACAACAAAAATCTACAATTCAAAAGAAAAATGAACAAACAAAATCAGAAGCTCTCATACAAAAGTAATCCAGATGACCAATAAACATAAAGCTACTCAATCTTATAATCAAAGAAACATAAGTCACTAAAACAAGATGCCACTTTTCATCTGCCAAACAACAAAAATTAAAAAGAGGTATAGTACATAATATGGGCAAAGGTGAGCAGAAACAGTCTCTCATGCACTATGAAACAGAGTGTAAACTGAGTATGGGGGGGGGGGTTGATGGGAATTTGGCACTGTGCTTCAAAATTATGTATGTTGAAGTTCTTTGAGCAATTTTACTTCCCAAAGAGTATATTTCCATACAAGATAATGTTCAAGGACATCTACTATAACCCTCTTTAAAACAGTGAAACTTTATTTTTTTTATTCAAAGATTTTTATTTATCTATTGACACAGAGAGAGAGATCACAAGTAGGCAGAGAGGCAGGCAGAGAGAGAGAAGGAAGCAGGCTCCCTGATGAGCAGAAAGCCCAAAGCGGGGCTTGATCCCAGAACCCTGGGATCATGACCTGAGCCGAAGACAGAGGCTTTAATCCACTGAGCCACCCAGGCACCCAGGTGCCCCAAAATAGTGAAACTTTAAAGCAGAGAACCATCTATCTACATGCCCATTAACAAGAACTGGTTAAATAAATTATGACATAGTCATTCAATAAAATACTTGGAGGCAGTGAAAAAGTGTTATGTAGAACAAAAACTGAACAAGATATATAATACAACCCATTTGTCTTTAAGCAAAAAGATATATGAATGTGGAGGCATACTTGTATATGCGTGTAAACTTCTTTTAAAAAAAAATATTTTATTTATTTATTTGACAGAAAGAGAAACAGCGAGAGAGGGAACACAAGCAGGGGGAGTGGGAGAGAAGCAGGCTTCCCACTGAGTAGGGCAACTGACTCAGGGCTTGATCCCAGAACCCTGGGATCATGACCTGAGCCAAAAGCAGATGCTTAAGGACTAAGCCACCCAGGCACCCCTGCATGTAAATTTCTTAAAGGATACAAAAGAAGCTGCTAACTATGGCTACTTCCAGAAAACCAATAAACAGGGAGGTAAGGGAGCACATTTTACATTATACTCTCAGAAGGAAGACTTTAAAACAATAATAAATATAACATATTATAATATATATATTTTATACATCATATGTAAATTTTTCAATTATCTGAAATTTTGAAATGTATTCCCAAATATGCCTAATGTCATTTCCCCCAACTTAGCAGCTAAAAGTAAACCTGTATTCTTTAGCTCTTTTAAAGAACTATATGAATAAATTCCCTTCTCTACACATAAATTTTCTAGCCACCATGAGGCCATTTTTCTCCCTATTCTCACGTACAAAAGCCTCTCAGGCCTTATTCTCTCCTTAGAACTCC
The DNA here is from genome assembly GCF_022355385.1 of Mustela nigripes. Classification (NCBI taxonomy): domain Eukaryota; kingdom Metazoa; phylum Chordata; class Mammalia; order Carnivora; family Mustelidae; genus Mustela; species Mustela nigripes. Next base: position 54,930,392 of record NC_081563.1, on the reverse strand, counting down.
TAGAATTGTGAGGACTCCAGTCACCACCATTTTTTTTTTTTTTTTTAGTGGCAGAATCTGAAAATAAAATCTAATAATCAAAAAAAACCAAACAAATAAATAAATAAAATCTGATAATCTCTCTCTGGAAACATGGAAATATTCATGCAATCTAGCTGGGTATATCTATTTTTTTTAATTTTTAATTTTTTATAAACATATATTTTTATCCCCAGGGGTACAGGTCTGTGAATCACCAGGTTTACACACTTCACAGCACTCACCAAAGCACATACCCTCCCCAATGTCCATAATCCCACCCCCTTCTCCCAAACCCCCTCCCCCCAGCAACCCTCAGTTTGTTTTGTGAGATTAAGAGTCACTTATGGTTTGTCTCCCTCCCAATTCCATCTTGTTTCATTGATTCTTCTTCTACCCACTTAAGCCCCCATGTTGCATCACCACTTCCTCATATCAGGGAGATCATATGATAGTTGTCTTTCTCTGCTTGACTTATTTCGCTAAGAATTGTCGGGGAACTGAGCAAGTACCTGGTTGAGGATAACTAGCATTAATTTGTGTCCTTTGTGAATTTCTTCAGACTTAGAGCAAGAATAATTATCCAGAATGAGGAAATGGCTAGGAGAGGACTTGCTTTTGCTGGAGGTATGGCCTTGAAAGGAAAGAAGAAAGGCCTTTCCCTCTGCTTGGAATACCCCATCTTCACACCCCATCCCCTATATTCTGGGTCTAGTGAAACATTAATTCTTTAAACCAGCACCAAATGTCCCTCCTCTATAAAGGCTCCCATAGCATCCAAACAAAACTATCTCTTCCTCTTTGTTCCCAAGGTTCTCCATAGACTCAGTTATTATATAACCATCAATCATACTACTTCTCATGTATCTTGATAAACCCAAAGGTGTCAAATCTTGTTTTACTTGATCCATTCATTCATTATATTTGACAAAAATGAACACACTACTCAGCCCTGAATTCCACACTAGTCCCTGTCCCTCACTAGCTATTTATTCTGTCTCCTCTGCTGATTTTTCATTTCCCCAAACCTATGAAGGTTAAAATGCCTAAGGACTCAGATCTTATACCACTATTCTGTTTACATTCACTCCTTTGGTGATTATCTCCAGTCTCACAATTTTAAGTACCATCTGTTCACTGACAACTCCCAAATGTTCTTTTCCAGCAATGAACTCTACCCCACTGAACTCCAAACTTGGTAGACTCAACATCTCCACTTGGATGACTAACAGACATCCCAAACCTAACATGTCATAACTGAACTCCTAATCTTCCCCCACACACCTGCTTCTCCTTAAGTTTTTCACTTCTTAGTTAATGGCAATTCCACGCTTCAACTTGCTCAAGCTTTAGTTCACTCTTAAAATCCACAGTCAATCCATAAACAAATCTGTCAGCTTTACCTACAAAATAAATCCAAAATTGAACTCTCACCATACTCACTTCTTTTCACTCTATGAAGCCACTACATCTCATGTGAATTATTACAATACCTTCCTAATTAGTCAGGCTTTTGCCTACCATACTCTACAATAATCTGTTCTTAACATATCTGCCAGAGTAATCCTGTTAAAAAAACTCAATCAGATCATGACACTCCTCTGCCCAGAACATCCCACTGGTTGTTTATCCTTTATGCTATTCCTTCAAAGTGGGATTTATGTTGCATGACATTTGCATCTGCACATGACTAACACAATGTCTTGCCACATATTAGGTACTAAGTAACTGTTACCCCTTCAAAACCAGTGGAAGTAAACTCCGGACACATTTTGAGATTCTTAATATCAGATTAGAGTTTGTACTTAAAGATATTGGGAAGTCATACATGGATCTAAAAGAAAACTATACCATAAGGTACATACTAGCGCTATTTCCATTCCTATGCTAAGTAGAGTTACATACAATTATGAACTAAGCCAGAAAAAAATCCAATTTTATAAATTTTTTGTATGTCGCACCAGAATTCTATTACCTAACAACCTTTTTTTGCCCTGCATTTATCTTAGAAAATAATGCTGAAACACACATCAACAATCTATCAATTATATTGTTCCTTTGGCAGACAGTCCACATTGATGCCACCTTTAATTGTCCTTCAAACTTACAGTAAAATCCCTGAGAAAAGATATTTTTTTCCTTTTAAAGGTCTTAACCTCTAAAAAACAAATTTATCCCAAAGTCTGAATAAAGATACAAATTACAAAAGATTACTCAGATTTGAGATGAATAATTACATCAGATTATAATGAATTTACTTCTATTATTTAATGCTAATGTATAACTCAAAGTATTTTCAAATTAGATATGAAGCAGAAAATTATCTTCGAAACCACGGAATTTGCTTATTACAATATCCTTATCCCTAAAATAATAAGCATATATAGGACTATTGTGAAAGTTAACTGAGTAACATTGGTAAAGCTATTAGAACAATGCTTGGCTCAGTTACTGCTCAATACATTAGCTTACAGTAATAGTTATTAATTTACTAAAGTGAAAATGACCAAATACCCTAATCCAATGTGGACTATTCAAAAACCATACTTGAAAGGTCAACTGGAATCAGTAGCTGAGATAACACATATAAAGAACCATTTGAAAATTAAAATCAGTTTTATGAAAAACTGTATCACCTCTGACCTGTGATACAAACAACATTAACTATTTGAAGGCAGCTAGAACACCCTGTAACATTTTGGAAAACCACTGCTTACGGGGTCATTATTTTATCTTCCAATAAAACAAAGAGTTCTAGCATGTCCACAAATCACAAACGGTTCTCTGAATTTCAATAGGAATTGTCTTTATTTTCGGATCCATCATTTTCAGATCCAACGTCAAAATACAGTTAATTCTCCATTTAGTATATTATCATACAGTCCAAAGAGATTAATAAGCGGGGCATATACATCTTTATATCAAGCCAAAACTGAATTGCAGTCAACACACAGAAGGATATTAAAGATAATTTAAACAGAAATTTGAATCGCACCCAGCTTTCCTGAGGCATAAAGAAAGACTTTGTAGAGATTATCGACCACAGATTTCGACTTTAAATCGAAATTAGCCTACCATCTCAGGTGGGCTGATGGTAGGCCGTCTGTAAATGATAAACCTTGATAATATAGTAAAGTTACTTCCCTACACCGGACACTTTGGCCTCCGTCCCTAAACAAGATTTGACGGCAGCTGAAAATTGTGAAGTCATTTTATTTCTCCTTCACCTCCCAATATTTAAAAGGAGGAGCTGAGGAGGAAAATCTAAAGGCCAGACCGAGAGAGACTGGTGAGAGGCCAAGGTTAGCCAAAGGCGGCAAGCAGCCGCAGAACAAGCCGAAGTGGGGGTCCTGCCACAACGCAGCCCCCAACGTTAGGGTGGGAGGGAACTCATTCGCGAGGGCTACGCAGCCCGACCCGCTTATGTCAGTCAGCCCGGGGATGAAAAAGGGCACTCCCAGAAGAAGCGAACTTTTGCAGAAACACGAGAAAAACTCAAACCCCAGCTTTGAATAATACCTCACTGGCCTTCTACTCCTGTCTCCCGGAAAAGCAGTCGGGCGGTGGTGACGTCAAAGAGGCGCCGGCTCTGGCCGCAGCGCCGGCGTCGCTCTCTGATTACCTCACGCCGCTCGTCCAGCCCCCGTCTCCTTTTCCCTGGCCCCCCACTTGCCGAGGCCTTCCGTCCAATCTGTGGGAATATTTGGGCCAAGAAGGGGGTACCTTTTGCTAGATTTGTATTCTTGGGACACCCATTATAATACAAGTTGAGCATACTAATCAGAAAAAAGAAAAAAAGTGAGTTATTAAAGCTTTGTTCAGGTTTTTATTTTTGCCTAAACTCATTCCAGGACCTTGGTTCTGACCTACACCCCCAAATATCTGCCTCAAAATTGACGGTCTAGGGCGGACTCCCAAATTAGCTGTGGTGAAACAACAAGTTCTTTAATTCATCACTGAAAGATTCCTTTGGGGTCGCCTGGGTAGCTCCAGGATGGAGTGGAGCCCCTCATCAGGCTCGCTGATCAGCGGGAAACCTGCTTCTCCCTCTCCCACTCCCACTGCTTGTATTCCTTCTCTCGTTGTCTCCTTCTGTGAAATAAATAAATAAAAGCTTAAAAAAAAAAAAGTTACCTTTGTAAAGTACAGCAAAAATGAATTTATTGAAAAAAGGGGAAAATAGGCAAAAGACAAGTACGGATTTTTCACTATTAGTTTCAGTAAGCATAAAATTATATTAATAAATACAGTCAGAATATAGAGGAAAAACTGCTAATTGGAAATGTAGTATAGTAGTCCCCGCTAACCGTAGTTTCACTTTCTTTGGTTTTAGTTATCTGAGGTCAACCGCAATCCAGAAGTGCTTGAGCCTTCCTCGGATGAATTATTAGGTCAAGAGTCGCCTAACACCATGTCAGGATGCCTGCACCTTTTAGGTCAGTTTATCTCATCACGTAGGCATTTTGCCATCTCATGACATCACAAAAAGAATGGTAAGTACAGTACAATAAGGTCTTTTGAGAGACCATATTCACATAGCTTTTATTACAATATAGTGTTATAATTGTGCTCTTTTATTAATTAATGTTGCTAATTTCTCAGTGTGCCTAATTGACAAATTAAACTTTGTCATAAGAATGTAGATATAGGAAAAAGACCGTATATACAGGGTTCAATACTGCCTGCAGTTTCAGGCATAGGGGCAGGTGTTGGGTCTTGGACTATAGTCTCTAATGACAAGGTGGGGACTACTGTAAGCGATTAAGAGCATCATTTTTACATTTGTAACTTTTTACATGTGATATATATATATGCATATATAATCTATAATCAGTATATTGTATGCCTTAAACTAATACAATATAATCAAATCACTATATTGTATGCCTTAACTAATATGTTATATTGTATCCCTTAAAACTAATACAGTGTTGTAAGTCAGTTATACCTCATAAAACTGGCAGGGATTGGGGAATAGAGAGGAGAAGGAAAAAAAAGAAGTTATCTAAAACTCTGGCCACAGGGTGGGAAAAATACCTCCTGATAGCATTTGAAAACCACTGCCTTATGCTGCATCACAGTTTCTGTTACTCTATTTCACATCAGGAGGCTGAATTCACCTTAGTGCTAGTGAATACCCCAGCTCTTAGCTACAATAAGAGACTCAAGATTTAACAAAATTAGGTGGCCTTGGCACTGGAAGATAAAGGAACTGACCGCATTCCCAGAGTACATCAACCAGTTCCATTCAATTACTTCACAGTACAAATGATGATGGACAATGCAAAAGTAGCTGTTCAGGACAAGCTAGCTATGTGACCCTAGGCAAATCATTTAATCTCTCTGATCCTTACTATTCTCATTGGGAAAAATAGAGCTGATAATAACATGAGACAAATGAGGCACCCCAAATGCTTTCCCTAGTGCCCAGCACAGAGTAAGCATTTAATAAATATTATTTATTAGTAACAGGAATTATCACTATACAATATTATCACTAAAATAAAGGAAATTAGAAAACTCTAATGTTGATAGAAAAAGAAAATCCTGATGTTAAATTTGGGAAGTTTCTTAGATATTAGTATTCAAATTGTGTATAATAAAATTAGGCTCCCAATTAATATCAGAGTAAAATAACAGAATTTTTTTTCTATCTTCTGGATAACAAAAGAAAATCACTATTTTACAGCCCGCATAATAATAAACTCAGGTGAGAGTCATCAGTAGGTGCTGGAACTGTTAGGTGAAAGTTTGATGGAGAGCAGGACATTTACACCACCTTAAAACACTTCATCATAGGTTATTTTTGAATTATGAAAGTAAAAGCAGTAATTTTACAATAGCTAAATCTGATAGATATAAAACCAAGTGTTCTATTTCAGTATCACTAATGGGACAAACTAACATCATATGCTTCCTTTTGTGATGCATTAAGACCAAATCATCATTTAATGTTTTTCTGCTATAAAAACAATCATTCCATTCATTTATTCCTGCCATAAGGATATTATCTGAGTCTGATCCCCAGGAAATATCAAACACAGCCAAAGCGAGGGATATTCCTTTTTTTTTTAAATTTATTTATTTATTTATTTGACAGAGAGAGATCACAAGTAGGCAAGAGAGGCAGGCAGAGAGAGAGGAGGAAGCAGGCTCCCCGCTGAGCATAGAGCCCAACTCGGGGCTCGATCCCAGGACCCTGGGATCATGACCTGAGCCAAAGGCAGTGGCTTAACCCACTGAGCCACCCAGGTGCCCAGGACATTCTTTAAAAAAAAAAAAAAAAGCTCTACTTTAAAAATGTTCATGTCATTAAAGATTAAAAAAAGAAGAAGAAAAGAACTGTCCTAGATTGAGAGAATAGAGGGACAACAGCAAAAGGCAATGCGTGATCCTGGATTAGATCCTGAATCAATGAAGAAGAAAAAAAACTCTGCAAAGAATATTATCGGGGCAGTTGGTAAAATTGAATATAGATTATATAGATTAATAGTTTAAATCTATGTTAAGTTTTTTGTATTTGATAATTGTACTGTAATTATGTTAGAAAATGTTCTTGCTCCCAGGAGATGCATGCTAAAATATTTAGATTAAGGATAAAGGGCCATGTTGTCACAATTTACTCTCAAATAGTTCTGAAAAAATACTAATACTACTAATAATAGTAATTATATGTAAAGAGAGATATCAGATGTGGCAAAGTGTTTGGTTTTTTTGTTTTTTTTTTTTTAAGATTTATCCATTTGGGGACGCCTGGGTGGCTCAGTTGGTTAAGCAGCTGCCTTCGGCTCAGGTCATGATCCCAGCATCCTGGGATCGAGTCCTGCATCAGGCTCCTTGCTCGGCAGAGATCCTGCTTCTCCCTCTGCCTCTGCCTGCCATTCTGTCTGCCTGTGCTTGCTCTCTCGCCCTCTCTCTCTCTGATAAATAAATAAAATCTTTAAAAAAAAAAAGAAAGATTTATCCATTTGCTTGAAAGAGAGAGTGGGGGAGGGGTTAGAGGGAGAGAATCTTCAAGTAGACTCCCCACTGAGCATAGAGCCCAACGTGGGGCTTGATCTCGAGATACATGAGGTGGTGACCTGAGCCCAAACCAAAAGTCAAGCGCTTAACTGACTGAGCCACTCAGGTACCCCAACTGTTTTGTTTATAATTGGTCAATCTAGGTGAATGATATGAGAGAGATCATTGTATTATTCTTGTAACCTGTCTATAAATTTAAAATACAAAAGAAAGAAGGAAGGAGATGGGGCGAGAAAGACAAGACAAGACAGAGGGGGAAAAAAGCATGGTGGATGGGAGAAATTCAGTCCTCTAGCTTTATGGGTGGGTTTGTTTACAAGACTCCTTTCTTGTTTGTGACCTTTAAAGACCTGGGATGAAATAATCACCACAGATAATGGTCTATGTGTATGAAATATTACTGTGCAGAATATTGCCCATCGCTACCCCCATCCCCCTCCCTCAATTTTGAAAAGTCAAGTGCAGATCATACTAATATTAACAATTCCAATAGCAAGCTTTGTTTCTATCTTTCTTTGTTTGTTTCATATATCATGGATTAAAAAACAACTGTGTGCTGGTTCACATCAGCATTTGGAAGTTTGTTCTCATTCATTGACCTCATTGTTTAATCATTGAGCCAAAAGTGGTTAAATCACTCTCCCTACTTCTCAGGCTGGATATTGAGAATAAATAAGCAAGTGAGTCTTCTTTACCACTCAGATTCCCTGCACTCCACTCCCTCTTCCAGTCTTTCAGGAGAGGGACTGATGGAGAGTAAGCTTTGTTCAGACAGATAGGTACAGAGGGACGGAAATCTCTGCATGTATGCCCAGCTCCTTGTGGGGCCCTGACTTGCTAGCTCAGAAGACAATCTGCAGTCTAACTCCAACCGATTTCACTTCTGCTGTAAGAAACAGAAAAATTACAGATAATGAGAATTTAGGAGCATGTTAGGCTTAGTTCAGGGGAAGTCATTAGTGTTTCATGGCACCCTGAGGAAGAATGCCCAGATGGTAAGAATATTCTATCTTGAAGCCAAGTAGGAGATTCTAGGTGATGAACATTTAATCCCATCACTATCTGTACTGTTTGTTTAATTAACCTAAATAAATACGCCTCTTCCTCCTCTATTTCTTTTATCTTTTATTTCTTTGTGCTTTTTTCTTCCTTCCATCCTTTTTCTGTTTTTTTTTTGTTGTTGTTGTTGTTGTTTTTTTGGTTGTGTTGCTGTTGTTTTGTTTTCTGAGTGTTGAGTACTTGATTCACTTGAACCATCTGGTTGGATGAGAGAAAATTTAAGCTAGGTTGTCAGCCTAGAAGTCATTCTAAATACAAAAAAGAGGTCTATTTTTCCCTTTTTGTCCTTGTCCTTTCCCATTGCAATAACAAAATGCCACAGACTGGGTACCTTATAAGCAATAGACAGCTACTTCCCACAATTGTAGAATCTGAAAGTTCTGAGATTAAGGTGCCAATAAGGTTAGGTGAAGGCTCTCTTCCAGCTGTGGACTATCAACCTCTTGTACTCTCTCTTGGGGAAGGCAGAAGGGAGTTCTCTCAGACCTTGTTTAAAAGGGCACTAATCCCATCATAAAGACTCCTCCCTCATGACCTAATCACCTCCCAAGGGCCCCAGCTTCTAGTACCATCACATTGGGCATTAGGATTTCAGCATATGAATTTGAGGGAGATGCAAATATTCAGACCATAACACTCATCTTCAACTCACTGTGCTTTATTATTGTAAATTATTTACATCAAAAAATGGTATAAAGACAGGATTTTAAAACCTCCCTAGAATTAGCCATTTCAAAAAATAACTGTAATAATTCAGTGCTTACTTAAGAAATTGATTCCTGTTGTACTCCTTAAAAATACCCTGAAACCTTGCCACATAATAACATCCTTCAAAAAAATCAATGTTTATAGGTATAGTGAAAGTAAATATATTTATTACTCAGAGTGAATCCATCCTATGAATTGCATGTAGCTCTGTGCCTCCTGCCATTCCCACATGAAGAATAACCTAAGTTTTCTGGAATGATGATCAAGAATGTAAGGGAAAGGGTATTCTTAGATGGTCCAAGACTCAGAAATCAGTCCTCATCAATGGTATGGGCATGTGTGATTCAGTTAAGTGCTCTGAATCTAGTCTATAAAACCTGTAAAATCATGATTTCCAACCACTATTGGTCTTCCTAAACTTTGTGACAGAAGTTAGGCACTATATTTTGCAATTTAAAGCTTTGAAAATGTTTCTATATATATATTCCTTACAAATCCAGGCTGCACTGTTTTCAACATCGTAACATGGGCACCTGTTACAAGAAGGCTAAATCACTGAAGGAAATGGATAGTTGATCAATGCATTTTTCAGCCCTTTCTATGTCTGTGCCTTTTTCCAGGTGACTTTGTTATTTTTCCCATCAGGATGTAGAATATTATTTTCCCACCCCTTGATGATGAGTTTGGCTATTTGCTTTGTTTTGGTCCATGGAATAATAGTGGATGTGATGCAAGAGGAAGCATGAAAACCTGGGCTTGCTTGTTGTGCTTTTGCCATCACAATGAGAAGGATAGAGCTAGCTCATTATCCCAGGAGGAAGGTGAGGGTCACGTGGAGCAGAACCCAGTCATCCCACTAAGCACAACCAAACCAGCTGCCTCATAGCCCATGCCCAGACCCATAAGTAAGCCCAGGTCAAGATCAGAGGTAGGCCAACTTAGCTGAATTCTTCAGACACCAAAGAAATAAATGATAGAATTATATGCCACATAGCACACAGTTTTGTGGCACTAGCTAACTGCCACCGTTCAGTAAAAATATATAAATGGGAGAAGGAGTAAGCTTGGCTTCTTGGAAAGTGTTCATTCTCCTAGATATTATGAGTTATTTATTGAACCAAAAAATGTAAAAGTAAACAACAACAACAAAAACTGTAAAGGTGCCTTACCCCTAATATGTAAGCTACATATTCAGTGGGGTTTATTTCACATTATAAAGGTGATAGTGGTGAAATATAATACTGCTGAAATAAATGAAAGCCTTATTTTTTTACATAATGCTGCATATCTATTGGAAGGTATACATTTGTGTATCAAGAGGCAGACAGTAATTACCATCTGACAATTATTACTATCCAGGTATTCATCTGAAGGTTCTGTGATGCATCAGAACTATTTTTGTTTTATCCGTTTATTAATTTTTAACTCAAAGAATGAACATGCACATTGTACATCGTTCTGATTATACAGACATCAAACTTATTCTTTTTATCCACAGATCCTAATAACCTGTTTTATGTATTTTAAGGAAGCCCCTCTAGTCAACTAGTTATCTAAACATGGTTAGTAAGATGAAAAGTTCAGTTAAAGTTAAATTTCCATCGCTGTAGTAAAAATTTGATAGTAAATTGTGTAAGAAACATTTTGATTTATACTCCAATTTGAAAATTGGAAGAAAAATATTATTTAAAATTTATTTAATTATGTATTAACAAAATTCTGGTTATAACTGCAACACAATAACTGTTAGAATGAAGAAAGACAGAATCAAGTATTGGTTGAGATTTTTGTTTAAAATACTTCTGACTAAAATACTGAGCCTGGGTGGCTCATTCAGCTAAGCATCTGACTCTAGGTTTCAGCTCAAGTCATGAACTCAGAGTTGTGAGATCAAGCCCTGTGTCAGGCTCCACACTCAGTGGGAAGTCTGCTTCTCTTCTCCCTCTGCCCCTCCCCACTGCTGGGGCACTCTCTCTTTCTCAAATAAATAAATATTAAATTAACTAATTTATTTATTATTTCTGACAAAATTATTGGGTGCTAAATGCAGTGTGGTATCATGACATGGATCCTGGAACAAAACAAAATGAGAAAAATTGGTGAAATCTGAATAAGATCTAGAGTTTAGTTAAAAGTGATATGTGTCAATTTCTTAGTTTTGATAACTGTACAAATGTAAGTTAAAAATTGACATTTGGGGAAGGGCACCTGGGTGGCTTAGTCGGTTAAGTGTCTGCTTTCACCTCAGGTCATGATCTCAGGGTCCTGAGATTGAGCTCCGCATCGGACTCTGCTCAGTGGCGAGTCTGCTTCTCCCTCTCCCTGTGCCTATGTGATCTCTCTCTCAATCTCTCTCTCTCAAATACGTAAATACAATGTTAAAAAAAAAAAAAAAGGAATTGACATTAGGGAAAACTGGTAAGAAGTGGACAAGAACTCTATCATAGTTGCAACTATTCTATAAATCTAACATATTACAAAATGAAAAGTTTATTTCACAATTATTAGGTGGCATGACATGACATTCTTCTCTAATAACAACTTAACCACAAAGAGGTTCATTTGTGCAGAAGTATGTGAAGGCTGTACCAATTTTCCCAAGGACCTCACTTAGTCCCTTGAGACAAATCCTTTTTTTTAAAAGATTTTATTTATTTATTTGACAGGCAGAGATCACAAGTAGGCAAAGAGGCAGGCAGAGAGAGAGAGAAAGAGGAGGAGGAAGCAGGCTCCCTGCTAAGCAGAGAGCCCATTGTGGGGCTCGATCCCAGGACACCGGGATCATGATCTGAGCCAAAGGCAGAGGCTTTAACCCACTGAGCCACCCAGACATCCCCCCTTGAGACAAATTTTTCTCTTTTAAAGCACCTATCCTATAGTAATCCCTGTAATCTATTCAACCTCATAACTGTAGGAATACAGATAATATTGGGAAGGCAGGCAACTCTCTGTGTCTACTTTTCCTACACTATAAATACACAAAAAATTAAGGAAACAAAAGAACCAATGAGAATTGGCAACCAATGAAAAAAGGAAAAGGTCCCAACAGAGATGTAAACAACTGATACAAACAATATTCAGAGATTTTCTTTCTGCCATGGAGCATGATGTCATAAGACTGTCTGAAGCATGTGACCTTAATGACTAAATTCTTCTTTCCCCCAAGTCTTTGACTTCACAGGAAGCAGGAATTTAAATGGGCAAAAAGAAGTTACAACACAGGCCCATATCCAGCTATGATGTGATTCCCCAAACATGCTTATGTTAACTTTTTTCAGATTCTCACAAAAGGCAAGATCATAAAAAATGCTAATTCTCACAGAATTCCAGAGTCCCTGAAAATTTGTTTTTGGACCCCAACTTGAGAAAACTTGCTTCAAGAGTTTAGCAGAGGGGCACCTGGCTGTCTCAATCCATAGGGCATGCAATTCTTGATCTTGGGGGTCACAAGTTCAAGCCCCACATTGGGCATAAAGCTTACTTAAAAAAAAATAGTTTATCAGGAAAAAGGCAGTGTGGTAATAGTGGTAATAGTGGTACAAAGCACAACTACAAAGTCCAAATTCCAGGTTGTAACCACAGCACAGAAATTAATGACTTTGTGAACTTCTGTAAGTCACTTTCCCTCTCAGGGCTTCATTTCCCTCACCTGTAAAAGGAGATGGTAGTTATATCTTCCTGATGGTTGGTTGGCAGGATTAAATGAAAAAAATCTATGAAAAGAAGATAAAATTACACCTGGCATTTTATTCTTCCTTTGGTGCTATATACACAGCCGTCTTAAGCTAAGGAGGAGGAAGCAGATGAAGCTGATGAAGGAAACATAGAACTAAGATCCCCCTTCCTTTGTTATTTTCTTCTTTAAATGTCTTTAAGGAGCTCTTGATAACACTATTTTTGCTTTGTCTTCACGTAGTGGGGAGCTCCTTTCTTATCTACACTATTCCTTTAGTTCCCGTGAGGAAATTATCTTATGTGCAGATAAAAGCGGCAATTCATTTCTGGCCTGATTCAATCATAATCATATTGTCAACTTTACAAGATGTTAATTACGAAATAAGAGACAATTGGTTGTGTTTTATGAGGCTGTTACAACATGCCTAGTATGCCCATTGAGTGAGCCAGGAGGTTGAAATTCAAGTGCTTTGGGCTGTTCCTCACTATGTGTTAATGGCACAATTAAACATACCTTAAAGGAGAGTTTCATCTTGCTCCATAGTGGGTATTTAATAATTTGTTTTGTTAGGAGATTTTGCCCTGAGCAAGTCCTCTGAGGCTGAAGGAATTCTAAAGCTCTGTTTCCAAACATACTGCATGGTCCCTCTCATTCACCTCCCTCACAGGGAGGAGTATCTGCAAGAGCTTTCACTGCAATCTGTGGCCTTGATTCTCAAGACCACCAAGAAGCAGGGCCATTTTTAAAGAAACTCCATAATTACCCTCATAACTGATTTGGACAGAACAGACACACGTGAATAAATGCTAGAGTGTCTTATTTCTTCCCAAAGGACCCCATCTCTACTCTTTAAGCCAACGTTTATGTGAAGATTTTTCCATTTTTCTTTGCTCTCTAGAGCATCATTGGTTCAGATCTCATGGCTGAAGTTCACACAGGAGATTCACTGTATTATTCTTTTTTTTTAATATATAAAGCAACAGAAAATCTACTTCCAAGTTAATGTTTCCAATATCAGCTACTTTTTAAAATCAAATAGCTACATAATCAAATCAAAATGTTATTTTTAAGGGGTGCCTGGATGATTCAATCAGTTGAGCATCCAACTCATAGGATTCAACTGGGGTCATGATCTTAGGGTTATGGGATGGAGTCCGGTGTCAGGCTCCATGCTTGGTGTGGAGTCTGCTTGAGATTACACTTGAGATTACCTCGGCCCTTCCCCCATCTCTCTCTCTCTCTGTCAAATAAATAAATTCTTTTTTTAAATAACATTTTTAAGGAGAAAAAAAGGATAGTATAAAGTTCTTGTGACCTTAAATAATTGTGTTCACTACTCAAAATAAGTATTTGGGGGCGCCTGGGTGGCTCAGTGGGCTAAGCCTCTGCCTTCGGCTCAGGTCATGATCTCAGGGTCCTGGGATCGAGTCCCGCATCGGGCTCTCTGCTCAGCAGGGAGCCTGCTTCCCCCTCTCTCTGCCTGCCTCTCTGCCTACTTGTGATCTCTCTCTCTCTCTCTCTGTCAAATAAATAAAAATAAAATAAAATAAAAATAAGTATTTGGATCTGAAACTTTTCCTCACCTGTGATATATGGTAGTTGTTCTGTCTTAACATAGGCATCACACTCTACTCCATTTCCTCATCCTTCTTCAAGAGGCAGGAGGGAAGATTCTCAGTGGAAAAGACTCCTTGACTTTGTCCTACATTCTCCACCCTTCTAGAAGGGGGACATGTTGGAAGTATCAGTACTGAAAGCACTAATTTAAAACAAGAGTAAACAAATGTTTAAGAAGCATAATTTAGAAGCCATGACTACTCACACTAGTTCTAGTTCCCTGTCTCAAAGTTGCCAGTCCTTAAAGCTTGATAAACTACACAAAGAACCTACGAGCTATAACAAAAAACCAGAATCTCACATATTGGCTCAAATCAAGCCTTCCCATAACCTCTCCCTCTGCCTTTCCCCCCTACCCATGCTCCCAGTCTCTCTCTCTCTCAAATGAATAAATAAAATCTTTTTAAAAAATAAATAACTTCTTTTATTGATATCATGCTACATTTCAATATGCTTTTTTAAAAGAGCTATTTTCTTTTATTTGGACTTGGAAGTCATAT